>NW_011494749.1:490132-541521 GCF_000754665.1 Bison bison bison | reverse complement strand
CATAAAAGGCACTAATTTACATTTCTCTAGCCCAATTAACAGGGACAGTCAAATTTAACTGAGACAAACAAATCTCTGTACTATAAAATCAGAAGCACAGAGTATGCTCCATGTTAACATCTGAATCCCATGCTTTTTCCATTTTCCTTTGGGGGAAGTTCTCCTTGGTTCATGAGCCCCATCTGCAGACCTTTCTCGGAAAACTTTTCATCTTCTGTCTCACGATATTTCTGTTTGTAAGATACTTCTCTACCATGGCCTCATTTTCATTGTTAATTATTTTATTTTTGCCCACTGATGGAGGAGGGCCTAATTCTTCTGGGCACTGGGCCCATTTCTTTCAAACCCCTATGCAGAGCTCCACATGCAATCTGCAGAGATGCGTCTTTTGAGATCATCAAAAAAATTCTTGGAGGAAGCATATTAATTACAGGATTTCTATATAAAGTTGGCTGTGAACACCAGAACTCAATAACACAGTAATTGTTTGAATCACTATTCTTTAAAAAGATGTAATGCTGAGATTGTGGAGGTAAAGACTTAGCCAAATCAGCTAAGTTGATAAACTGTTTTTTGATTGGATGTCAAAGAAAGTATTTCACAAAACATTTGTGTGTATGAACCTGTGTACACATATATACATATGTATAAACATAACATAGTTAGATGTTTTTTATTCCACACCTTCAATTCAATATTAAATCATTCATTATATTCAATTAATTGTGCTCTTAGTAAATAAAGAAAAACTACCAGAAATTTGGGAAGAATGTGAGTACACTAAGATTTATCATTTACTCTTCTCCTGGCATTGATACAGCAACATCCAAACTAAATGAGAAAACCTCAATCACAAAATAAGCAAATTAGAAAACTGCGCTAAGTCATGGAAGGGAATGGCAATGGGGTAAGATCTGAGAAATTTTTAAAAACAGAAAAGAAAAACAAATGCTAGAGGAAAAGAAGGTAATAAAGGATGCTTTATTATCTTACTGAAATGTTTCACTCTGTACTAGAACATAGGTTGACTTTATGATTTACACTTGAAAAAAATACCTTAAATTGGGCACCAACATGAACATTCCAAACACAGACATTTTCAAACTCAGTAAACCTTACCCTATTAACAAAATTCATCTTCTTGCCACAAGACACAGAGACATCTTCTACAATAACTCACCAAAGCTACAGTAACTCCTGTGTTGGTATACGCAGTTAAAACACTACACGGAAAAAAGGATCCCTCAAGAGACACTGCCACATCACAACATGAACAACAGTGATGAAGCATAACCAAAAGCCCTTGAGAATCCTTTCTTATATTTATTAATAATTAACACTTATAAGGCTCAAAACTGGGGAAAATTACGTTTGGTTTCATGTAGCATCATCACATGCCCCACCAAAAAAAAAACCCGACATAGATCATTCCACTGAGAAGTAATCCATAGGACCACAGGATTGTTGGCAATTTTAAAGGTCACCTACACCATAGACATTCTCTTATTTGGTGGTAAATAAGGCTTCCGCAACATCACAGAGAATTTACAAAATAAAATCCCTGTATGATTAGATTCATTATTTCAATGCCAACATTCAAAACTGAAAATTCAATTAACTTACTTTTCCAGATATAGGGTGACCAATGGGGAACTTAAGGTGGTAGATGGTTTCGCTAACCCTAGGGTCACGATGGCTTCGTGCAACTGTTTTACTGTTTCAGTTTCACCTCGTAAAGCTGCGCCATTTAGGATGTGGAAAAAGGACAAGACTGTTGCATCTTTGATAAGAACATCCTTCTCTTTCATCTCCTTTAGAATGTTAATAGCATCTACAATGAAGTAGCACAAAAGACCCTTAGGTAATTTCATGTAGGGAAAACAAACTGCTATTAAAACAGCATTTCAAGCCCAGCAGGAATGTAAATTCTAGTGTATAATGCCGATTTCAAGTTAATTACTACTTGCATTTCTAAACGAGACTACAATTATAAATCCACAATAGCATGGTTTTATCATTTCCCTGCAACTTTGACTACAAATTATAGATAGGGACTGTGTGCCCACTCTGCACCACATAACCCTGTATGGTCTGCCCTATAGCTGTAAGATCCTCCTAAATGGATGCTTTTATCGTTCAGAGCTAACATCTGCTAAATCACACCATTGTTTCTTCAGCAGATGGCTTGTCAGGAGGCCAGATAATAAAGATGTGTTTACACTGTATATACAGCCAGACTAATGGTCTGATACCGATAGGGCCTGTTTGCTATGTCGATACTAATTAGCCAAGCAGAGCCAATGAAAGCTTTCCAAAAGACTGCATGTTAATACATTAGATTCATTAAGCTTCATTAGGAAGGCAGAAACAAACATTTTAGGATATGGAATAAGTGCATTTTTATAATGTTGTTATTAATTACTGCACACACAAAATGTTTTGACCACTTTATAGAAAGTGATTTTAAAAAGGAGGCTAATCTTCATAAAGGATTGTCTGTGTCAGAAAAATTTCCTAGGGAAAAATTCAACGATTAGGTCAAATACTTTCTCCATACATTTTTCTCTATAATGATTTAAAAACAAAAAATCTTCTCTAGGAGTAAAAGGAAGACAGGGAGGTTTTTTTTTAAAGTTTCAAAATAAAGCCAAATGAGAAAGTTAAGAAATAAATAGTTAAGAATAAATTATTAAGTATAATTATATTAGGCTTAGCATTATCCCAACTATAAGAAAGTTAGAGGATACACATCAACTACATAATCAGTTAGGCTCTCCCTGCAAACTTCTATATGAAACCTTATTGAAGTATACATTTTGTGAATGTTGTTAGAAGTGAAGACAAAGATGCCTGCAAAATTCATATTCTTAAATAAAGGTTATATTTACAGGATTTATGTTCAGCCTTCCAATGTTCTTAAGCAAAAACAAAGCCATTAGTGCAGGCATATAGGCAAATTGTGCCATAAGTCATGATCTTCAAACTCAATCCAAACAGCAATGCTAATAAAAACTAGCTGCAGAAACGCAAAAAGCACTGAGCTGTGCAAATGTAAATGACAAGCTTGCCAATCCATTAAAACTAATGGCCTACACTGTCCATGCAGCTCTGGCTGGATTCACATGCAAATTCGTATGCAAAGTGTTCAAGCACTTTGCAGGATGGACATGATATACCATTAGTATCAATTCACATGTTATTCCAGTGGCAAGATACTCGCATCACACATTTCCTTTATGTGCTGATGCTTACCTTGGAGCTTGCCATGTTTTCCCAATACTTTAACGAGTCTTACATACTTGCCGGTGTCAAGGACAGCAGAAGAATCTAAACGGTCACTAAAAATGAAAGCCATATTTATATAATGTTAGAAGCTGTTTAACTGTTAATAGCAGTGCAGTATCTACTTGATCACTTTTCTAAAAATCTCAGAATCTGAATTTTTATTAACACTGGCTTCAACCTTTTAGTTCAGGTTATTTTGGGGGCCCTATACAATCTACATGCAATTATATTCAAAGAAGTAAAAATGTAATATTACATGTATACTACATCTTTCCATCTGCAAATGATACAAATAAGGAACGCTTCTGTTGCATGGCACTTAAGGTGATTCTCACTTTGTTGCAAATATTGAAATACTCCCAAGAGACATTTTTATTTGGTAAATCTATCAGTGGGAAGCCAAGGATACCTGAGAAATGGACAGAATTCTGTTTACACTATAGTACAAAAAGGGGAATATTTAACAAGCCTTATATAATAGTTACAACATCACTGTTGTGATATGCAGTTGTATAATCAAGAGGAAAAAAATCTTGGCTTCAAGGAATAGAATGTCTTATCACACTTAAACAAAGACTCCTTGCTGAAAACAAGCCATAATTAATCAAAGAGTATTACAGTATGAAATTTCAAAAGCACTCACAAAAGAGAATTTTTAAACTTTACATTATATGAGAGTGGTATTCACTCTACATGAGCCATCAAGGACTATATAGCAGCGTAAATGCTGATGATTTGTTTCAGTGCCAGGGTACTCACAATTCTCGTTTCAGGTTCAATGCATCTTCTGCATTATCATGTCGACAGCACAAATTTATTAAAGCTGCATAGCCACCGACAACCATATCTGATTCATATTTTGCCTTCAATTCAAGAGCTTTTTGCATGTTCTAAAATAAAGGAAGGAAATGAAAAAGGAGAAATTAATATAAAAGTGTAAAATTTCTAGCTTCCATGTTCAGAGTGTAGAAAAAGTTAACACTACTTTTAAAATAAATGGATACACATTATTAACTTCATCTTGCTCCCTGGTATTTTTAATCCACCTTCTAAAAAGCAGGAAAGATATATATGAAGGATTCAAAAGATTTGTTATCTGTGCTGCAAAACTGATCACTATGCTAAATTTGATGTTTTAGGTTTGGGTACTGTATTATGAAAAAAGACTTCCAGATTAAATATGTACCAGGTGAGTCCAATTTCCATGCACAGAAATATATATTTCTGTTCCTCAGTCTGTAATGTGCAGGAAATATTTTAGAATTTAATAGCGCCATATTATAACCTTAAAGTCAGCTGTATTTTTTCCCCCTAAAAACACAGGCATACGACCAAATGACACTGAACTAGAAACTGAAAAAGTCTAGTGATATACCCCAATTGCAGACACACACTAAAATGAACACAAAGTACAGCTGGACGCCTGCTGAAAAAAGGCAAGAGACCCTTTATCTCAGAAAGAGCTTTTTTCCAGCAGGAAAATGGAATTTCAATCCCTGCATTAACAACCCTAGTAATATTTGACTTGCAAATGACTACTGCATGTATCAGTTGCTTGACAATCTAGATATGAGAGACCGGAGCCATGGCTTGAAAGGACATTTGGCATGTATGATAAACCTATCACGGCTGTTACTATCATTCACTTTGCAGATTATCGTAAACAAACTACGGCAACCCGAAAACATGCCATTCAAGGTGTAGCTGAAGTTAGTTAACCTCTCATTTAATTGCATTCTTCACAGACATGATGTACAATAATCAATTGTAAAAATAATAAATTTCATATTGGGCTTTGCTTACTTTTATCTGTAAAGAGTTTTTTACCTTAGTAGCACATTTAAAATATTTAAACAAACGTTACCTCTTCTGAACATAGCATTAATATGAGCTGCTTTAGGATATCACCTATAGGTTGGTTTTCAGCTTTTAGCTTTTCAAGCTTAGACTCCAAATCAGATGATGAAGGCTGCAAGGTAGAAATGGGAAGAAAAAAGAAAGAAAGAAATTTACTACAAAAAAAATGCACCCTTTGTCACTCTTCTGTTTAAACTGCCCTTTCCTAAATGTCATAAATGCTATCAAGGATATTCAGGTGGGGACCTGGGATGGGCTCGAGGGGTTTATAAAGCTCCTGATACTATAATGCGGATTTCTTAGATATAATTTCTGGTAAATGGCTTTTACCAACTTCTTAGAACTATGCTAGAAGCAAAAATGTTAGGAACCACCGGTTTTAAAAGGACATAGTCTAGAACTCTCATTAAATGAGGTTATTACAGCATGTAGAATCTACTCAAAGAACATACTTACTTTTCTAGAGTCTGTCTTCTCTCTTTCAACCAATATATTAACATCCTAAAATCAGGATTTAAATTAAGATTAGAAAACATATGGAAAATATACTAGCAAATGTCAAAAGCAAATTTTGGAAGTCTCATTTCATGTTTCCATTTTCCAAAATTTTCCTGAAATTCTCTTCAGACTTTTTAACCACTGTAAAAAACACTTTTAAATACATTCTTCAATATATAAATAGCATTCACCAATAATCAACAAAAAGCCTTGTTTTAAAGGCTATCATTTAAATAAACTTTTGGCCAAAAGCAATATATTTAAATAAAACTCTGACATGCCTCTATATATAAATTAAGCATTTTAAGAAGTTGATTATTATTTCACACACACCTTAATCAATTCAGGAACATGGTAGCTATCCAGCAGATTACGAATGCCTCTGTAGATGTTTTCAGGAATTTTTACATTCTGTGCAAAGGGGAGGGAGGAGGGAAAAAAAAAAAAAAACACACACAAGTTTTAGACAACCAAACTGAAATTTGTCTAGCAGAAATTATCTCGGACATAATTTAAGTCTCCAACTCATGTATGTCATTGAGAAGTGGTCTGGTTGTACTTAAAAGCAGCAATTTCAAATCTAATAGATACATGTCAGACAGGACAGGCATTATATAGCAAAAAATGAAATGGTACCATCTCCTTCAGCTGATGGAAGTATTGTCTCAAACGCTCCTCCTTGGCCTGTACCTCTGAGTCACTCATGCTGTCAATCAAGTTATAAAGAAAATAGCCAACAGCTTCTGTGGAAAAAAACAAGAGAAAGCATTCCACTAAAATTACTGAGACTGTCATGTTATCAAGATTAATTTATAAGAAATCATTTTGGTGTGAGATGTCACCCTGATGAGAGGCTCTGAAATGGCAACAATGATCACTGAGGCATAGAGATTATGTGGTTTGGGAGCACACATCTAACTGGTGAGTGAAAGGAATATTAATTATTTTCAGACCGAGTGACAGCTTTTCGGTACTGAATCTTACTTCAATCTATTTTTTTCTACCACTCTGTGACAGAAGTGGTCCTGCCCAAGGCCTTACCCCTTTCCTGTCCAAATCACAAATAGTGAGAATAAACAAATGCCTCCTATATATTTCTATATTAATTTTTGGTGGGCAATATTTAGGGAAACATAAAATTAGAGGATTAGTAAATGTTGAGTATAGAAAGTTAAATAATTTTAATAAGATGTAATATTCCTGTGGAGAGCTGCCTATTAGCCAATGAAAAACCGAGATTAACAAAGATGTTTCATAACAACAGTAATTTTCCTATGCATCCAAGCATAAAATGTATAGGGCCATGTGTTAATACACAGGATAGAAAAATACGAACTTTCAAGAAAGATACCATATGGTTTTGTGTGTGTGTGTTTTAACAGAAAACCACATATGCTAGGCTTTATTACATGAAAACAAAAATCATTAAATGTCAAAATAATGTATTTTGGGTAATAAATAGTGGAAAAATCTACAAGACCTCTTTATTATTTTATATGTCTAAATTATACCTGCAAAACATTAAAGTCACATAAACACTAAAGATTACTGATTTTTAAGGCTATTTTGATGGATGCTATAAGAAGCATTTCCTCAATATCTGAAAAGAAAAACCCTCCCAACCCTGTCTTTAGAAAAACAATTATGGTAATACCAAACACCTCACAGATCTCAAAATGATGAGGTTATCAATGTAAAGATTTATAAACAAATGCTTTCAAATTTCACTTTCAAAAACAAAATGTTTACTGCTGTAATCCTTCTAGCCCATCATTACACAGAAGAATGGATTTGTGGATAAGTTACAATCATCAAAATTGAAACGCTACCCGTTGGTCCTGGGGGCTCCTGGCAATAACGTCCATCCTTGTACAACAGTTCTGTTATCTGGTAAGACAGAAAATGCATGCATTGCAGCAACAGAAGCAAACTGAACAAACACAATCTGAAATTGAATTTTTGAAATAATAAAGCCTCTCCCCAGTAAGGTATTACTCTATGTCACAGTAATTCAACACCACCCCCACTTGCCAAGGAGATTGTTTCGTTTTTAAATAACAGGTTAGTCTTTTAGAACAAAAACAAAACAAACCCATGTTGAAGGAAAACTGCAGTATTTCATGATACATCACTAAGAAAACCTCTAAACTGTTCTGGTTACATATTGTTTTAAATAAACTGTTACTGTAGAAAACAGCTTATAGGAAGTATCAACCAATGTTATTTGTCATTGTATTGTTTTTGGTCTTGCTGAAATTCAACCAGTTTCCTCCTTTTAAATGAAGTTTTACAGCAGTAAGAAAGTAAAATATCCTGAAACACTAAATACTTTTTTAAAAAGTTTTTCAACATTTTGCCAGTCATTTTAATGGCGTTAAAACAAAATGGAGGCTTTCCTGGTGGCTCAGATGATAAAGAATCCGTCTGCTATGCAGGAGACCTAGGTTCAATCCCTGGGTCAGGAGGATTCCCTGGAGAAAAGGGAATGGCAACTCACTCCAGGATTCTTTCCTAGGGAATTCCATGGACACAGGAGCCTGGCAGGCTGCAGTCCACAGGGTCGCAAAGAGTCGGACAGGGCTGAGCAACTAACACTTACTTACTTAAAACAGAAGGGGGTCAAAAGTTGTAATATGTTTGTTCTCATTGATTCTTATCAACTGAATACACAGAAACTACAAGACTTACTCTTCAACATTAACTCTACCCACAAAATTTCAATTAAAAAAACCCAAACCTATTTGATGACAAAAACAATTACAAAACCTATGATACTGAATGTAACTTTTGAACACAGTATTTTGACTATGTATCAACAGGCTGAAGATAGTAGAAAGGAAGCATAGGTTTCTGAAGTGATATGAGCTACAAATTCTCAACTACTTCATGTGTATACTACAACTGAACTTATTTGCTCTTTAGATAGTGTCTGCTCAGTTGCTAAGTCATGTCCGACTCTTTGTGACCCCATGGACTGTAGCCATCAAGCTCCTCTGTCCAGGAGATTCTCTAGGCAAGAATACTGGAGTGGGTTGCCGTTTCCTTCTTCAAGATAGTGTTTGGCCACAGCACAAGTATTAACAACTAAAACTACAGTTACTTCTCTAACTATGTATTTTCTAATATGGAAAATTAGGTAAACCTGATCATATCCCACTTCACTCAACAATGAAAGCATGATGTGATAACAGCAATCCAAAGGACAGTAAGGTAGAAACTATTTAAAAGCAAAGCAAAACAATCCTATTTACAATTTTTTTTTAACCAACCCAGACATGTAGAAGATAGACAATAAATTCTACCAGAAGTTGTAGCCATACATTAGACATATGACAGCCACATTAAAACCTAATTTAAAAGACACATTTAATAAGCCAATGAAAAAGTCTTTATAGCCAAAAAAAATTGCTTATAAATATCTTAACCACCTATTATAACTTACATAGCATGAATGGCCGTTTAATACTAAAAACAGAACTGAATGAAAATAAGATTTTAAGAAATATTTAAAATGGGAATTCCCATCAATAATGTGCATTCTGATTATGTTGTTGTTTATTAGCCAAGTCATGTCTGACTCTTTTGCGACCCCATGGACCTTAGCCCAACCAGAATCCTCTGTCCATGGGATTTTCCAGGGAAGAAAACTGGAGTGGGTTGCCATTTCCTTCTCCAGGGGATCTTCCCAACCCAGGGATCAAACTTACACCTCCTGCATTACAGGCAGATATCTTGTAATTCAACATAAGGATTGTTGTACTTCCTGCATAAAAGCAGTTAACTTCTTAAAAAGATAGCAGTTTAAAAACTGATGTATCATTCACATATAGATTCACCTGATGCTCCTATGTGGCACTAGTGGTAAAGAACACCCTGCCAATGTACGAGACGTTAAGAGAAATGGGTTTGATCCCTGGGCCAGGAAGATCCCTTGGAGGAGGGCATGGCAACCCACTCCAGTATTCTTGCCTGGAGAATCCCTTGGACAGAGGAGCCTAGCAGGCTATAGTCCATAGGGTCGCAAAGAGTCAGATACAACTGAAGCAACTTAGCACATATATAGATATATACACAAATATGTATAACATATATAACATGCATATATTTTTAAAAATAATTATTAAATACGTATGATCACTGCCATAATGTTAACAGTTGTTTTTTAGAAAAGTTGAAAACTTAAGAATTTAGGACTAACTCAAGGTCACTTCAACAATAAATTTCATGATCCAGGAAGGTAGTTTTAAAACTAAAACTACCATTTCAAGATTCTAAATTCATTAACTTAGAGTGATGTATGATAAATGTATGAAGCTATTATAACTTGCTTTTTATTTATCACACTATGATTTGCAGTATTAGGAATACTTACCTTGCTCCAAAGATTTATATTCATAGACCTGCAGGGGGCAGCAAAGGATTGAAAATAAACCCAGAGGTTTAAAAAACATTAAAATATACTAGCAATCATTATATGCAATACATACAGATCAAAGCCTTTAAAAAAAAAACAAAACGTTTCCAAAATCAAAGTTAATTTTCAGGGCAAGATAATTTAGAAAGACTGATTCACTTATTTTGAACCCTCAAAATAAAGAGTGGTTTGGACACGAACCACTAAGAACCATCTCTAAACCTTGGGGTCCCAGTTTCATGGAGCAGGTATCTGCATGGTCTCTAAGGATCTCCCCGAGACTGCTTATTACTTGTAATGGTAAAGGCAGTAACTACACAGTGGAGACACTGAACCAGTATCTTCACTGAGTGATCAAACTTAACATCACTAATGAGGTGCTGACGGACACATTTTAGATTTAATTTCCCTGAGAAAAACAGAACAACATTCCTGTGGTATTCCAGTCAGAAACGTAACATGAAGTTAAACATGAGGAAGCATCATGAGGAACATTCTAGAAAATAACTGGCCTGTTTTCTCCATATCTATTAGTATCATAAAAGACAAAGGCTGAAGAACTGTCCCAGATTAGAGAAAATTAAAGAGAAAAGATGACTAACATCTATTCCTTGACTGGATTCTGCATAGTGAGTGAAGTCGCTCAGTTGTATCCGATTCTCTGCAACCCCATGGACTGTAGCTTACCACGCGCCTCCGTCCATGGAATTTTCCAGGCAAGAGTACTGGAGTGGGTTGCCATTTCCTCCTCCAGGGGAATCTTCCCAACCCAGGAATCAAACCCAGGTCTCCCGCACTGCAGGCAGATGCTTTACCATCTGAGCCATCAGGGGTTCTGTATAGGAGGAAGGAAAATAAGGGCCCCTCCAAAAAAAGAGTGAAAATACTTGACAGAACTGGTATATGAGCTCTGTTAGATAAAAATATTCCATCAACGTTAAATATCCTGAGTTTGTCGACTGTGATGTGGTTGTATAAGGGAATATCCTTGTTCTGTGGCACTGTGTATCTGTCACGTGCCTGCCTCTTTGTGACCCCATGAACTGTAGCCTGCCAGGCTCCTCTGTCCATGGGATTCTCCAGGCAAGAATACTGGAGTGGGTTGCCATTTCCTTCTCCAGAGGATCTTCCCGACCCAGAGATCGAACCCATGTCTCTTCCATCTCCTGAACTGGCAGGTGGATTCTTTACCACTGAACCACCTGGTTGTGTAAGGGAATATCCTTGTTCTGTGGAATTATATACTGACATATTTAAAGATAAAGCATCATGACATATGCAACCTAAGCACAAACAGCTCCAAAAAATTAACATTTATGTGTATGTGTGTGTGTGCATGCGTGTGTGTGTAAAGAAACGGAAAGTATAATGATAATTTCACAAAATGCTAAAAGTTAATAAATGGGGTATGTAAGAGATCTCTATACTACGCTTATAATTTTCTATAAATGTGAAATTATTTCAGGAAAGCAAAAAGAACAGCTCACTCAAATTGTGACTGTTAAAAGGACAAACTATTTATAAAATTGGGTAACCAATGAACACTAGGTCTTAGACTATTTGTAATCTTTGTAAACTTAATGTCTATAAGCTTTGTATATTTAATTCAAACACGGAATCTACTTTCAGCAGATTAGTTATGTGTTTTAATGATAATATTA
Source organism: Bison bison bison (assembly GCF_000754665.1). Lineage (NCBI taxonomy): Eukaryota > Metazoa > Chordata > Mammalia > Artiodactyla > Bovidae > Bison > Bison bison. The sequence goes on along the minus strand of NW_011494749.1, from coordinate 529,806 downwards.
CAATGCAAACATAATGTATATATTTACTATAATTATGTATATTATACTTACATTGTAAAAATACCCACAAAACTTACAGACCTCTTAAAATCGGCACCTACAAAAATTCACAGGCCTCTTTAAACTTGAGATTGAGCAGTTTAGAGTGAACTGTTTTGGTACAGTGAGTTAATAAGGCACTTGTTTTTACTTTAAAAACATTCCAAAGGAACTACTGACACACGACAACTAGGATGGACCCGGGGGCATTACGCCACCTGGAAAAAGGCAATCTCAATATACGATTTATGTAATTTTTTTCCATTTATGTAACTTCTGCAAACTAAAATTATAAAAACTGAGAACAAATCAGTGGTTGTCACAGATTAAGGATGGTGAACGGAAGCCTAAGAGGCAGTGGCAGGGAGGTGGGGAATTTGTAGTGATGGCATAGTTCTGTATCTTCACTGCAGTAATGGTTACTCAAGTCTATGTATGCGATAAACTGTCAGAACTACACACGTACATTGTACGAACGTAAAATTCCCAGTTTTGGTAATGCACTGTAGTTATGTAAGATGCAACCACTGGGGGAAAATGGGAGAGTGCATATAGGCCGTTTGTGTCTTATCCTTGCAACTTTCTGTGACTCTAAAATTATTTCAAAACAAAAAGTAAAACATGTCCCATGCCCTGCCAGAATCCTCTGCCTTATGATAAAATCATTCCTCCTACTAAAACACATTGAGAAAAAGGTTTAAAAAGATGAACCTGTATTTGTAAGTGGAGAAAAACGTTTACAAAGCCCTGCATTGCACACATATTCTTTTTCATTATAGTTTATCACAGGACACTGAATACAGTTCCCTGTGCTTACAGTAGGACCTTACTGTTTATACAGTGGTTACCATCTGCTACTCCCCAACTCCTGATTTATTCCTCTCCCCCTTTTCCCCTTTGGTAAATCATAACACCCTTATGATAGATAGCGAAGAACTAAAGAGCCTCTTGATGAAAGTCAAAGAAGAGAGTGAAAAAATTGGCTTAAAGCTCAACATTCAGAAAACTAAGATCATGACATCTGGTCCCATCACTTCATGGGAAATAGATGGGGAAACAGTGCAAACGGTGGCAGACTTTATTTTTTTGGGTTCCAAAATCACTGCAGATGGTGACTGCAGCCATGAAATTAAGACACTTGCTCCTTGGAAGGAAAGTTATGACCAACCTAGACAGCATATTAAAAAGCAGAGACATTACTTTGCCAACAAAGGTCCGTCTAGTCAAGGCTATGGTTTTTCCAGTAATCATATACAGAGGTGAGAGTTGGACTATAAGGAAAGCTGAGTGCTGAAGAATTGATACTTTTGAACAGTGGTGTTGGAAAAGACTCTTGAGAGTCCCTTGGATGGCAAGGAGATCAAACCAGTCCACCCGAAAGGAGATCAGTCAGAGATCAAACCAGTCCACCCTAAAGGAGATCAGTCCTGGGTATTCACTGGAAGGACTGATGATGAAGCTGAAACTCCAACACTTTGGCCACCTGATGTGAACAGCTGACTCATTTGAAAACCTTGATGCTGGGAAAGATTGAGGGCAAGAGAAGGGGACGACAGAGGTTGAGATGGTTGGATGGCATCACCGACTCAATGGACATGGGTTTGGGTGGACTCCGGGAGTTGGTAATGGACAGGGAGGCCTGGCGTGCTGCAGTTCATGGGGTCGCAAAGAGTCGGACACGACTCAGCGACTGAACTGAACTGAAGGGAAACATGGATGTGCATTTCCATATTGGAATGCAGTTTTTGCCAAATTCAGACTTAAATTGAAGAAAGTGGGGAAAACCACTAGACCATTCAGGTATGTCCTAAATCAAATCCCTTATAGATTATACAGTGGAAGTGAGAAATAGATTTAAGGGACTAGATCTGATAGACAAGAGTGTCTAATGAACTATAGACGGAGGTTCATGACATTATACAGCAGGCAGGGATCAAGACCATCCCAATGGAAAAGAAATGCAAAAAAGCAAAATGGCTGTCCGGGGAGGCCTTACAAATAGCTGTGAAAAGAAGAGAAGCAAAAGGCAAAGGAGAAAAGGAAAGATACAAGCATCTGACTGCAGAGTTCCAAAGAATAGCAAGGAGAGATAAGAAAGCCTTCCTCAGCGATCAATGCAAAGAAATAGAGGAAAACAACAGAATGGGAAAGACTAGAGATCTCTTCAAGAAAATCAGAGATACCAAGGGAACATTTCATGCAAAGATGGGCTTGATAAAGGACAGAAATGGTATGGACCTAATAGAAGCAGAAGAGGTGGCAAGAATACACAGAAGAACTGTACAAAAAAGAGCTTCGCGACCCAGATAATCATGATGGTGTGATCACTGACCTAGAGCCAGACATCCTGGAATGTGAAGTCAAGAGGGCCTTAGCAAGCATCACTACAAACAAAGCTAGTGGAGGTGATGGAATTCCAGTGGAGGTTTTCAAATCCTGAAAGATGATGTTTCCCACAGGACTAGGTAAAATGACTAAGATATCTCACTTAATGTTCTGTAATTTACTGCATTTCTGTTAAATATGAATAATTATTTCTGGTAAAGTGTAACTCCTAAGTAACTTTAAGTGAATCTCTTATGTGCTAATCCTTAAGGAGCTGCAGGGCTCTACTGGTGATATCTATCAGTTCTGTTTTCAGAACAGCTTTCAGTCAGTCAATTCTAAAGTTGCTAGATTCTTAGAACTCACACATGGACTGGAATAGTTCACATTTCCAATAATCTCAAAACACATGGGCTAGCAGATAAAGTATCAGGACCAGGGAGAGCTACCTTAATAGCAGGGCTCAACTAATTTAGTGGGAATACTACTAGACTAAAAGCTGCTCAAGTCCTACCTACGAAGCATAGAATCCAAGAGATGTGGGTTGGATCTCTGGGTTAGAAGATCCTCAGGAGGAAGAAACAGCAACCCACACCAGTATTTTCACCTGGAAAATGTCATGAATAGAGCAGCCTAATGGGCTACAGTCCGTGGGGTCAAAAAGAGTATGACACGACAGAGCACACACACACACAAACACACACAAAGCATAGAAGCATGCACTAAGAAAACTTGTTTCAAGTAATTTAATTCAAGATCATCTCAGAACAAAGCTCAGAAATATTTAGAGGAATTAAAAAAAAAAAATCCACATTCCCCACCATAAAATTCACAACTAGCATCCAGTCAGAAATTGTCAACAAGCACAAATGTATGATGCATAGTAAGAACAAAACTTATTTAACAAAATTAGGAGGCAAGGACAGCAAAACATCTGTCATTAACATCTCCATACAGAGAAGAAGGAAGAAAGAAGCATGAGCATATTAAGGACACACGGCATATATTTAAAAAATAAAAAACCCCAAATGAAAAATACAATGTCTGAGATTCAAATACATTCTAGATGTATCTTTGCCTTAGCCAAAGCTCTGCACAGTACAAGTTAGTCTACCTTCTTCAGAATAAAAGACAAGCTCCTTCATGTTTTTTAAAATATTTTACAATCTGATCCTAATCAATGTCTCCAATCTCAACAATAAATACTTGCTGAATAAAAGGGAATGCTCAAAAACAGAGGCAGAAACACAGAATAAATAAGGCCTCAGTAATTGATTCAACAGTGTTGATTATGTGCCAGGTTAATATCTATGTGCTGAACATAGGGCAATAAACATGGAGCTTATGTCCTAATAATCAAAACAGCTGTCACAAAATCTTTTGTCACAAAATAAGAGCAAAATATAAAAAATAAAAAAATATGGCATGCCCTTAGAGGCTTTCATTTTTCCAAACTACCACAAACCAGAAGCAACCTACACGTCCATTGACAGATGAATGGATAAAGATGTGGTACGCCCTATACACACACATACATGCAATGAAATATTATTTAGCCACTAAACAGAATGAAATATTGCCATTTGCGGCAACATGGATGGACCTGGAGATTATACTAAGTAAAGTAAGTCAGAGAGAGAAAAACAAGTATCATATGATCTTGTGAAATGTTAAAAAAAAAAAAAAGATACAAATGAACTTATTTACAAAACAGAAACAGATTCAAAGAGAATGAATTTATGGTTGGTTACCAGCATGGGAGAGGGGAGGGAGAAATAGATTGGGAGTTTGAGAATGATATGTACAAACCGTTATATTTAAAATAAATAACCAACGAAGACCTACAGTTAAAAAAAAAAGTCATCTTGTAATTAAATGCTCAAAGCATAAATCAAATATGCATGCAAATTTGTCTATACCTCCTACTCACCATTTTCAGAGTACTTTCTTTTTTGAAACAAAACCTTTACCTGATCAGTATGCATTTCTAGGAAATGTTTGATATAAAAGGCAGCCTAAACTCAATTCAACTACTTAGTAAGAATAAAACAGACCCAAACAAGCAAACAAACAAAAAACAGATAAGATTATTTCAGGTAACTAATATATTGCAAGATAAGCATATCTGTTTCTTTCCTCAAATAGTAGGTAAAAAAGACAGAAGAAATCAAGTCCATATTTAGACAAAGATCATATAAGATAATCATCTTACCTTCTAAAGCCTAGAATGAGGCTGCCTCTCAATGAAGCAAATGAGAAAGGCAATGTATTTGATTCCACTGCAAAAGAAAATTATCATCATAAAATTCCAGACCAAAACCAAAAACTTGCATTATCAACATATTTGGAAACACATTTATACCAATATCTTTCAGTTTTCATTTGGGAAGTATTATTTTAAAAATGGAAAAATTTTGATACAAAGTTAATTAGAAAATTGCAGTAATACATATTGGCAATATAAGCTATCTTTTTAAAATATTTTACCTCATTTACATAAATCTATACAACTAATGAATTTATAAATATTCTTCTGTATAACTATTAACTAACCTAACAGTGTACTCAAAGTCAGCCTGGTACATATACCAAGACTGTATGTTATCGGACAACATGGCACTATGAAGGGAGAGAGTGTCACCACCTTTTAAAAACAGAAGATGCGGGGGGGAGGGGATGCTCCTTCCTGAGAGTTGTGTAGGATTATGTTGAACCATTCACATTTCCTCATTCTACTTTTCACTATGATCTATAATCTGCATTCATGCAAGAGTGACAACCTAAAGCCATAATAACCTCTTGATCTCTGTTAAATAACTGATTTATATTGATCTTTCACTTTTCTGATGATTTTATTTCCTCTACTATTCATTTTGGCATTTAACAGGCACGTTTCAGTGAAACCTCGCATGTTTCAATGCTGACAGTCTAAGCCTAATTTGCCTTAGTGTAAGAATCAGGCTTTAATGCATAAAACCTGACGCCCCACATAACCCTTGTCATAACAAGCATGGGACAGAATCATGGCGGGCATCTCCTGAAGTTATTTTATATAAAATAAATACATAAAATGGTGCCATGTTATAAGTAATTGTTTTCATCTTTTCAGTACATTATGTAAAGTGGCTACAAAAGATTCAAGAGGGACAGAATTATAACAGGTAGGAACCCACTGTGGAGGCAAATTCTGAAGACAGAATTAATAAATAGTTTAGATACCTGGTTAAGATTTTTTAAAAATTCATGGGAAAAGTCACCATAAGTTTTAATATTATTTGTTCATCTCTCTAAATATGAAAAAAAAAAGTTAACCCACACACATAAGGAGAATTACTCGAGACCAACTGTCAGATCCCTTGAACACGAAGCCCAAATTTCTCAGTGGTTTCATGTGACATTAACTCTAAAACCTGTCTCTGAAATGACCTGAATTTAGTTGCTCCAGGAATTTGAAAGTGGATGCACCACATGCTTTTGGGTAACCCTGAATTTCGCTTGATCACGTTATTTTCCATGCCTACAAACTCAAATGGAGAAATGGTTCTTACTATTCCACAAACTTGATCAAGATTAGCTATTTCATAAGTCAGGGGGTTGGAATATACAGCATGGTGACTACAGTTGGTAATACTGTATTTCATATGTGAAAGTTGCCAAGAGATCTTCAGTCCTCATCACAAGAAAAAAAAATTTCGTAACCATGTATGGGGATGGATGTTAACTAGATTTATTCTGGTGATCACTTTCCAATACATACAAATATTGAATTACTATATTATAATGCCTGAAACTAATATTTTATGTCAATTACACCTCAATTTAAAAAAAAGACAATCCATTTACTTTTCGCTACTACTTGCTATTCCTTATAGTAACCAAAAGTGCCTCTCTACAAGCAGCCTACAGCAAATACCAGCAATTACAGAACTAACCACTCTTCAAAGACCTGTAATTCAAGGGAAAGGGAGGACACTCATGGAGTGAGCTGAAATCTTCTGTAGTCTTTAAGTTCATGGCAATTTTCTTTTTCACATTTAATAAACAACCTCTTGAAAAGTTATTTCTAAACTATTCAAATTAGTATTTTACAGATTATTATCAAGCTTTTATTAATTAAAAAGGTCACCAGAAACATTTCAGCCAGCTGGAAGACTGCTGACAGAAAGCATCTAGTTTCCGTAGCAACAAACAAGTCTGAAAAAAATCAAGAGGTTGACAATGAAGTGGAATGGATGGTATGATAAAGGGAAAGGCATCTCTCTTGTATTCACCTTATGTGCCCAGATTCCTGTTAATGCTTCTGTTTTCAACTTGTCAGTATGAAAAATCTATATATTATACAGAGTGGAAGGCAAAATCAATACACTCAGATAGCAGCCTGCATTAATACCCAACCTTACACTCAAATAACTACACCTCTAACAATCACCATTTTTCATACTGACATTTCACCTTTCCCTTTACAATAATACCATAAAATAAAATAAATCCAATTTGGGCATATTTTGAATTAGAGGCTCTATTTTAAATAATGTAGACACAGGTACTATGTACCAACAATCTGGTTTTCACAAAGCTTCCATTTATACAGTTTGAATACATGTTAATCAAAGCTTAGCTTTTAACATTTTAGTGGGCTGGATATTGATGTTTGTATGTTTGTTTTTAAATGGTGCCTTTTCACAAGACCTGAAACACTGTCAAGTTAATGCCATAGATAATGTTAAAATTTTTTAATTAAAAAATGTCTAATTTATTAAAATTAAAATGTCTGATAGTAAAAAAATAATAATAATAAGGTTAAAGTTAGATGATCTTGGTCTGACTCAGTCACCAACTTTGGCCAAATCATTTAACCTCTCTAAGCCTCTCTTCATCTACCAGTGTATGACTTTTATTAATATGTGATGAACACTGTAAAGCACCCTACCATTTATAAGTGTTTAGTAAACATTTGCTGTGTTTCATTAATGAGGACTGGGGAGCTGGCTTCACATAACTGAGGGCCATAATAAGCATTAGTTTAGAAAACACTTTCAAAAACCACATCTCAGAGGATTTTCACAACTCCCACAAGGTAGAGAGACAGGCAATACAATCCCATTTCATGAAATTGAAACAAAAGAATGGTAGAGAGATTTGTTTCTGATCCCATAATCAGCAGTTTATTATAAATAAGATCCAAGCCTTTCAGGTCTCCATTCCAACCTAACACCATGTTACTTCCAAGGTTCTTTACGTTTTAAAACTATTTCCAAATTATTTTTAAGTTTCAATTCATAAACCGTCTTATCAGGCTAATTTTCAAAAAAACTTATAAAAACTTCCTCCCTTTCATGGAAATTACTCTGAACTACCCGAGGCAGGGAGTGAGGGCATGGACTACCCTGTATGTTCTCAAAAGTCACAGAAATTAACACCCGCCAAGTTTACTCCTTATGTTGCATACTTACTAAATGATAAAATATAATCTAAGTTTCCATTTACTGCTTTACTTCTCAATTCAGCTTGAGAAAACACATTATCATCATGTGGACATCCGTTTTCCTAGGGATAAAGCATATTTCAATGATAATATACCTCAGCTTAAAATATTCAAATTTCCTGTTTTCCCATTTCTTTATATCAGAAACTCTAATGATCTTTTATTTTAAAAGATCATTTTCTAAAATACAAATAAATTGAATAACCAAACTTTAGCAAAAGCTATGAATGGAGTTTCAACATCCTAAATTAAATGTTTATCTTTCAATTTACATAATCTGTTACTATTAGAGTGCCTTCCTTCTAGGGAGAGTTTACTACTGAAGACATTAGAACTACTCTCTCATTTACAACAATGTACTAATCCAAAACGAAGAATGTATTGATCCAAGATGATATTTTAAGGCATATAATGAGGTACAGGTCAAATTTATTTTTATTTAACTCCAAATGGGTAATTACTTGTCTCAGTATCATATTTAATAATTTAAGTAAATGAGTTGAAATTCACCTGAACATATTTACTGAACCACTTTATAATAACAGCACAATATTAAAAATCAACTAACCAATAATAAGAAATAAAGATAAATTATGGTACATCTATACAATAAGACATTCAATCATAAAAAATAATTTGTGGAATTACATACTATAATGTAAAGGTGCCAAGTGAGAAGAGTAGGTTTTGGGGAAATATGTGGGGAAACTACCTTTTTAAGTGCATTTTTTAACAGTTAAATATGGATAGCACAGTCTCAAAATACACTGTTAAGGACTCAGGGAAGAAAGCTAAAGACACTCAAGACATAAACTGTATCTTTAAGAGGACTGTAATTATGAAATTATTTAAAAGAAAAGACACGCTAACAATATAGAAAAATAAAGGCATTATGTGAATAACCACCTAAGAAACAGGTCTTCTGAGCAAAACATTACGTCTTAAAGTATGTGTACTCTACAGAGTTGTTCCTAATTGCCCAGTGCTTTATTCTGAAAATCAAAGTGCAACCATTTGCTGAGCCAGTGCGCTATCCAAGTCAATTTTTCACAGGCCCTTTTATAAATGTCTTGCTTATTCTGGTGGGGACAGGAAGTATCTGGTAGGAAAATAAAGCTTTGGGGTCAAACAAATTATTCAAAAAAAAACCGGAATAGTAAATTTATTAAGAGTTTATTATGAAAATTCATAGAGAAGTAAAAGTACTACTCAAAACATAGGTACAGCTACATTGTAGAGTGGGGTTAGAGTGAAATTGTTTTATTTAAATTGTGTGTGATATTGGCACGTTCTCTCTTCAACACAAGACAAATGTTATTTTCCCTTTTAAAGTTTTTTTAAAGTTTAACAACCTTACAGGTGTTACACTCACCAATATTTTTTTACAAAGCTTTAGAAAGTTATATACCAACATGACCATTTTAGTACTCGGCTCAGTGACTTTTTCCTTGGTTACCACAAAACACTAGGGAGGGAAGATGCTCTCTTCAATTATGAAATTAGAGCCACACTGTGCTCACCTGCAGAACAGCACGAACTGACTTTATACTATCAAAGCTCGGAAACACGTAATTAACGTACGTCTCCTGATCAGGAGTCACTCCCATCTCATGCATTCCTTTCAGGACTTCCACTATACCTGTAAGATCAAATTTAAGAACACAGAGATGAAGAACTGAGAATACATTAACAAAAGATCAAAGTTCAGTTCATCTATTTGAATTTTAATGCAGGAAAAGTACTCAGCATTTTGTTTGTCTGAAAGAGAAAGAACAAAACTGGGTGATAAGATGCTAAATGAAAAAAATTAAACTGCTCCTTCCTACATCTCTCCCTATTAATTCATAAGAAAAATGAAAACAATTAAGCCAGATGCTTAATAATTTCCAGTATCCCAACTGAACAGAGATCATAAAACATCACTGCTATCACACAGCATTGATGGATCTACAAAATAAAACTTGACATGAATAAATATCAGAGACAAGGGATTACAGGAGTGGGGTGAGAAGAGATCTGTTTAAGACAAACGTTTTTAAGTTAAGCACTTATGTAAAGAATTCCTTGTGAATTATTAATAACTACCCTGTGAATTCTTATTTAATAACACAAGAAAGAATAATTGATTCTAATGAGCTAGTCTCATTGTATTTTACACTATAAAAGTCTAGTAAATTGTTCGTTCTTTCATTTCCCCCATTCATAAAAACATCTTTTATTAACTTCTCAAAAGGACAGTTCATGTTTTCCAAAGCTATGGTTAGCTTCAAATAGTACAAACATTTTTTTAAATCAGACAATTCTAGAATATTGTCAAACTATTCAGGTGCTACCTACTTTGACAGAAGCAATAGTTTAAGAAAGACCTCATTTATTTTTCTCTTTAGAATTTACTTCTTTAGCTTTATTACTTTCACAGTGTTAAAACGTCCCCTAAAAAAAATCCCTGTTTTTGATTTATGGTATTATCTACATAAAAACTATATTTCTTTAAGTTTCTTATGTAATAGATTCTAGTACCAAAACTTGACTATAAATTCTCACTGAATACAGACTTGCATATAGAGACAAGTCTGACTACATTATGAATATTGCACATTTTTTAGATAAAATTCAGATTATGGATCAAAACCTTTTAAATTTAAACAGTTCATTATATTTAAAATTACCCAGTATTTTCAAAACCTTAATTAAATGTATTTTTCACTATGTAAAAACAACACAGGAAAAAAACCCCAAAAGACAAAGCAAGTGCTTACATATAGATTAAAGAGAACATGCATGTAAAGTTGGTCCATACAGCACACACAAGCCTAAACAATAATTGCAAGAAAAATCTGAAGCTATTCCTCCAACAACTCCCTGGGAATTAGTACTAACAACCTTTATATCTATCATAAAAATAGCAAGTCACACTGGGCTCTTCTTCATACGCAAAAATTACTAAGCACTTGGCGCAGTACATAGCTGCTTTACAATTACTAGTAATAGACCTGTGCTAATCTAATGTCCTCAAAGTATCTTCTGGCCAGTAATGACTGCTTTCATGACCACGGTTTAAAGTAAATTTCTAAATTTCAGGTACGACATTACAGTGAAGTGACAAAACAAAAGCAAGGTTTGCAGTTTAAAGAGACAGCTTTCAACTCTGGTCCTGGCACTTAATGGCAGAGTAACTGTGAGTAACTCCACTTTCAGTTCAGTTCAGTCATTCAGTCGTGTCCGACTCTTTGCAACCCCATGAATCACAGCACTCAAGGCCTCCCTGTCCATCACCAATTCCCAGAGTTCACCCAAACTCATGTCCACTGAGCTGGTGATGACATCCAGCCACCTCATCCTCTGTGGTCCACTTCTCCTCCTGCCCCCAATCCCTCCCAGCATCAGAGTCTTTTCCAGTGAGTCAACTCTTCGCATGAGGTGGCCAAAGTACTGGAGTTTCAGCTTCAGCATCAGTCCTTCCAATGAACACCCAGGACTGATCTCCTTTAGGATGGACTGGTTGGATCTCCTTACAGTCCAAGGGACTCTCAAGAGTCTTCTCCAACACCACAGTTCAAAGGCATCAATTCTTCAGAGCTCAGCTTTCTTCACAGTCCAACTCTCACATCCATACATGACCACTGGAAAAACCACAGCCTTGACTAGACGGACCTTTGTTGGCAAAGTAATGTCTCTGCTTTTGAATATGCTGTCTAGGTTGGTCATAACTTTCCTTCCAAGGAGTAAGTGTCTTTTAATTTCATGGCTGCAATCACCATCTGCAGTGATTTTGGAACCCAAAAAAATAAAGTCTGCCACTGTTTCCACTGTTTCCCCATCTATTTCCCATGAAGTGATGGGACCAGATGCCATGATCTTAGTTTTTTATTTCTGCTTTATTGACTATGCCAAAGCCTTTGACTGTGTGGATCACAATAAACTGTGGAAAATTCTGAAAGAGATGGGAATACCAGACCACCTGACCTGCCTCTTGAGAAATCTGTATGCAGGTCAGGAAGCAACAGTTAGAACTGGACATGGAACAACAGACTGGTTCCAAATAGGAAAAGGAGTATGTCAAGGCTGTATATTGTCACCCTGCTTATTTAACTTATATGCAGAGTCCATCATGAGAAACGCTGGGCTGGAAGAAGCACAAGCTGGAATCAAGAGTGCTGGGAGAAATATCAATAACCTCAGATACGCAGATGATATCATCCTTATGGCAGAAAGTGAAGAGGAACTAAAAAGCCTCTTGATGAAAGTCAAAGAGGAGAGTGAGAAAGTTGGCTTAAAGCTCAACATTCAGAAAAACTCCACTTTACTGGGCAACAATTTCTTAGCTTACACACTAGAAATGGCAATATACCCAACCTGTGCCTTCTAGACATTTTAACATATAACAACAATTTAACATGTAACATTTGACTTGATCCTTCTACCCACCATCCATGTAATAAGGCAATACATCAAGGCACTCAATAAACAGAACAATTTTCTGACCTGTAAGAGTCCATGCCTATTAAATGGATGGAAGCAAAGTATCAAAACTGCAAATATTACCCACAGGTATGGAACAAATTCCTGTGGTCTAGGCCTACAGGAAGATGGAGGACATCTGAAAAAACATACTGAACAAAAAGAATCCCAGTATTGCAACTCAGTTTAAACTGATCAGTATATAAAGTTCTATATTAAGAAGGCTTTCATCTCAGCCTACTCAGGGGAAGAGTATAGATTTCTCTACTTAAATAAAGTTGGAAATGCCTCCAGGAGTCCAATAATCTTTATTTTAACAAAAGTGTTAAAGTAAGCATTTTCTTCAATGTCAAAGACATGTCCTAAAATAGAAACAGTTTACTAACTGCAGGCAGGTGCTTGAAATACTACAAAAAAGGAAAAACCTACACTTTCCCCTCCAATCAGAAGGACCTAAGATCAAGTCCTTTTGGACTCAGAAATGATAATAAAGCTCCATATTATACTTCTCAGGGTGGTCACTAAAACTAAAATCTGTGTGAAACCCTAAAAATACTAAACAAATGTTAATAGTAACAACAACTAAAATATTTTTAGCTGTCTTAAAATACTCTAATAGCATAAAATAACTGTTTCATTTTCTTGCAAACAGGTCAACAAACTAACTACAGACCGAAGATTCCTATACAAACACTTCTCATCATCAATGCCTCAAATATATTTTAATCTCTTAATTCTTCAATCTTCTAATAATGCTTTTAAGGTCAGGAAGAGTGCATTCTGCCTGTTTAGATGACCTGCATTGGTAGCATTTTTAACTTATGTATCTTTCCAACTGAAACTAAGGCAGTTTTATGAAAACCTGGATTCCCATCATTGCTCAGATGAGTTCAGTCAAGGATATTCACTTCAGTAACTATAGTCGGACAGGAAGATGCAAACACTTCTCAGTAAGAAAGGTGACTGATCTGACACACCTACATGTATCTTCCTCAAAAATACAATCCACATTTTAAAAAAATATTCATATATTAACTTAGATAAACAAGGATCCCAAACCTCTGTGAACTTAGAAAATCTAAACGATCTAGTAAACAGTATTTCAAATGTAAGCACCATAAAGTTTATGAATCGAAAGGAAAGTCTCCATTCAAAAGTTTTAAAGGAATTAAAGTACTTCAAACTACTGGGAAAGATACATGGGTTTTCTGAACAAATCCCACTGACTAGGGTTGTTTATGCCACATGATTTTAGACTCTACCCAGAGAACTCACTTTACAAGGAGGGAATTTCTTATTTTTTTAAAAGTTCCCCCTAAAATAAGGATTCTTTTTTATTCTACTTGTTTGACTTAGTATGAACAGAATGCCAGATTTCTAATTTATATCCACTGAAAACTTTGATACAGTTCCATGTATTCTGGCATCAAGTATTACTGCTCAAAGTCTAGAAAACTTATTACCTTAGTGATCTTTAAAAACAAAAAAACTGAACAAGGTTTGAAGCTTCTAATCCAATTCTGAGATTATAGAGAAAATACTATGTTTTTAAAAAAAGAAAAAAAAAAAACAGGAAATTAATGTGTGATATAGTATTGTTAACTAAAGTACAGATTTTGTTCAAATTAAAAAAAAAAAAACTTACTGTAAGCCATTTGGGGGAAAAAAGTAAACTGCTTCCGATAAAACCAGACACAGATGCATCTCCATTTGTTTAGATTTTCAACAGAAAGCATTTTACTAGAAAAATAAAAAGTACCTTCTACTCAACCATTTTACTCAACTGGTATTTAGGCTTTCATACCAGCCTTTCCTTTCATATTTTACCTTTTATATTCTTATTTTCAGGTTTCTAAAAATATACCAAGGCATGTAGATCCTTAATCATTCTGCATTATTTCCTCTCACTTGGGCCAGTCCACTAAAATTCTAAGAGAGGATTTTTCCATTTGTGCCACAGAGAAACACCGGCAAGAAAAGCCATGAGGAAGTCGCTATAAGAATCTTTTTTAGGGCTTGCTGATGGCCAAATCTGCAGCCAGAAAAATTCTATTCAATAAACGTTTGATCATGCTACAGTTGAAAACTTGGTTCAGTCTGATCTGAGCTCTGAATACCTTTCTTTGATTTCCTAGTTTTATTTTTTCCTTATGAAAAATACTCCTCTACATCCTCCATCTCTGTAGCCATTACTTTCTTCTATTTATTTCTACCAGTTTACATATGACATTCCCCAAAAGATAAAGTCACTGCACTATTAAGAATGTTACTTCTTTATCTTACAGGGTGCTGGAGAATTGATGCTTTTCAACTGTGGTGCTGGAGAAGACTCTTGAGAGTCCCTTGGACTGCAAGGAGATCAAACTAGTCAATCCTAAAAGAAATCAGTCCTGAATATTCATTGGAGGAACTAAAGCTCCAATACTTTGGCCAACTGATGCAAAGAACTGACTCACTGGAAAGACCCTGATGTTGGGAAAGATTGACAGGAGGAGGAGAAGGGGACAACGGAGGTTGAGACGGTTAGATGGCATCACTGACTTGATGGACGTGAGTCTGAGCAAGATCCGGGAGTTGGTGATGGACTGGAAAGCCTGGCGTGCTGCAGTCCATGGGGTCGCAAAGAGTTGGACCCGACTGAGAGACTGAATTGAACGAAACTATATAAAATATGTACAGTCATTGACCTGTTACATGAAGAAAAGTCTGTAGAACACATACTTTGTTTTCAGGACTATTTGCAAGGGAGAAATGAGTTTTTAAAAACTATAAACCAGCTGACAATCTCTTGTACTCTCAGGCTAACTTCCTCAGTTTTCCTATTTTCCCAGTTAAAAATCTTCATTGATTAAAATAACTGGTACCACTTTTTTAAAATGTCCTTAATTCAAAAATCAATACCTAATTTTTAACCAACAGCTAAGAATTTTTAGAAAACAAATACAGTATATTTACCAATGTCTAAATATGCAGTTGTTAAGGTATTAGCAATGAGTATTTACAATAGGAGGACAGAAACTGTGTTCTAATCCAAGCACCACTGACGACTACATGTAGAACCTAAGACCATTCACTGACTCTCTGGGCTCTCAGTTCCTTCATTAATATAATGGGAGCTTCCAAAAAGGTACCTTTGATCCAAAGAGTCTAAGAAAAGAGGGCCGGGAGACAAGAGTCCACTTTTCTACTAGTCTGAGATACAACTATGGAAAGAAATTACCTGAATTCTTCTTTCATGTTTACTAAGTAGTAAAATGTAGTAAACAATTCAAGTCTACATACTGTGATAGGTTGAGGAAAAAAAACTGACCTGATGAACAAACAAAGGTTTCAACGGGAGTACTCAAAGTATTTTCATATCTGTGTACAATGGACAATACTAATATGCCCAAGGGATTTTCATGGAATGATGCAGATTTTCTGTGGTTCAAAAAGACTAGGTTAAAGGTTACCTCTTGGAGCTTTCAGAACTGGAGGATACGCAAAGAGTTAATCAACTAACATATTGTTTTCCCAAAGATTTTTCTAAAAAGGATTTAGATACTTTTAGAGCCAGAAACAATTAGGGAAGACTTGTTTCACTATTTCCTTGAAACCAGAAAACAGCTATATATTTAAAACAAAATTGCAACATCAAAGTCTGCTAAAAGCACTTTTTTGTTGTTTGTGCACTTTGTTTGTCACCCAATGTCATACTAACAACCCTGCATCTCATTCTAAAGCACATTATACAGCAAGATAAAATGAAAAAGACCATTTTTTGTTTCCCCAAGGGGGAAGTACTTCTGTTAAAAGCATCTTTTTATGAGACTACTCTTTCTGAATTACCAATAATGCAAACCAAGGAATTAGATACTGTGCTCTAAAATTTAATATTTGTTCAATTCTTATTCATATCCTATAGACATCCCATGTGTACAGGGAAAAGTATGCTAAATGCTTAAACGTACTTAAGAACCTGGAAGATTGAACATTTCTGTCCTTCAATCAGTAGGCTGTCAGGCCATGAGCACTTATTTTGCAATAAAAGTTCTCTTGCCTTTCCTATTATTTTAACAGCTCAGTAAAGGAAAAATAGACTGGTCCAGAAAGAAAACGGTCTAGTTGTACGGTATATAACGTTGACTTTAATAAGGCTAGATAAACTAATTTCAAACACTATATGTATGTAAAACCAAGAACTAAAGCGTTTTTTGAAGAACTTAAAAATGATGAACTATTTAAAGCCACAATCACAAGTTTGAATACCAAGATTAGAGATGAAATAAGAAATGAAATTAAGATGAAAGAAATCCATTATGTTTGTCTTTTAAGCTTTTACCTAATACTTTACCATGGCTTAACCCAATTCTATTTCCTCATAAGGTTTAATAAGTAGGTTTCCTCAAATAATTCAATTAAATGTGTACAGAAACTGTTATACTGGATATCTGAACCACTATATCTGTAAAAGGTAAAACCAAACCTTGAACATTTTTCTCCTTCTGATGTCCAACTAGCAATGGCCAAAAATAATGAGTTCTAATAGGAAAACCTTCTTCCTTCAAAGCCTTCATCAGCACTTTTGCCAAATCTGAAAGAGATACCATAAAATATATCAAAGCTACCTCAGCAAAACTTGCTTATGTGAGTTCTAATTATGAGAATACAGTACCGAATTTTTGAGCCACTAAAGCACACTGGAGTGTGAACTGCAAAGGCGACGTGTGCAGCTGGGCTTCCTTTAGCTTCTTACAGTAGTCTCTAAGCTGCTCTGGAGGCTAGAAAAGAAAGGCACTACACGTCAGTTCAATCTGCAAATATCCTACCATTTGACCTTCTGCCTTTGAGACAAAAGAAAAGTGTGAACCCCTCATCCTCTTTCTGCCCAAAACTCTTCCAACACAAAAACAAAGCTTTCTTACTATTTATATTAATAGTTGATCTAGTCTCATGTTCTTCTATTTTAAACAATCGTATTTCACTGCCGATTACACTGTCTACAAAGTAAAAATGGACTATTTGAATACCGTATTCACAGTGACACAGTGTCGTAAAAAGAAACTGCCAAAGTCATTCAGACTGCTTTCCCTTGATATAGGGCATGCTAATAAAATCTGCAATGCCGTATCTTCCAATTTTTCAGTGACTAAAAGCAAAATGAGGTTCATTGTATCTGGAAAAAAACAAAGACATCTTTTGTTACTGATTTAAACAAAATCTGTTACTGATTTCCCATTCATATCAACATCAAAAGACAAACTTATGAACTGCAAGTACCAAAAAGGATTTATCTGCCTAAATAATAAATACTTCCAAATCAAAATACTCCCATGTATTCATTAACTCAATTTTTTCAGTTTATTAAAGCTTTAAAAGAATCGTATGTTCACCTACCACAATACCCTATTGCTAGAGAATGTCCATTCCGTCATGTAAAAATAGTTTTATTTTTAGAAAAATTATGAAAATAAAAACTTTAAAACTACCTGGAATATATCTTCTTTCATATGTAATTTTTTCCAAAATTTCTGGGACATATTGAGGATACCCAGCTTTACTGAAACTCAAGATAATTTGCAATAAATCACGATCCATAAGGTAAAGATCAGACTTCTCCACTTTCTCCAGGGTCTAAAGGAAGGTCCAGAAATTAAAAGAACAAGTGAGATGCAAAATTTTTTAAACTGAATCTAAATAAATTAAAATACCAAGATTTTAAAATTTTATATATATGGTACAGTGGTAAAGAACCTGCCTGCCAATGCAGGAGACTCAAAGAGGCATGGGTTCAATCCCTGGGTCGGGAAGATCCCCTAGAGTAGGAAATGGCAACTCGCTCTAGTATTCTTGCCTGGAAAATCCCATGGACAGAGGACCCTGTCAGGCTACAGTCCATGGAGTTACAAAGAGCCAGAAACAACTGAGACACTGAGGACACACACCATCTAAAGGTTTAAGACTTCTTTTGTAAAACAGAAAATATTCTGTTTCAGCAATAATTGTTACATCAGCAGCAAAGTACTGAACTACAGTAAGAATTCTCCTTCAAGACTATCTGTAAGAGATTATCATTAAAAACAGATATACACTATACTTTTCCATATCACGCAAAATTCAAGAGTTTATACAAATGATTTAAAAGTATGTTTATTTATGTAAGTCACACCTGTTTAACATGGTCAATATCACCCTTCTCGGCATATGCATTCAATAGTGCTAGGTATGTGTCTGGACCAGGCTCGATTCCAGCCTCTTTCATTACTGTGAGAATATTTTCTGCATTCTCCATATCTCTGTACATTAATTCAAAGAAAATAAAACAGATTACTATAATACTGCCAAATGTCATATCATTTAATCTAGAATATATTACCTCTGCTTATTAAAAATTCTTAATTCTTAAGTACAAACATTTAGAATCATAACATCAGAAAAGTAAAAATACATATTAGATATATATTATAAAAATGTATATGTATTAACATGTATTAAAAATACATATTAAACTAGCAATAGGTTTCCAAAATAATAAGGATCCTTAACATCTCAAATTTTTATAGCTAACTTTTCCAAAACCAAATTATACAATAATTACAGACATTAAAGAATGTGCCCTCTTCCATTGGGTATGTTATGACTCAAATCTATCTTTTTAGGAAAGAATAACATTTAGTAAAATATTCTTCAAAAATAAAAATATTTTCTAGGGCACTAGCAAAACAGTTAATAAACTTTACAAAATCAGTTACTTTGGATAAGTTCAGTTTTTAAAACTGAAAACCTTCAAATAAAAATTTAATCAAACAGATAATTTAAGAATAACTTATATTAAGATGTGCATATTCTACCACATAGACTCAAAAGAGTTTTTTTAGAGTTAAACATAGTTTTAAGAATTTTCTACAATAGCTTCCTATAAATTAAACCTCACTTGAGAGTAAATCCCTAGGCTGAGCATTACCCAGATCTTGCATGCCCCGTGACAAGAGCACTGAATACTGCCTCTGTGACTGGAAGATCCTTAGTTTTCATAAATCCAAGAATCGTGCTGCAACAAAAGAGAAATAAAAATACTTCTTGGAAATACATGAAAAACACTTTTTACAATATGTGCACACAAAAATCCCACTCCCTGAAGTTGTATCAATAGTTTTCAAGTACATTTGTTAAAGATAGAGGGTAAATTTTAAAAATCTGATTGTTTCTTCTGTACTACTAATTAAGCTTCAAAAAGCATAAAGTTTAACAAGATTCATTTCATTAAAAATGAGATTGTACATTTCAATTTATTCCTTATTTCCTAAACCCTCCATCCAAAAGTAGGAATAAACTATCCATGAACAATGTCACAATTGATTTTATATAAAACATGTGTGAAATAAAGAGAATATTATCAGTTTTATAAATGAATACAATGTAAATGGTTACCAACATTTGTTTTTGGAAACAGCAATTTAACGAACAAAAAAAGTAAAACCAGCTTTTAACCCAACAATTTTAAATTTCTGCTCCAGTAAATTATACTTTTAATTAAAATAGTAGTCTTCAATTAATTATCTTTCCCCTTTTACACAATTTAGTATTTTATCTAAGTCATATGACCAAATTCGCTAGGCTAAAATCCTTCTAAAATAATTTTCTAATAAAAAAAAAAAAATGACTATATTCTAGATCTACAAGACGTACATATTTGTTTGCTTAAACATACATTTATAAAACTACATACCTGGCACCTTCAATATCTCCCATATTACAATAAGCAGCAATCAACCTTTGGTATGTCACCTGTCAAAGAAATGGGCCAGTAAATACTTTTTAATAATTTTTTTTCTTGGTTAAAAACAAAAGTTGATATGACCAATAAACACATCTGTAATAGCAACTACTTACTCGATTTGGTTGAATGTTTCCTTTTTCCATTTTTGCCAAGAAGTCAGTTGGTGAAAATTTATGCTCATTTTGAAGGTAGACTTTAAGCAAAGCATTATAGTGACTTACATCATACACAGTACCTACAAGTGAAATTTATATAAAATTTTTAGAAAAGTCATACCCTTTATCACAACTAAAATATGTGCACTTAAATGTAACAAAAAGGGTTAAATGATCAATTCAGAATTTTACCCCATATTTAGACCCATCCATGTAGAAATCCTGTCAGAACAGAGCAAACTAAGTATACAAGAGTAACTATTGAATTAAGGGACAGTTACATGCAACCATCTATTCAAGTATTAAAAGGCCTCTTACTTATGAAGCATAGTATTCCCTTCCAATCAGAAATTGCTTCCTCTAGTGCGCATTTTCCTCTAATTTTCCTCTAGAAAAAATAGTTCCTCTAGTATGTTGGAAAAGCTGAAAATACTGCTCAAAATCCAGGTAAGTGACATCTACTGTGGTTTTTCAGGAAGATTTTATGGTCAAGATAAAAGTTAACGTAACTCTGCTGCTAAGTCGCTTCAGTCGTGTCCGACTCTGCGACCCCACAGACGGTAGCCCGCCAGGCCCCGCCATCCCTGGGATTCTCCAGGCAAGAACACTGGAGTGGGTTGCCATTTCCTTCTCCAATGCATGAAAGTGAAAAGTGAAAGTGAAGTCGCTCAGTAAGTGTCTGACTCTTCGTGACCCCATGGACGTAGCCCACCAGGCTCCTCCGTCCATGGGATTTTCCAGGCAAGAGTACTGGAGTAGGGTGCCATCACCTTCTCCGACAAAAATCTACTAGGTTTCATTTCTTTATTTCTGTCACAATAACATAGTTCTGCAGATGACAAAAATATTTCTGTGAATTTCATTAAAAATGTTATCTGCATACTTACTATTACGTCTAGTTAATTTCATGGGTCATTTCTCGAAGAGAATTTTTAAAAAAAAATAAATACTGTTATCTTTCATAGAGTGAATTGAGAAAGTCTTTAACTGTCTAAAATTTACATTAAAAACTCAAAGTTTAGGGACATCATCCTAAAGCATCCTACTTTAACAATAAAAAGCTATAAAACAGCTTGTCCTTATGTATCTTACCATATACCTGTATACCTTTAATACTATCTCATGGCTCTGGCTGTACTGTCCATTATTTTTAATGTTACAATATCATGTTCTTGTTCAATCTCATTATGTAATAATTTTACAAATTATCATCAACTTACTTTGTTCAAACTCAAAACAATATTCTAAAACATTACTATTTTAGATAGAAGCCAGGTTTCTTGCTAGATTAGCACTCACTCATCCATTGGTGTAATCTGGACAATTATTTTCTCCTCCATGTATTACCTTGTGCTTGCCCACAGTAAAGGTCTGACACTTTTCTGTCATTTCACAAGCCTTTTATGTGCAGTTATGCTTATTAGTTTGGCATTCTACTGTTCAAGAAAAACATAGAGACTTGAAGATGTCATTATATAGCTCCCTTCATCAAGATTATGTAATTGTATTAAATGTGGACATGCCCTAATACTAAAAAACATGTTTGTGCTTTTTTGTGCAGAGCAGTTTTTATCCCTACCTTTGTCTCTAAATCAGAGCTCTAGTAGTCAAAGTTTTTTGCAGTTTCAAATAAATTAATAGGCTTTGTAAGAAAACAGTTTTATTAAAAAAAAAAATTACATCTATCCTTTTCCAAAATGTGATTATTATCTTAGAGAATTTTTTTTAAGTTAAGACTTGACTGACTGACGAGAGTGGACCTGGGTGTCTGGGGAACACCGGTCCAAGCCTTTCACAATAAACTTTACTGAGCCTTTCAAAACTGAACCATGCTAAAGTCTCACTATTTAATGAAGTAGAATTTAAATTTTTTTGAAGTTCATTTTCCACAATTTCAATTACTATTACTTTAGTACCCAACATATGCAAAACACTGGAAGGTTCATGATGAAGATTCAAATATGAATAAGATCATCAGCTGCCTAGAGAAGAGTATCTATTAATATTAAAAAGACAAATTGACAACTCTAATGCAGGCAACTGATGAGATACACATTGGGACTGCAAGTAAAAGTCTAGATTGGAGGGATTTAAATTACAGCTTGAAAAATGGATTGCTTTCAAGAGTAAGAAAAAAGAACACTCCAAAAGAGATGAAACGACTTGAACAAAAAAACTTAAGGAGACATATATTATCAGAATGGGGCCAAGAATACACCAGAAGTAATTCTATTTTTAAAAATTTAACATGTGGCAACACTGAAATGAGAGCCTACCATTTCCAGTGTTTCCTCCAGAATCCCCTGTACTCTGGAAAACTCAGTTCCAGTCTCAGCTCTTTCACAGCTCGTTTTGTAACTTTGGACATGTTATCTAAGCTAAAAAAAAGTCTCTTATAGCTTGGGACTTCCCTGGTGATGCAGTGGTTAAGATGCCGTATTTCAAGGCAACGGGCGTAGGCTCTATCCCTGGTCGAGGAACTAAGACGCCACATGCTGTGTGACAAGACTTTTACAGCTTTAAACGTCTGCGAACAAGTCACAGGTGCAACCACCAGGTTTCTAACAATGTTAATTCAACAACTACTTAACAAGTATAGTGAGTTCAAAGCACTGGTCTACTGGCAAAGAGAAGAAGATACTATGAATTTTAGTCTCACAAAGGATATACGGTGTAGAGGAAAGGTATTTGTGAGAAGCTCAATTAGAAAACACTACATGTCTTTCTATTGAGGTATTAAATGTCGTACTACTGTGTAAGGGCTCTTTTCTATTTGAGAATATAACCCATTCTCACAAATACTTCTAGTTCAACATGCGTCTTTAAATTATGTGACTGACATATAGACATATATAGTTTGTGAAGATTTTCTTAAATCAGGAATGAACATTGAATTTTATCAAATTATCTTTTACACGATTTTATTTTTTGAATAGGTACTATGTTCACAGTCTCAAATTGAAAACGTATAAAAAAATATTGGAATTCCCAGGCAAGAATACTGGAGTAGGTTGCCATTTCCTCCTCCAGGGGATCATTCCCACTCAAGGATCAAATCCAGGTCTCCTAATTGCCAGGTGGATTCTTTACCACTGAGCCACCTGGGAAGCCAGAGTCATCGACTATAGTTTAATTTTAAAAGAAAAAAGTACGGTAAAAATTATAGCTAGTGTATACTACCCTTCCAGAAACATTTTATTATACGCACAGACACATATAAACATTTTTCTTCACAATGGTAGCCAACTATACATCCTGTTCTGCATCTTAATTTTTAACTATACTTTGGAAACACACCACATTAGTATATGAAGAACTCCTTTTTTTTTATGGTTGCACCATATTCCATTTTATAGACACTCTAATTTATTTAACCAATGCCCCTAGTGAGGGACATTAGAGTTGGTTCCAAATTCTTACCATTGCAAACAAGCTACAATGAAGAATATCCTTTTGCACATGTGAGTATATCTATCTAAATTCTAACAAATGGTCTATGTTGTATACCTGAAGTTAAAATAATTTGTAAATCAAGTATACCTCAAAAGACATTTTTAAAAAATAAAACATATTAAAACACTGAAATGCTTGATATGTCAATAAATTTTAACAAACAGAACTACTTGGTCAAACAGTATGCGCATTTGTAACTTTGACAGACCAAATGTCTATTTTGTTCTTTTTAACTTACCTGTAAAGTATTACTTGTTATGAAAAATTACTTTATTCTTAATGCCCCTAGATGTCACTATAACTCACCAAATAAGTCATATCACACAAGAAAAATATGAATCAAGTAAACCCCTTCATAAAACTGAATGACATTTATGCACAGAAATTCTTTTTTTACTACAAGAAAAAAATATCCACACCCTTTATACACATCATATATTCAAACAATCATACCCAATTTCTGAAGTTCATCCCATATCTTATGAGCAAATTCTGTTCTCTCAGAGAGCTTTAGTTCAGGCAAGAGAGACCCACAGCTGCGCAGTAGTAGCAAGGCTTGATTACCACCCGGGCTACCTATGAAAACAGGTTGATGGTTAATGTTTAACACCGTACCCTGTATCATACAGATAAACCTAAACTGAAATCTGTAAATACTTAAAAATGTCCTGCCTCACTAAAGATAATATTAAAAGGGTCCTAATCAGAAAAATCCTATCTCAATCATCAGGTATCATTTAAAACGTTAGTAAAAGTTTTAAAAATTGGTCTGCTTTCTTAGGGAAGCTAAGGTTAGAGATCTATACAATCTGTAAGACTACAGAGTACATAAATACAAAGGAGCTAATTTATATGCACTACTTCTTGCAACTGAAAGGCTATGGTTCTCAGTATCTTATGCAAATAGTACAAAGCAGCCCAATTAAAATCCATGAATATTCAATTTAGGTTTACAATCCCTTACAAACACTAACTTCCTTCTCCCTTAAGCCACCTGTCCCTGAAAGCTGATTTCAAAACAAAAATAAACCACTTATTGCCAAGATTCTGTTCATATAAAGTATCCAGAATAAGCAAACCTTTAAGAAAGTACGCTAGCGGCTGTCTAGGGCTAGAAGGGATGCGGGTTTGAGGGCTGATGTTTAGCGGTGTGGAGGTTTCTTTTGGGGGTGATAGAAATGTTCTAAAATTGACTGCTGTGATAGCCATGTAACTCAATAAATCAAAGGCAGAAAATGATAAAAACTGTCTTTAAATGCCAGTTATTACTGAAACTTCTTTTGTATTCCTCATCATTAGATTCTATAGCTTCTTAATGTGACTGAAATCATGGATGAGCTTTGGAAAGCTGGTGAATGGTCTCAAAACTATACACAAAATTATACGTGTGGCTTGCATGCAGGATTTTGTGTGAGCCTGTGGGGTCAGGTTTTTTGGGGGTGGGGGGAGGGGGGCTGAGGGCCTGTAAGTTTCTATCATATTATCAAAGTTGCATAAGTGACTCGAATGTTAACAGCTAAGTGAAAATGAAAGTGAAATAATGATTATCAGTCTTCAGTCTTTCTGGAAATCTTCATATGTGACCATCTTAGGGAAAGTAGACACTATGCAAGAGAAGATAAAAACTAGTATCTTCCAAGAAAATTTACCACTGAAAGTGATTCTTTTATAAACTGTGGGAAAAGACAATTTTTATTTGCTGATTTTGAAATAAACATGCAAAACAAAATGTTTCACTCAAAACTTTGCTCTGTTGAGTTGGAAAAAAAAAAAAAATCACAACCATAACATAAAATCACAAATAGAAAATGACAAAATTTAAAGTACCAAATAATGTGCTCTGTAATGAGCTTACCATCAAACCAGAATTTAAGTTCAACTTTTTGAATAGATAATCTTGAAATACCTGAATGACAGGTGTTATCAAAGACTTTTTGTAGAAGAGTCTTAGGGATGCGGCCAGTTCTTCGGACAGAATTATCTAGCCTCATTAAAGCCCAATCAAATTGGCTGGCATTCCTTCTATGAGAAGAGGTGGGCTCCTCCTGAAGATCATTCTTTTTTTCAGCAGCAATGGAATGTAGCCTAGCTTGGCTCAGTAGACCTCTACAAAATGAAACACAATTAGTAATAAACTATGTCAACTACTATCCACATAGGTCATCTCTGTGAGTAAAATTTATACAAAGCTTTTTTATTAGTTACTAAATACCTAAATTCATAGCATAATAGCAAAAATGTCCAGAAGTATAAATTGGTAGGGAAGAAAGTTTTGACCTTTGCTTTAAATAAAATCACAAGCACATAAATTGTATACAAAGTAACCTCTTGAATAACTGTCTGACAATGTCTCTTGATAACCTCCCACATGGAATCATCTCAAACTAAGACAATATGGTATGTTTTTAAATCTCCCTTATCCAAAACCAAGTTAATCAAGAAAAATGAAGATTATGCTACAAAGCTCTTCTAACCTCTACAAACGAACAAGAGATCTAAAATATACCTAAAATTCTGAAGAATTCTAAAGCACTCTGAACATTTTCTAGGTGCAGATATTGAATTATTAATAAGACCCATTTCCAAGATAAAAGTATGTAGTTTTTTATCATTAATGACAAAAGTATTCCCCATCTTTCTAAATAAATCTAAAACATTTAAGTAAAAAAAAAAAAAGTTAATAAATTAAGGTCAGACTAGCGTATGTGTTTACAAAAAGCAAACAACCCTTAAACCATTTATTTTAATAAAGCAGGTCCAACATGCAGGCCAAAACATGAAATCAGAGGCATTTCACACTGTAGAAACACAGGCTGTACCTGACTTACAAACATGAAACAGAAATAATCCTTATGTGTGAAGGAAGCCCTGTCATGTATCTTTGAATAAGAGCTTCCCATACAGTCAAATCTCACACAAAATCATCTAATTTGCAGAGATTTACACATTTACCCCCAAATATCTTAGACTTTTCAGAAGTAGTCAGTAAGTGTAACTAAAGAATACACACTAAGCAAATATTAACTAAGTAATAATGTAAAAACACTCTACTTATTTTTTTAATTTAAATGTATTTATTTTAATTAGAGGCTAATTACATTATTGTATTGGTTTTGCCATACATCAAAAAACACTCTACTTGTTAATTCAAGAAAGCCCTTACGATAACAATCAAGTTTTTTTTAACACGTCACATTTTTTTTTTTTTTTTTTTTACCACAGTCAATTAGAGGATGAGATGGTTGGATGGCATCACCAACTCAATGGACATGAGTTTGAGCAAGCTCTGGGAGTTGGTGATGGACAGGGAAGCTTGGTGTGCTCCAGTCCATGGGGTTGCAAAGAGTCAGACACGACTGAGCAACTGAACTGAACAGTCAATTACCAAAGTAAATACATACTCATGAGTTTAAAAATAAAATTGTTCACTTCTTATGTTATTAACCTGAAAAACCAATCACAAAACTTAATGTTACATAATGTTAAAGAAAGTAACACCAGTAGTTTCACAAGTTTATGCATAACACAGGCAGTAATCGATACCCAACTAGAAATTCTACCACTGGGACCCAGGACAAGACACAACCACTCTGGCCATCAATGATTCCACCAATGTAAAACAGCAGACTGGAAAACAATGGAAAAAATCAGAATACTAACTAAAAACAATGTCATCTTCCTTAATTAGAAAATCTAATGATCAGCACTTGTAGATGGCTAATTGATTAAAGTTAGTTAAATGAACTGTATTAATACTAGATTTTTACCTATGAACCACAGAAGATACACTGCTACATATTGCTACATATATTTATCCCTTACTTTCAAAAGTTTTATTGGCTGTTTTATCTACGAGATCAGTTATTAATAACCTATCCCAATGTTAGTCAGGCAAACACAAAATATTTTAAATCACCCAGAACAATGTGTCAGGTTCAGGTGAGTGTAAAATACTGCTCACCAATGAAAGCTAAATAAGAAATGTCAAAATCATAGTGAAGGGACTCCTTGGTGGTTCAGTGGCTAAGACTCTGTGTTCCCAAAGCAGGGAACATGGGTTCGTTCCCTGGTCAGGGAAACTAGATCCCACATGCTGCAACTAAGATCGAAGACCCTATCTGTGTGCCCCAAGTAGCCAAATAAATAAAAATAAATCTTTTAAAAATCGGGGCTTTCCCTG
Organism: Bison bison bison; assembly: GCF_000754665.1. NCBI lineage: Eukaryota > Metazoa > Chordata > Mammalia > Artiodactyla > Bovidae > Bison > Bison bison. The sequence continues at coordinate 501,949 of NW_011494749.1, read as the reverse complement.
GTGGTCCAGTGGCTAACACTCTGTGCTCCCAAGGCAGGGGGCCTGGGTTCGATCCCTGGTCAGGGATCTAGATCCCACATGCCACAGTTAAAGACCCAGAGTGCTGCAACTAAGACCTGGAGCAGCCAAATAAATAAAAATAAACAGTTCTTAAAAATTGTAGTGAAGTGTAGTATTTGTCAATTTTTTTTTATACAACCCAAATCTGATAACTGTTGAGGAGCATAAAAATAAAATCTCTACTCAAAATGCAGTTTTAACATGTAACATCAAACAAACAAAATTCAGGCAGAAAACAGAGATGTTAATAAACCAGCACAGCAGACTGAACATTCTAAAGCTATTTTTTTTCTCACAAATCTTTAACGCTGTCAAATCTCTTTCACGTGTAAGTGTGTTTAGCTGTATTTAGTTAAGTCAAAATACGACTCTACTATAAAATAAACTGAGGAGAAGGGTTACATATTTAAACCAAAGGATTCTTCATTATTCAAAAGGATTCTCCAGTGTTTCCTCGTAGGACTGCGTTTTCTATCTTTTTTTATTTGAGTCACAATTTATTTTCAAATTCACTTGAACACACCCTGAAAGAAAAAGAATTCTGTAGCTAGGGCTTCCAGGTGGTGCAGTGGTAAAGAACCTGTATGCAATGCAGAAGATGCAAGAGACACGGGTTCGATCCCTGGGCTGGGAAGATCCCCTGGAGGAGGAAATGGTAACCCACTCCAGTATTCTTGCCTGGAAAATTCCATGGAGAGAGAAGCCTGGCAGTCCATCATGGGGTCACAAACAGTCAGACATGACTGTGCAACTGGGCACGCATGCAGTCTAGAACAACAGGTATGTTGTAACAGAAAGGAAAGAACACGTGCAGGGATTAAGGTGGGTCCACGGCAAGGCAGGAACCTACACCTCTGGCCTGCACCAGCTGAAATGCCCTGCTCCAAATCCTGATGACCCAGTGACATAAACACATAAGGGAAAACCATTTCATCATGCCACTCATGTCATATATGGCTCCTTTATATTTTTTAAGTTAAAACTTCTCAGGTTCCTCCTGAGACTCCAGCACTCACTACTAACATCCAGGTTACCACTGAATTTTCTGACAAAATCTGGCACTTAAAAAGTAATTTTTCTCAGGTTGTTGTTTTTTTTTTTTTTTTGCCTTTGTTTTTTACTAATTGCTGCTAGTGATTTTTGACCCTTTAGTGCAAAAACAATGATTTTATAGTTGAGCAACCATATTTCAAAAACGTACAAGGGCTAGATTATTATTAGACTGATTACTATTAGCCTATTATATATAGGCTTCCATTGGACTCCCCTATTAAGCCTGTCACTTTTTAAAATATCTTACTTTTTCACAGCATTTTTAAGTTTACAGAAAAACTGTTCAGAAAGTACAGAGTTACCATATATTATATCCTTTTTCCCCTTGACCCGATTTCCTCTATCAGCATTCTGTATTCGTGTGATATATGTTACAAATGATGACCAATAGTTTACAACAGGGTTCACTCTGTGTGTGTACATATCCATGCTATGGGTTTTGACAATTACATGACATGCATTACAGAACCACAAAATAGTTCCACTGCATTACAAATGCCCTGTGTCTAACCTGCTCCTTCTCTCCCCCTCCTCCTGAACAAGCAAGCAACCACTTTTCACTGGTCCTGTTTTGCCTTTTCTGAAATGTGGATAGTCTTTTCCAGATTGGCTTCTTTCACCTAGCAACATACATTTAAGATTCCTCTGTGTGTTTTCATGGCTTGATAGTTCATTTCTTTTTAGCGTTGAGTAACATTTCCTTGTATGGCTATACCACCATTTGTTCTCAGTTCACCTACAGAAGGACACATTAAGTTGCTTTCAATTTGGGGCCACTATATTGGGCTTCCCTGGTGGTTCAGACAGTAAAGAATCTGCCTGCAATGCAGGAGACCAGGGTTTGATCCCTGGATCAGGAAGATCCCCTTGAGAACGGAATGGCTACCCAACTCCAGTATTCTTGCCTGGAAAATCCCAAGGACAGAGAACCCTGGCCGGCTACAGTCCATGGGGTCCCAGGGTTGGGCACAACTTCCACTTTCACGAACAAAGCTACTGTAAACATTTGTGTGCGGGTTTTGTGTGGACAGGAATCAAATCCTGGTCTCCTGATTGCAGACGGATTCTTTATCGTCTGAGCCACCAGGGAAGCCAAGTAAGTATTAATAAACCTGATAATCAATTAAATTTAAAAAAAAACAAACAAAACTCACCAGTCATGTTAAGTTCTACTAATGAAGTAAACAAGGGACTTTCAAGAAAGAATAATAGCACAGTTCTACTTTGGATTAAATGTACCAAGATGACACTCAAATTTCTAAACTAAGGATGAAAAAAAAACAGCCATACAGACAGCAGAGGATGAGTATTCTCAGCAAACGAGAGTAGTAGATAGACCAAGCAAGTCAACAACAGATGGAATGATACTGGAGAGGAAGGCTGATCTAGACATGGAAGATGAGTATTCTCAGCAAATTAGAACAGTCGGCAGACCAAGCAAGTGAACAATAGATGGAATGATACTGGAGAGGCAGGCTGGGCTAGACATGGAGGACTGTGAAAGTAAGGGGTCTGGATTTTATTCTAGGTACAGATGTCATCTCAAGTACAAAACTGTATCAGAACTCTACTGAAGGTTTTTAGGGTTCTGATACAGGGGTTGTGGTATGATCTACGTCTGTTTTGAAAAGATCAGTCTAGCTGTGGTGGAGAATAAATTAGAGGGCAATAAGAATAAACAGATACCATTTTAGGATGCTGTTACAGTAGTCCAGGTGAGAGACGGACAGAAACTTAGGGTGGGCAGTGGAGATGGGAAAGAAGCACATACCACTGACACCCCCATCTAATTTCGCTACATATTCCAGGCAACAAGTCTTGCCAGTACAATTTGTTAATTTTCACTCCCATGTAAGAGAGAAAAATTCAGGTATTAATAAAAATACCCTGCTGCTGCTGCTAAGTCGCTTCAGTCGTGTCCAACTCTGTGCGACCCCACAGATGGCAGCCAACCAGGCTCCCCCATCCCCGGGATTCTCCAGGCAAGAACACTGGAGTGGGTTGCCATTTCCTTCTCCAAAGCATGAAAGTGAAAAGTGAAAGTCAAGTCTAGAGAGACTTAATTTATCCTCTGCCTATTATGTATCAATTTTAGAGACAAAAACAGAAGGCTTCATGGCATAGTAGAAACACCAGCTTTAAGAGCATGGGCTTGAGTCCTGCAGACTGACCTGAATTCAGGCTCTGAATTCTAAGATGTGTAACTTTGACCAAGTTATCACAACTCTAAGCCTGTAAAATTTCAGAGATAATAGCATTTACCAAACAGGAATCAATGTAAAAAGACAAAATTAACGCAATGTTTCCCAAAATGTTGCACTTCTGTTAACAGAATGTTCCATTGGTATCCAATGTTTTTGGATACCAAGTAGACAAAGACCTAATTCTGCAGCTTTATTTACTTAAGTAAGTATTCTGAAATAACTATTGCATCAAGCTCTTTATTTTTCTAATATTCTTGCTGAAAACAAAATTAAGTTATAGCAAGGAGATCAAACCAGTCAATCCTAAAGGAAATCAACCCTGAATGTTCACTGGAAGGACCGATGCTGAAGTGAAGCTCCAATACTTTGGCCATCTGATGTGAAGAGCAGACTTATCAGAAAAGACCTTGATGCTGGGAAAGACTGAAGGCAGGAGAAGAGGACAACAGAGGATGAGATGGTTGGATGGCATCACCGACTCGATGAACATGAGTTTGAGCAAGCTCTGGACAATAATGAAGGACAGGGAGGCCTGGCGTGCTGCAGTTCATGCGGTCAAAAAGAGTCGGACACAATTTAGTGACCGAACAACAACTCAATTTATCTGACTGATCTTTTAAAAAAATCTTTTGTAAAGCTGTCACAATGAACCTTTTCCCTGCACTATTTTCTCCCTGAATTTTGCAAGACCTCATTTCTCCAGAAAGTCTTGCCCAGTTAAGCTGTTCCCCCAAACACTGCTTTGTTTTATGGTAAGTAACAGAATTTTACAATAAAAAAGTCACTTGCAGCCCTTCTACACTTGATAACAGTCTCCTGGCTTGAAATGCCAATGGCATTCCTATCCACCTACTCAGATGTCCCCTCCATCTCTGGCTCCTCCAGTCCAGAGGCAGGTCTCCTTTGTCTCAGCTTTGATAGGAAGTGATAAATCAGTCAACCAGGCTGGGACCTACGATGTGATGTGGAGCAAGATACTCTGCAGAATCTATAGCAGAGTGGGATAGATTATTCTCCATATTTACTCCAGAGTTTACATTCTGAGATCTTATCATGTGCTTACTTTCTTGTGATCGCCTTTAATTCCTCAATTTATAATGTATTAGGCATTGCCTTAAAAAAAATCTTTTTATGTCCATAAGCAATCCCTTCAGTACCTAAACCACAACATATTCAGAACATGTGGGAACTGAGAATCACAGCATCTGGGGATGAATCCCAGCTGTGGAGATTCTAGATAAATTTCTTCACCCTTCTAAGCCGCAGTTTCCTAATTTGTAATAGAACAAAGCACAGAAGATAAAATGCATATGTGATATAGTCACACACACACAACTTGACAATGGTAAAGGTCTACACCAAAGGTATTATCCTTTACCTCATCTCCAACTCGATTCTTCCTAACATCCTTGCCAAGCTCCTGTTCTCTCAGAAAAGAAATCTATCTTCTCTTCAGTTCTGCACCACCTAGTTGAGGCCCCATTAACCCTGATCTGCAGTATAAACATTGTTCCTCACTGGTCTATCCATTCCCAGTCCCTATCTCTCCCAGAGTCTATGGAAACTGTCAAGACCTGTACCTCTCAAAACCCTCCAATGGCTTCCAACCAACTTTCTAATCAACTGACTGGCCTTTGCAGTGTCAACTTCCATTACATCCCACCCCACAGAGACATAGAGGATAAAAGTACAACCTCCCAATTTCTTCCTCTGTTAACACTGACTACTCATTACCAGTGTCCTCTTCAACACGAGCAATACCCTACCACCAAACAAATGACTCTCACCAAACATATTGCAAACATTTCAAACATGACTCTCTTGTCTCTGAAATGCCACATTATTACATTCCTCTCTTATGGACAGCACATATATCAATATAATAAGCCACACATGCCTACCATTGTCCTCTGTAACTGATAAAAGGAGTAGAGGCTGAATCGCAACTCCAAGGAACCGAGACAGACTTTTGACATTTGCTGAAAGTTTTTTTTAATGAGAGGTAAACAAGGAAAACCCTTCTTTCCTTTCGATTTTAGAAGTCACAACAGTCTGTCGTAAGGCAATATGTGCTCTTCACCCTTAAGACAATGCTCAATTCAGATCTGCCACCCAAACTGATTTAGCTCAAAGCTTACCCTTCCTCTGATAAGCACATAAGGACTGATGAATAAATTCTATAATTTCACTCAATAATCCTCATCTGTCCTTCTCAGACTTTCCTGGAAATCAAGATCAAGGTGAATTTGTGGCGATCCAATGGATTACATGAATGGGAGTACCCCTTCAAACTCCTCTGCCTCTCACAAACATTCCTTCCTCAATGTCTAAGATTTTCATTGATTTACTCAACAAACATTTGACATCTACGATATGCCACAAAGTTAAAGACACCAGGGGAAACAAAAAGAGTAAGACAAAAAAAAAAAAGACAAAGCCCCTGCTTTCAAGGAGCTTACAATGAAGTCTGCAATGCTAGTGGGTACAAACCCAACAGTGTTAACTGATGCTTTAGTAATTCCGCACAAGGGAGTGGTCAATAGTGAGAAGCCAGCAACAGAGATTTAACAGAGGAGACATATTTCAAGAGTGAAATCACCATCAGAGGCAGAGAGGTGGAACGTGGCCCATCAAAGCCTTGCTGGTTCCCAGGCCAGCAGCACCTTTATCATCCGGGGGCTTGTTACAAATGCAGAATCTGTCTCCTGCCTATCTATACCTACAAAACCAGAATCCACATTTTCACAAGACCCCCAGAGAATTCCTGCATTCATTTGAGTTTCAGAAGCCCTGCTGTCAAGGACTTTGAAGCAGAGTCTGGATGGCATGGGAATGAACTCCCAAGAAGGGCAGCTCCACAGGCATCTCCAGATCACGAAGCACCTTACCCTGGAACCACCACCAGGGAGCCACCACCGTGTCCTATTTTAAGCAGGACAATGACATGATCAAATTATCACGGGAACTACAGAATAATGTGGGGAGAAGGCGGGGACTTATTCCAAATGAAGCAGATCTAATAGAACATCATCATTTCTGCAATCAATACACAGGGGCAGAGGTGGAGACTGGAGAAGGCGATGGCACCCCACTCCAGTACTCTTGCCTGGAAAACCCCATGGGCGGAGGAGCCTGGTAGCCTGCAGTCCATGGGGATTCGAAGAGTCAGACACGACTGAGAGACTTCACTTTCACTTTTCATTTTCACGCATTGGAGAAGGAAATGGCAACCCACTCCAGTGTTCTTGCCTGGAGAATCCCAGGGACGGGGGAGCCTGGTGGGCTGCCGTCTATGGGGCCGCACAGAGTTGGACATGACTGAAGCGACTTAGCAGCAGCAGAAGAGGCGGGGACAGGGAGGTGTCAAGGAAACATGAATGAAAAATCTTTTAGAAAACTGATAGAAATAGCAAAGTTCACTAAAACAGGAAAACATAAGAGGAACAGATACAATAGGAAAGATGAATCCAGTTTGATATACTTTTTTTTAATTTTCTAAATTGAAATACAGTTGACTTACAAGGGTGTATTAGTTTCTGGTGTAAAGTGATGAATCCAGTTTGAGATGTATGGGTTTGAAGTACCTATAGTTCAACCGGTTGGAGGTACCTAGTGGCAGTCCATACCCAGGAGAGGAACTGTTAACATCACCAGGTAGGGAAGTATGGCCTGATGCAATAAAAGTGGAAGAAGTCACCCAAGGGAATGAAAAAAAAAATGAGAAAACCAAAGGACTAAGGACAAATCCCTCCATCCCTCAATGCTCCCCTCCCCCCTCAAGGCCATCAGCATTTAAGATATGAACAGAGGAAAAAGGATACAGCAAAGCAAGTGAGAAAAAATTTAAAGAGAAAAAAAAATCAAGGAAGAGAGGTGTCATCAATTTTTATCAAAAAAAAAAAGGGGGGGTGGGGATCTCATTAAGGGGAAAATGGGAGACTAATGCCAGAGGTCGAGGCCTTAGAGAGGATCTGGTTAAGAAGTCCCTTTGAAAAATTAGATGAAATAATCTTATATCTCACATATATCTAATTTCAAAAGATATATACACCCACATATCTCAATGGTTCTTTGTGGGTGATAGAATTAAGGGTGATATTTAATTTACTGCCTCCCCCTACCCTATATTTTGCAACTGTTCCTCAAGGCACACAAATTCTAAAATTTAAATACACATAATAAAGTTAAATAAAGTGATGACAACTTTTCCTAGTGGTGCGACTACCGTGAGTCAAAGAGTGAATTCGAAGTTAGCAAATGAAAGAGGAGTACAGACAGGAAGGAGAGATTGGGAAGCATGAGAGGTTAAGTCTAGTTTCAGGAAAGGTTTTGTTTTTCAGGTAGGAAAAAGGTGGGCATGCTTACAGGCTGTGGGTTGGAAACTGTATACAAGTATTCTAAGTCCAAGAGAACAAGAAAACAAATACTTCTTTAGTGGCTTGCTATGAGCTGAGCACAAAGTGGTGAACAAGACTGAGTTCTGCTCTTCTGCAACTCACTTCCTACTAAGGAAATAAACAGCAAGCAGATAAAATCAGACAAGTGAGACACGCTGTGATAAACTAAAATAGAGTCATTTTTTAGACTGAGTGTTGAGTCTTCTCTTAAAGTTGAGTCCTGAATGGCAAGAAATGAGTTTTACAAAGAAGGGGGAAAAGGCCTTGTTACCTCTACAAACAATGAACTGAGGATCAGAAAAGGTTGGTAAAGGAATTCCCTGGTGGTCCAGTGGTTGAACTCCAGCTTACACTGACAGGGTCTGGATTCTGGATTTTCTTTTTTTTAAGGTAAGGTAATGCAGCAAGGAAATGGATCCCAGGTCTGACAAAGGCCCAGACCAACACCCTTGTTACTAGACTGTTCTCTCCACTGTTTTCCTCAACTACAACAGTGAAGATGAACCGTAACCTCCACCATCCTCTGGTCTCAAGAGGATGTTAAGAACTAGAAAAATGTAAATAATGGTCATAACTTTCTCAAAAGTACCTCGTTGAAAGCCAAGAGATGTAGTTCTGTGAAAGCAGGCACAACTTTTAAAGGTTAACTGTTCAGGCCTAATGAGAAAATCCAGGTAGGCTCCAAGTTAGAAGTGCACTATATTTCAAAGATGTGTAAGAACTCATAAAACATTTTCTCCATACAATTCTACACACAGAGTTGGTTTCCAACCTGATTCACAAAGATCCGTGCAATCACAGGAAACTGAGGCCTGTAAATGTTAACTTGTCCAGTGGCATAATACAGAGCAGCCTGCAGTCCAGCCCTGGCCTACTCCAGAACCTCAGCTCTTAGTCCTTATGCTGTCTCCCAAAGTACCTTTATTTATATAAACACTAGTCTTTCAAAATCAGTTTTGCTTCAATTATAAAACCCCAGTGCCCATCTACCCTCCTCAGGTGATTAGAATAGTAGTCATGTTAACACTTCCATCAAGCTTCCATGTCCTCTCCTTGGCAAAGTCTATACCAAACTAACCTTCAGATAAACCTCAATCCATGAGGGTATTTATTCACAAATTTGACACTCACTGAGAACTCTACTTGCCTTTGCACCCCCAGTTCCCACGGAGCGCCTAGAACGTGTCCGCTCATTCATTCACTGACACGGAGCCTACCGTGAAAACTCCCAAACCATCTCACATCCCCGTAAACACTGAGGTGAACACCACTCAAAACGCAGGCAAAACCCCTAAGGGGTCATAATTAAACTTCCACCTTTAAGCTATCCCTAGCTCACCCAGAATTCCCAACCTACCCTCCCTCCCAAAAACAAAGCTCTCGAAAACTAAGTCCCAGCTGGTGCAATACGGCTTGCACGTGGGTCAGCACCCAACCTACTCAATGATTAAGCAGTAACACCTGACCCCCGGCAGCAGCCTTCAAAGCCCCCCTCAGCTTCCTAGGCTGTCCGTAGCCCGAGAGCAAACAGACTAAGTCCGAAACGCAAAGGTTATAACCCATGCCGGAAGCATTCCATGCCCGTGACCTTCTGGAGGCGATCATGCCCGCCACCCAAACTCCGCCCCTCGGAGATGGGGAGTGCGGTAGGAGACCCGGGGACGCCAGGCCCAGGAGCCGGGAGTAGGGTGTGGACAGAGTACAGGCAGGACCCGGCCCTCGCCCCCGGAGGGACCCGGGGGTACCGCCGATCTGCATACAGGAAGGCCGGGGGAAGCGGCCGGGAACTCACCCGGCAACAGGCCTGGCTCGAGCGGCGCGCAGACAGAGAGCTGCGTGAGGCCGGCCCGGGCCGCCCGCAAGGAGGCGCAGGGAGAGCGGGAGGTACGGGGCCGCTGTGGCGCGGAGGAGCCAGCGGGCCGATCTCAGCAGAGCTGCCATGGCTCGGTCGTCCCCAAAGCAGGATGCACGCCGAGCGAGAAGGACAGGAGGGGCACGTGACCGTAGGTTGCCCGGCGCGGAAGAGACCAACGACTGGACGGGCTAGACGTAGGGGGAAGCATCTGTTGTTATAAATCAGGAGATGGAAAACCTTGCTTCTCCCAGGACATACCGTCCCCATGAGATATTTGTATAATAAAATAGCTTGATTTATAATTTTAGGGGGCGTCTCTTTCGGTCCTATTTCCTTCATGTCGGCATGTTCAGTCCTTCCACCCCTAAACGTTTCAGTTGGTAGAGTCGGAAAAGGTCGACTCCGCCCAGGTTAGCGCAAAGGCTTGCGGCTGGGCCAACTAGCCAGAATCCCCGGGAATTCTCCAGAAGGGCCGATTATGACGATCCAGGAGTGTGGGACAATTCTCCGCACGCTGCGGATTTTGCGGCCGTCTGTTAAGGCTCCAAGCACAGGTTGCCACGCCTACCGAAAGAAACGTTCTTTACGCTCCAAGTGTGGGACGGGAAAACGTTAAGGACCTTTGCACTGTGCTGGAAGTGAACGCATTATATTCCCCAACTCCCACCCGCCCCTTCCTTCAGTAAATGCACTAGCATCGGAGGTAAGATCACACTATAATTGAGTTTGGGAAGGAAAAAAAAAAAAAAAAGTCCTGCGCCAAATCTGGGTCCCCCAGCCTTACGACCTTGAAGGGTCCCCTGCGCACATAAATAAACTTAAAGATATTTTGTGTATTGTATATGTAAACTTTGGTTACAAGTTTCCAAGTTACCCAGAGGTATCCACTCAAACAACTCTTTTAAAACAGTACTATGCTATCATGCCATCTTAGTTTGTAAAAACACTTAGGTGACAGTCAAGTTATGTATTTTCCAACACAATTCGGAATAGCTTTCTCAGCAAAGTTTTGCCCTTTTCAGTATCTGTTGGGGAAATAGGAATATTTGGGAAGCCAAGAACTAGCTTCAGGTGTAACCAGCTCTCCCCACGCCTTCTTCACCTAGCTGCATTCTAAGCATCCCCAACTGAATGCTCAGAAATTTTCTCCGAAAACCCTGGAGGGTCATTTCCCGTCAGCACACGAGCTCCTTGAAAGCAGGAACTGTGTGACATTTTCCAGTAGTGGAAGCGCCTACCTGATGTGAAGCATTAATCATTGAATAAATGTGTTTGGAGGTATTCTAGCTCATTTCTCCTTTGAGAGTGAGAACAAGAAGATCCAAAAAAGAATAAGTTAAATGGTTTACTCTGGGTTATACTACACTGGAATGTGAAGTCAAGTGGGCCTTAGAAAGCATCACTACGAACAAAGCTAGTGGAGGTGATGGAATTCCAGTTGAGCTATTTCAAATCCTAAAAGATGATGCTGTGAGAGTGCTGCACTCAATATGCCAACAAATTTGGAAAACTCAGCAGTGGCCATGGACTGGAAAAGGTCAGTTTTCATTCTAATCCCAAAGAAAGGCAATGCCAAAGAATGCTCAAACTACCATACGATTGCACTCATCTCACATGCTAGCAAAGTAATGCTCAAAATTCTCCAACCCAGGCTTCAGCAATATGTGAACCGTGAACTTCCAGATGTTCAAGCTGGTTTTAGAAAAGGTAGAGGAACCAGAGATCAAATTGCCAACATCCACTGGATCATTGAAAAAGCAAGAGAGTTCCAGAAAAACATCTGTTTCTGCTTTATTGACTATGCCAAAGCCTTTGACTGTGTGGATCACAATAAACTGTGGAAAATTCTGAAAGAGATGGGAATTCTAGACCACCTGACCTGCCTCTTGAGAAATCTGTATGCAAGTCAGGAAGCAACAGTTAGAACTGGACATGGAACAACAGACTGGTTCCAAATAGGAAAAGGAGTATGTCAAGGCTGTATATTATCACCCTGCTTATTTAACTTATATGCAGAGTCCGTCATGAGAAATGCTGGGCTGCATGAAGCACAAGCTGGAATCAAGATTGCCGGGAGAAATATCAATAACCTCAGATATGCCGATGACACCACCCTTATGGCAGAAAGTGAAGAAGAACTAAAGAGCCTCTTGATGAAAGTGAAAGTGGAGAGTGAAAAAGTTGGCTTAAAAGTCAACATTCAGAAAACGAAGATCATGGCATCTGGTCCCATCACTTCATGGGAAAT
>NW_011494749.1:463059-490032 GCF_000754665.1 Bison bison bison | reverse complement strand
GGAGAGTGAAAAAGTTGGCTTAAAAGTCAACATTCAGAAAACGAAGATCATGGCATCTGGTCCCATCACTTCATGGGAAATCAATGGGGAAACAGTGGCTGACTTTATTTTTTGAGGCTCCAAAATCACTGCAGATGGTGACTGCAGCCATGAAATTAAAAGACACTTACTCCTTGGAAGGAAAGTTATGACCAACCTAGACAGCGTATTCAAAAGCAGAGACATTACTTTGTCAACAAAGGTCCATCTAGTCAAGGCTATGGTTTTTCTAGTGGTCATGTATGGATGTGAGAGTTGGACTGTAAAGAAAGCTGGGTGCCCAAGAATTGATGCTTTTGAACTGTGGAATTAGAGAAGACTCTTGAGAGTCCCTTGCACTACTAGGAGATCCAACCAGTCCATCCTAAAGGAGATCAGTCCTGGATGTTCATTGGAAGGACTAATGTTGAAGCTGAAACGCCAATACTTTGGCCACCTGATGCGAAGAGCTGACTTATTGGAAAAGACCCTGATGCTGGGAAAGATTGAGGGCAGGAGGAGAAGGGGCCGACAGAGGATGAAATGGTTGGATGGCATCACTGACTCAATGGACATGAGTTTGGGTAAACTCTGGGAGTTGGTGATGGACAGGGAGGCCTGGTGTGCTGCAGTCCATGGGGTCACAGTCGGACACAACTGAGTGACTGAACTGATGCTACTAGGCATTAGCATATGATTTATTTACTCACTCATTGAACACATATTCAGTGCCAGGCACAGTTTGAGATGTGGACATAGCAGAGAACAATAGAGACCAAGTTTGGACTTTGATTTGATTCGCTCCAAAGTTTAGTTTTGAAAGACAGAGGAAGACTGATGTGAAATAAATATGGGTAAAGGAATTAAGGGTGGTATGCTTAACCCCCTCGGAGAACAGTGAGGATGGTGAGGATGAGAAGAAAGAGTGAAGAGGTAGTGGAGGGGATGGTGGGCTTGAGGATCTGAGAGGCAGCTGGGGCCCTGATCATGCAATCTTGTAAGTGGCCATAAGGACTTTGATTTTTATTCAGAAAGAGGTAGGAAACCTTGGAAAGTTTAGGGTGTTGTTGTGATATGAATCCATTTGCATTTTTAAAGGATCACATACATTGCTGTTTGAAAAGGTGATTTTAAGGGAATAAGGATAAATGAAAGGGAGACCAGTGAGGAGGCTCTTGCAATAATGCAGAATAGAGATGGTAGTGGCTTGGACTAGGGGTTGGCAGGTCAGATAATAAGAGTCAAATTCTCACTCTATTTAAATAATGGAACCAAGAGGGTTTACTGATGGATTGACTGTGGGATGTAAGTAAAAAATGACCCCAATATTTTTGGCCTGAATAATTAGAAAGATGGAGATGACACTGATTAAGGAGAGGACTGAGGGAAAAACAGATTTAAAAGTTGAAATCAGAGTTGAAGTAAGTCAGAAAGAGAAAGACAAATACTGTATATTAACACTTATATATGGAATTTGGAAAGACGGTACCAATGATCCTACCTGCAGGGCAGCAGAGGAGACACAGATGTAAAGAACAGGCTTTTGGACTCAGTGGGAGAAGGCGAGGGTGGGATGATTTGAGAGAACAACACTGAGACGTGTACATTACCATATGTAAAATACATGACCAGTGCAAGTTTGATGCATGAAGCAGGGCACCCAAAGCCATCCTCTGGGACAACCCAGAGGGATAGAGTGGGAAGGGAGATGGGAGGGGGGTTCAGGATGGAGGGGGAACACATGTATATCTGTGGCCAATTCATGTTGATGTATGGCAAAACCATCACAATATTGTAAAGTAATTATTCTCCAATCAGATTGATGTTTTCTAAATATTAAAATCAAAAGTAATCTTCTTGAGGTGCCCGTTAGACATCTAAATGTCAAGTTTGAGTAGGGGTTTGGCTGTTTGACATACAAGTCTGGAATTGAGAGCTAGAGATACACTTGGAGTCTAAAGTCTATATCTAATATTTGAAGCCATAGAAATGGATTAAAGCACCTAGGAAGAAAATATGGATAGATAAAAGATGCAGTCAAAGGTCTGAGACTTGTGACATTTCAGTATTTAGAGAATGCAAAGATGAAAATCCAGCACAGGAGACTGAGAGAGAATAGCCAGAGAAGTAGAAGAAGAACTGAGTGATGAGTTCACGAATAACAGAGAGAAGTCTTGCAATCATGGGAATTATCAGCCATGTAAAATATGGCTGTTCTGGTAAAATGAGCACTCATCCTTGACCATAGGGTTTCTCAACTTAGAGGTCCGTGGTGATGTTTAGAAGAGCTATTTTTGTAACACGTTGAGTCAAACGATTGTATGAAGTGAGTTTAAGAATACATGAAGGATGAGGAAGTGAAGATTTAAATTCAATTTTAAGAGGAAGTGAAGATTTAAATTAAAGACTTTAAGATTTTAAATTAAAAATTTAAAAATTAAGTTTCATAATAATTAACCACATTCAAGTACTCCATAGTCACATATTAGCTATCATTTTCATCATCATAGAAAATTCTACTGGACAGTGCTCCAGTAAGGTGTGAAAAATTGATAATATATAAGAGGGAGAAAGAGTACATTGAATATGCAAGATGAGATGGAATCCAATACAAAAGTGAAGGGATCAACTTTAGGTAAGAATCCAGACAGTCCAGCAATTGTCACAGAAGGAAAGACAAGGCATATGGCTGCAGAATCAGGGAGGCTGGTAGAGGTAGTGGTGAAAATGGATGGATATTCTCTTCTACTTGCTTTTAGCTCCAAAACCCTTAGTCCCCAACCAGCATTCTCTCTATTCTTGTGCAAGTTGTCCTCTTGAAGTGTGAGGCAATACTGATGAAATTTGTCTAGGCATTCACTTATTCAATCATGAATGTATCCACTGTTTAATAAATACCTAAGTTCTATGAGGCAGCAAGTTAAGTGCTAGAAAATATAGGATGGGCAAAAGCAGGCATGGTCCCTACAGTTATGGAGGTTACATTCTAAGAGGCAAGGCAGGTGTTAATCAAATAATCACACTCAAGGAGTTACACACTGAAATGGGTTCTGAAGAAAGAGACATGTTTCCTTGAGAGAATGTGCCTCATTTGGAAATTTTTAAATTTTCCTTTAAAAAGGATCTTTATGTGGAGATCTGAAGCATGAGTAGTTGTTAATGCACGCAAGATACGTGCACACATGTTGTGTGTGTAAGTAAGAATGAGTGATTTTTCCTTGTTTACCAGTTCAGACTTCCCAAGTTGTTCTCAGATTTCTTTAGTCTCTAGAAGCTGTGGAAGAGAAGTCCAGGTGGATCATCCTTGTTTTCTCCCTTAGCTTATTCTGAACTATGAAATACATTCGACTGTTAGTTAGAGGATGAGATGATTTGAGAGAGTAGCATGGAAACATAAACATTACCATATAGAAAATAGATGGCCAGTGGAAATTTGCTGTATGATGCAGCAAACCCAAAGCCTCTGGTGCTTTGTGATAACCTAGAGGGGTGGGATGGGGTGGGAGATGGGAGGGAGGTCCCAAAGGGAGGCGACATATGTGTACCTATAACCAGCCAGTTCATGTTGATGTATGGCAGAAATCATCACAGTATTGTAATTATCCTCTAATTAAAAATAAAATTTAAGGAAAAAAGAAAATTAGGGGTCCCCATCCCCAGTTAATAGAATTGCCTTGGAACAGAATCTTAACAGTTTGAAAAATTACTTAACTGTTTTTTGTGTGTGTAAAAAAAAAAAAAAGTGTAAAACTGGTGATATCTACTCTTTCCTCCCAGGATTTTTGGGGAATGTTAGAACTTGCATAGGAAACTGTGAAAAATTATTGTTGCTTTTCATAATCAAGTCTAAACCTCATGAATTTGGGTTCTTCTCCAGTCTCTCCTTGGGGTCCAGTTTATGACACCAGCATCTTTACTGCCTAATAATCTATAGCCATTGTCCCAAATTCCTATCTCAGTTTATTCAGTTGTTAAATGCTTAGTGTAAGCAGATCACGGGGCAATTTATATCTCAGGGCAAAAAAATTATCTGTCCTACATGTGATGAGCTTAATTTATAGGAGAAGATAAAACACATACTGTACATAGATAACCACCACATTAGGCACTGTGGTGAGAAGAATGAAGAAGAGGTGAGCCAAATGACAGCCAGGCAGGAGAACAGAAGAAGGATTCATACTGGGAACGTCATTTCAGCCCTTGGAGCCTGGGTAGGATGTGAAATAGTAGACACGGTGGCGAGAGGACTTCTAGGCAGGGGAAACAGCAAAAATAAAGAGCTCTCCTTTCTGTACATACATCCCTCCTTAAACTGCAGAGGATGTTTTTGGGCACAGAGGTCTGCCCAGAGCCTGCTGAATAAAGGAGAGGATCATTAAACCAACAGTGTTTATGCTTCTGTGGCTATGACCAATGATAAGAAAATTCATTTTATAAATGACCCGAATACATGCATAACCAAAAAATTTCATAAAATAATAACTAACCTTGCTACATGTGATGCTGTTAGATATCTACTAATCTATCTTCTTCTGTTTCATTTAAAAAATTTTGTTGTTTTTTGATGTGGGCCATTTTTAAAGTCTTATTGAATCTGTTTCTGTATTGCTTCTGTTTTATGGTTTGGTTTTTTTGGCCATGAGCCATGTGGGATCTTAGCTCCTCAAGGAGGGATCAGCCTACCCCTCCTCCATTGGAAGGCAAAGTCTTAACCACTGGCCACCAGGGAATCCCTCTATTTTATGTTTTTAAATCCTGATTGGTCCTGATTCAAACCAGCTATAAGAAGACATTTTTCAGACACTTGAGGTATAGTGCATAATTCAAGAATTGTTGCTTTTTTAGTGTAGTAGTGGAATCTGTTTTTATGTAAGAAAATATTTATATATTTTTTAAAGATAATATGCTGGCACACGTGCTTCAGTCATGTCTGACTCTTTGCCACCCCATGGACTGTAGCCCACCAGGCTCCTCTGTCCACAGGATTCTCCAGGCAAGAGTACTGGAGTGGGTCGCCATGCCCTCCTCCAGGGGATCTTCCCGACCCAGGGATTGAACCCATGTCTCTTTCATCTCCTACATTGGCAGGAGGCTTCTTTACCACTAGCGCCACCTGGGAAGCCACATGCTGGCATATGTAGAAGTGAATTAACATTCTGTTTGGAATGTTCTCGAAAATACCTCCCAAGGAGTAAAAGTTGGAACAACAGGACATAAGAAGCAGGTGTGAACATCTTGCTGTTGTTAAATCTGGGTGATGGGTGTATGGGAGTTCATTTTACTATTTTCTCTACTTTGTAGATGGCACTGTGTTCATAAAGAAAAAGATCTTAAATTCTGGTTATATTTTTATTTCATTATTCACTTGTATCATGAGTTGGCGGAGAAGGCGATGGCACCCCACTCCAGTACTCTTGCCTGGAAAATCCCATGGATGGAGGAGCCTGGTAGGCTGCAGTCCATGGGGTCTCGAAGAGTCGGACACTTACTGAGCGACTTCACTTTCGCTTTTCACTTTCATGCATTGGAGAAGGAAATGGCAGCCCACTCCAGTGTTCTTGCCTGGAGAATCCCAGGGACGGGGGAGCCTGGTGGGCTGCCGTCTATGGGGTCACACAGAGTCGGACACGGCTGAAGCGACTTAACAACAACAACAACATCATGAGTTGGAGTTTGAAAAACACTGTACTCAACCATGTCAATATAAATGCAAGGTAGACAACAGGAGACAGACAAATGTATCAGGCTGTACCTCTTGAGCTGGAGATTTGTTCACGGGAACAGCAGGTGATTGACTTCTCCAACAAATAGTTGCTCCAACATCAAAACTACCTGTTGTTGCTAAGTCATTTTACACAAAATATGAAATATCTGAGATTGTCGCCAATACAATCTAAGGTAATGATTTTCATTTAAGACCAAAGTTTAAAAAAAAAAAAAGTATCTTCAAAATTCTGAGCTGAAAGTATGGTACTCAATTCCTTGAATGGAAAATTTACAAGGCAGTGGACATTAATCTCCTTACACTTAGGTCAAATTAACCTTTTCTTGGCCTCATATAATTTATGTGGAATCACAAAGAATCAAAAAATGGAACTGATCATTCATAATTATTTGTTGGCCTTTTTAGAGACTCCTTCAATCTTCACACAAATACATTCAAACTAGCACAAGCAAAGAAACAAGTGATTGCCTTCAGTTTAAAAGCCTGTTTTGGTTAAAAGCCTTAACATATTTTAAGCAGCAGATTTAATGTTTAGTTATTGTATTTTCTCTTAAGGCAACTTGTCTGATGAATCAAGGGCTAAATCCATCTGTGACTACATTCTTCATATCCAAATTTATTCATTTATGTAATTCCCAATTATTCAAAAAATATTCTGCTCAGACCTTTATTTGCACACAGCCCGAGATTCTCATTATAAGGGGAGGTCCAATTTGTCGCTGTTACACCCTTCGGCAACAGTTCTGTCAAACAATAGTTCTTTCCTAAGCATATAAACCAGGAAGACAGATGCAGGGTCACTTCCTATAAGAAAGTAACCACCACTGGCAACAAGGGGTTATTGCTGGTGTTTTCCCAGTGTTACCATGTGTGACGGCTGAAAGTTTATGTGTTTCCCATAGGGCGGATAGTGTCTGGATAAATCAATATAGCATAGTGGTCAAACATAATTGTCATTTCAATGTACTCTGCAACTGAGTCCCTTCAAGACAGAGAGCAGTTATCATCCTTGTATTAGCTGAACATGAACTTTATGAAGTCTTTATTAATAGTCATTGTTAATTCCTAAAATGTAACATGGGTCTCTTAAATTTCCTGTATAACTGTTTTTGTTTGTTTTTAAGGAACTAGAAAATATAATTTCTAAGAGCAAGAGGTACTGAGATATTTTTTTTTAGCATGTGTCTAAAGGTTGGAAAATAATTTCTTTTGCAAGTTGAACACATTTATGCAACCAACCTTCTAATAATTTAGGCTTAATTTGAAGAGGGAAACTACTAGAGTTAACTTGTGCTTAGCAGAGAATTTATGGATTTTTCATTGCATTAAGGTGCAGAGATATTGATATGGTTGTTGTTCTTGGCTACCCATTTTGCTTTCCAGGCCTGACCAGGAAGAATGAAGGTCGCCTGGAAATGTGATACAGCAAGCAAGATGTAGAAATAATGTGTGTCCTGGGGTTGTCTCCCACTGGAGAGTGAGTGTTTTCAGTTGAGTGTGGTACAGTTGAATGATGTTAGATTAAAGTACTTTTAAAAATTATATGTGGGAAGAAAGATACTTGTGTGTCACTGCATGTTTAGAAGGAAGATACTGGCAGCATTTTTTGTTGTTTCCCAATGTTTTCCCTACTTTCAAACTTCTGATTTCCAATATCACCCCCACTAGTGGTAAACAGATCTGCACATGAGCCAAGCCTAGAATATGAGAGAATCCCATCCTTTGGGCTATGGCGACAGGGACCCAAACTAAGGTAGTTGGCATAATTCATTGAATTTACTAACTGCAAATGGTAGGAAGGACATCTTATCCTGGAGTTATCAGCCATGAAAATGGGAAGCAGCAATTGCTGGTGGTCATTCTCCCTGCCCCTCAAAGCCACCTGTATGTAGAAGGAGAGAATGAGAACAACACAGAGAAGCAGAGCCAAGGTCCGGAGAGAAATCTGATGACTTCACTGGTGTTTCTGAATCCAGTTGTGCTTGAAGCCACATTTACCCCTGGACTTCCCAGGTACATAAGCCAATAAATCACCTTTGTCCTTAAGCTGGTTTGAAAGAGGATTTTGCTGTTGCACTGGAAAAAGGCCCACTTAATACATACTGAGTTTGGATGGGATCATTATCCACTATGCTATGCTATGCTGTGCTAAGTCACTTCAGTCGTGTCCGACTCTGTGCAACCCCATAGACGGCAGCCCACCAGGCTCCCCCGTCCCTGGGATTCTCCAGGCAAGAACACTGGAGTGGGTTGCCATTTCCTCCTCCAATGCATGAAAGTGAAAAGCGAAAGTGAAGTCGCTCAGTCGTGTCCGACTCTTCGAGACCCCATGGACTGCAGCCTACCAGGCTCCTCTGTCCATGGGATTTTCCAGGCAAGAGTACTGGAGTGGGGTGCCATTGCCTTCTCCGATTATCCACTATAGTTTTAGGTTTAATTCTTTAATAGCATGCTTCCTATAAGCATCAATAATTAGACTTTTTAAATTATTTTTAATGTTTTAATTCATTCTCTGTGTTCTCACTTTTCATTTTGTTGATTATAATTTCATTACATTAAAAGAAAATAATGCCCTGTAATTAAAGATAATGCCCTGAATTTAAAGATAATGCCCTGAGATTAAAACATAACCAAGCTATACTCCAAAGTTTCAACAAAAGGGAAGTCAAAAAATGAATTAAAAAAAAATCAGATATAATCCAAATTGAAACTAACACACCAAAAATATTCCACAGCAAAATAGTGCAAGAAGTTGAAGAGAAACACCCTAGAACAAAGGTGAAATGGTCTGCTGATCAAGTGGCTTGTACATAAGACACTGAAAGAAGAGAAATCTCCATGCTACACTTCTCCCACCATCTCCCCAAATATAATTAACTGCACTAGGGAGCTTAGTTTCTTTAACTTCTACAGACTCCACATTTTACATAAACTCCCCAGGTAATTCTGATGTGCACAAATTTTAAATTCATTGTGTGAAATACATACTTTAACTCATCCAACATTCTTAACGGTTCTGTAAGATGGGATCTATTAGTAACTACATTTTATAAAAGAGAAACTGAGGCATAGAAAAGTTAATTTGCCCAAAATCACACAGCTGTTTGGAGAAGGAAATGGCCGCCCAATCCAATATTCTTACCTGGAGAATCCCATGGACAGAGGAGCCTGGCAGGCTACAGTCCATGAGGTTGCAAAGAGTCAGACATGACTGAGCGACTGTCTCACCACTGAGCCTATCTCACTATCTGTCACTCACTCACAGAGCTGTTAATAGTAAGTGGTTGAGTCAGGTTTGAAACTCAGGCGAGTGGGTTCCAAAGCCAGGGTGTATCTAACCACTACCCTACACTGTTTTACAACAATAATCACAATGCAGAGACACAGCAGCAGTGGCAGGCAGGCCAGTAGAAGAATATGTCTGGGTTCATTTGGGGTCTTTTGCTACTCTGCCCCCCAGGAGCTCTTCCACCCCAGCCAACACTGATTTCTCTCATTTCTGAACTTATATTCAACTTAAAATCAGTATCGCACAATTTGGCATTTAATCATGCCCCTTTCATTCTGTTAGTCTGGCCTTCTCAACTGGATGAGAAATTTAGATCTCAGGTCTAGTTTTTCATCTCCCCTTGCTTGTGGCACCTAGTACAGGGCATCAGAAAGTTATTTGTTGCCAGATTTGGAAATGCTAAATTGACTTTAGAAACCTGTGAATTTTAGACTCACTTAGGACTGAATTCATGAGACTGACATTTCATTTTATCGGTCCCTACCCATTTGCAGTTTTAGATGTATAACCAGAGATTTCCTTCCTTGAGTCACACCAGATATTCTTTTGTTGATCCACACTGTTCAAAGCCCCCATTTATTTTGCTAATCACATCGGTGTGGGAACGTTCCCTTCCTGCAGCTAAGAGCAGTTCTTGAAAGATTTTCTTTTTAAGAAAGCTTCCAGCAAGCTCTTTCGTTTTTGACTTTTGTTTGCTTCCTAGAAATGCCCATGCTGGGACAAAATTACTTTATCCAGATGCCAGTGATTGAAAAGACATTCTAATTATCTGCCGATGGTAAATCATAAAACTTGTTTGGAAACCCTTTGTCAAGCCTGTGAACCTTCAGAGGAAATCATGTTTTACCTGGGACCGCTAAAATAAGCATGGTATTTGGAAATGCCGTAGGCTTGATTGCATTGAATTATAAATTGAATCATTACTAAATTTCACCTCTGAGAGGTTTTCAGTGATTGTTTTATTCAGCTTTGCTGACTACCCTGCCCATAGCAACTCTGGCAATGATTCCCCTAGCGGCATGATGGGGCTGCCCAGCTGCAGAAATTCATGACGGCTGCATTTGCCTGCAGAGTTTGGAAAGATCTAAGGTCTTTGGAGACCAGAAATGTGTTTTTTCCTTGTCTTAACTGGCAGTATGAGCCTCTGGCATTTCAAAGTGCAAGTCATTAGTGTCCACTGGGGTGATGTTAATCTATCTGTGTTTCAGTCCCAGGACATTTTCCAGTTGCTCCTGCCACAATGATCTCTGCCATCTCAGTGCCTTTGATGCCCCTCGTGAATTCAGGAAGCTCTGCAATGCCAGCAGGGCTTCACAAAACCCAGTTGCTCCCCAATCCTCTTTCTCTTCCACCTCTCTGTCATCTTCGAAGAAATCTCAAAGCTTATTTAAAAGGTGGGGCTTCTGCCAGGCATTTTCAAACTTGAATTGAGAGAAACCTGTTATTGTTAGGAGTTTTTTTTACACATCTCAATAGGAAGAAGACTTTGTTTTATTTTGAATTTAGGGCTTGAGTCACATAGTCTGGGGAACTTAAGCCGACATTGATCACATTCAGGAGAAATAGAAGACTAGTGTATGAAGAGGAGGCAGACATGAGAATTGCCAGAAAGCAAGCAAAAACAGGGCCCTTGAATGGTTGGAAGGGACTCTGGAAAGCCAGAGTACCCAGGTAATGCTGGAAGTGGGTGTGTGCCGTTGGAATTGGCAGGACAGCCTATCCTCCTCCATCTTTCCGGAAAGACTCAGCTGAACCCCTGCTGTCTGAGCTACGGTTTGGGGGAGGGCTGAAAAGGGGCAGGGGCGTTTCTTTTATCAGATTGTTCCGAACTTCCTAGTGGGTTAATGTGACATGGAGCCAAACCACACCGAAGAGCCTATTTACTGTTGTTAAGAGCCTTGGCCTTTTATTTAATCATCAGAAAAAAACCAAGGCTGTAGGTGCTGGTAAAGTGCCAGATTAATTATTCAGAAAGAAGGGCCTGGGATTGGACCAAATGTTGTCTCATTAGCATGCAGTGTCCATGCTGGAGTCTGGTTAGACAACCAGGAGAGGTCTATGGGAAGGAAACAGGAGAAAAACAAAAAATTACCTTTCCCTGTGTTGTGCTGTGGAATATCACACTGTAGAATGCCCAGTATAGGGTACTCTCCAGCAATGTGCTTTGGGCCAGGCCTTGTTCAGGAATATGCAAGACAATTATTCTGCCAGCCTCCTGAATCTCTGCCCATAAACTTGGCTTTCTTTCCTCTTACAATCCACTGTGTCTAAGGACCACCCTCCCACTTTTCTTCAGATCTCACCTCCTCTGGCCTACTCAAAGACTTCAATCCTGAAATTTTCTCTTCTTTTTCCTGTGCCGTTAATTTCCCCTCTCTACTAAATGATTCCCATCAGCATGCATTCTAATATATTTTTCATCTTGAAAAAAAAAAACACCTCAAGACTACTTCTCCCTCCAGCTTCTCTCTCTCTCTTTTTTTTTTTTCCCTTTACAGTAAAATTCCTGAAGAGTTGCCTATACTATTTTTTTTTTCCCTCTACTCCATTCATTCTGGAACTTCTTCATATCAGGTTTTGTTCCCACCATTTCACTTACCAGTATGGTTGAGTAGCCAAATCCAGGGGTGACTGTTCCTGCAAAGTCTTATTTTACTGGATTTCCTCCTTTTTCCAGCCTCTAAACAATGCAGTGTCCTGGCCCTCAGATTCCTTGACTCTACCTTGTCAATCCCCTCCAGTCTCGTGGCTCTGTATACCAATCTTTAGGATGATGACACCCAAACTCATATCTCACCTCTCTCTGAGGTCCAGTCTCCAATTTCCCCTTGGATGTTTAAAAGATGTCACAAACCTCACACGTCTAAAGCAGAACTCTTCATGCCCTATTCTCTCTGACCCAAATTGCTTCTCCCACAGTCTTCCCTGTCTCATAGCTGTTCCATTCTTCTAATTCCTCAATGCAAAATCCTAAATATCATATTTTTCCTCCCCTCTCTCTCATACGATGCCTCCAGCCTATCAGCAAGTTCTGTCAGCTCCACATCATGTCATACTGCACTTCCAAACACTTGCTGCTGTCTGCCTCATCACCTCTCACAATTATCAGCTCTCACCCAGACTGCTAAAATAGTCTGCTAACCACTCAGCCACAGTATGTTTTCTACATAGCAACCAAAGAAATATTTTTAAAACATAATTGAATAATTTAATTCCCCTAATCAAAACTCTTTATGGCTTCTCCATTACACTGAGAACAAAAATCCAAAGTCCTTACTCTGGTCACATGAGCTCCTCTCTGATGTGGCCCCTGCTTGTTTTCACAGCTTCACCAACTTGCTGTCTGTCGGTGCCTGTTTCCCCTCAAACCAGCCTGCCTGTGATGCCTCCAATGTGTGTAGTTTGTCTCTCAGATGTTGTAGTCCAGGTTTCATTTATAGTAACAGCATACCACGTATGGAGAGCCTACTACAGGCAAGCCAATACCTAAGGCATTTTACATACATAATTTTTAAATTCTAACCATAGGTGTTATTATTATCTCCTCTTTACGAATAAAGAAACTGAGGCTCAGAGAGGTTAGGTAATTTGCCTAGGGTAGCAGAGCCAGACAGTAGTTGAACTGGGATTCACGTCCAGGTGTGTCTGGTTTTAAAGTCTAAACTCTTCCCACTGCATTCTGCTACTTCTTTGTGATCACAATAAACTAGCGTGGATTTAACGCCCTCAGTAAAATGTTACTTTGAGGGGTGTGTTGTGTGTGTGTATGCTCATCTCCTGATATTCATTATAAAGTTAACTTAAAGCTTTTCAAAGAAGTTGCTAAGGAAATTGATCCTGTTTTAAACTCCTTGGATTCCTAGAAAAGGTGTGTGTGTGTGTGTGTGTGTGATGGGGATACAGCATCTTCCCACCTGAGGGATGGAGCCTGCAGGGCCGGGGAACAAGCCCCAGGGTATCAGCTGCAGTGAAGGCTCTCTTTTGTCTCCAAATGCTAATAGTTCTGGATTCAAAATCTTTTCTCTCTTTGACTGGACCCAGAGATAATAAAAAACTTACAGCATATAATTTGGCATTTTACTGGTATGGTAGGCTCACAAAAATTTTGTTCTCCCTGACAAGGCTCAGATAATTCTATCAAAATAAATCTCTGAAGGAAAAAAGCTTTCTTTTAAAGTCTATGAGAAGCCTTTTCAAGAACAAAAATAACACTTAAAATGGATATTCTATGTATCTTCTTTTTCTTCTCTTTTTCAGAAGAAATTCTACCCTTTCTGATAAGAGAAAATAAAAACGTCAGGGGGGGGAAATGTCAAAATTTGGCAATTGTAGAGAGTGGAAATTTCCTCCAACACTGTACTTTGAATTTTAAAGAGTTTTGGGCACCGGTTGTGCAGGAGTCAGATTTTCACAACTACACGTATCCTTCTTCAGTGCCCACGTCCATGAGTTCTGCACTCAGTCATCAGACGTTGACTGAGAACATGACTGTGTTAGGGGTCTCCAAAGAAAGAACCAATAGGGTGTGTATATATATGAAAGTGAAGTCGCTCAGTCATGTCCAACTCTTTGCGACCCCATGGACTGTAGCTTACCAGGCTCCTCCGTCCATGGGATTCTCCAGGCAAGAGTACTGGAGTGGGTTGCCATTTCCTTCTCCAAAGGATTTTCCTGACCCAGGGATTGAACCTGGGTCTCCTGCATTCCAGGCAGACGCTTTAACCTCTGAGCCACCAGGGAAGCCCTGTATATATATATACACATATATATAGTTGTTTAGTTACTAAGTTGTGTCTGACTCTTTGTGACCCCATGGACTGTAGCCTGCCAGGCTTCTGTGTCCACAGGAATATACACATGTATATTCTTGCCTGGGAAGTATATGAGTCAGCAACAACAACAACAAAGGAGACAATATTAGAGGATTTGGCTCACAGGATTATGGAAGGCAAGAATTCCCCAAATCTGCCATCCACAAGCTAGAGGACCAGGGAAACTTGTGGGATAATTCAGTCTGAGTCTGAAGGCTTGAGAATCAGGAGTGTTGATGTACAAGGGCAGGCAAAGATGAATGTCCCAGCTCAGATAGAGAGCTACTTTGCCCTTCTTCCACATTTTTTGTTCTATTCAGGCCCTTAATGGAATGGATCATTCCCTCCTACACTGATGAAATCAATTTCTTTACTTAGTCTACCCATTCAAATGCTAATCTCATCTGGAAATACTCACAAACAGACCTAGAAATATCTAACCAGCTATCTGGGCATCCTTCAGCCCAGTCAAATTGACACATAAAATTAACCATCACAGTAGCTATTTCAAGAGCCACATAATTTAACATCTCCTCTAATGGTCTCTCTGATGTCTACTCTCTCAAGTTTTGTGGATACTTCTCTGTCCAAAATGTGCTTGATGAGAGATGGCCAGTATCTTGCAGCTCGACCTCACAGGAAGGGTGAATAGACAAACTGAAATTTGTATGATTTCGGTAAAGTCACATTTACCATGTGTTCAACATTGAGCTGGGTAGTGTGATGGCTACAGTGGGGAGGAAGAAGAGAGTAAACACTCACTTATTGAGAGCCTATTGTGTGCCAAATAATTTATAATGTGTATATAATTTAATGATATATAGGTTAAGCATTTTTCTTCATGGTTGAAGAAGAAATGAGGCTTTAAAAGGTTAAGTACCTCAATTCAAGCTAGGGAATGAGAGAGTGAGAATTGAGATTGAGAATTGTCTGATACTAAAACACATGCCCATTTTATTGTACTACATTGGCATAGGCACAACTAAAGTTGAGGTTCCCTTCTAAATGTGCTATGATCCAAGATGAAATACCAAATTTTTCAAATAACAAATTCTGAAGGAATTTGGAGAAGAGGAAAGTGAAAGTGAAAGTTGCTCAGTCATGTCTGATTCTTTGCAGCCCCATGGACTGTAGCCTGCCAGGCTCTTCTGTCCATGGAATTCTCCAGGCCAGAATACTGGAGTGGGTAGCCATTCCCTTCTCCAGGCCAGAATACTGGAGTGGGTAGCCATTCCCTTCTCCAGAGGAGCTTCACAACCCAGGTCTCCTGCATTGCAGGTATATTCTTCACTGTCTCAGCCACCAGGGAAGCCTGGAGAAGAGGAAGAAATAGGTAATCGGATTATCAAAGAAGATCACATGGAGGAGACAGTGTAGGAGCTGAACCTTGAAATCTGGGTAGAGTTCATATGAGAAAGTAGGAAATTCAGAGGGGAGTTACAGCCAGGGAATCAGAATGAACTGAGAACTAGAGGAGATTGATAGTCACATGTGAGGAGTGAAAAGGCAATTGCTGTCTGCTGCTGAGAGTGTATGCTGAAAGGAGATCAGGCTAGGCAAGTATTGTGACCAGGTTGTAGAGTACTTTCAAAGCCAGGTAGAGTTTTAACTAGAGAGGTATGAGGGAGAGAGTGGATAGCCAGTTTGCCTTCCAGAGGGGGGTCTTTTATGATCAGTTGATACACGGTAGAACTTTCAGTGTACATAAATACTACATTGAAATATAAGCCATAATTTTGTTCTTCAATATTGTAAAAATTAAAATTGCTCTTAAAATAGAAGATAAATACAACCATGACCATTTTGACATAGTGTACAGAAGGACCTTCAATTCATCATCATCAGTGTCTCAGAAATAGGAGAAACAGTTATGTCTACTTATGGCTCAGATGGTAAAGAATCTGCCTGCAATGCAGGAGACCTGGGTTCAGTCTTTGGGTTGGGAAGATCCCTTGGAGAAGGGAATGGCAACCCATTCCAGTATTCTTGCCTGGAGAATCCCATGGACAGAGAAGCCTGGCACATTACAGTCCACGGGATTGCAAAGAGCCAGAGACAAGTGAGCGACTAAGCAAAGCGAAACACTGGTTGTCAGCACCATGGACAGCGACGCTGTAGCCGCATCATCTCCAGGCAGAGGAATTTAGCATTGGTGAAGTACATCTGTCGTACTAAACCAGTGAGTGGAATACAGTCTTTCAGGAATTTCAGAGATGAATCTTTCTACCAAGCTTCTCTTTCTTTAGACTCCCACCTGGGAGAGGAGAGCCCCACGTGTGCTCTCTATAGAAACTTGATGTGTAGATGTGTACAGATGTACAGAAAACTCAAAGCTTTCAGAAAATGGAAACTAATTCTTTTCACAAAGATTAAGGACCCTGGAATAAGAAAATGGGTAGTGGCACTTTTTATACTTCTGAACTCAGTTTTCCTTTATTACCAAGACATGGAACTCAGTTATCCTTCCTATTCAGCTCCCTAAGACCAGTCAATCCTTTCTAGTCTGAGGCCCCCAGTTTGCCTCCTACTGAGGCCCAGAATAGAAAAGGACAAGAAAACTGCAGAAGCTGCGTGGCCTCATTCTAAGAGTGTATTTTGAGGTTATTTCTAGTTTCTTAATTCTTATCTGCAAACTTCTCAATCAGACTTAGCTTGAGGTTAAACATCTGAAGCTGGACTCAGGATAGTATTCTTTGCTTAAGAGAGGAAAAAAAGGAAGGAAAGCTAAGTGTAAATGGATTTAGTATCTATAAAAAGCATCTGAATCATAACTGCTCTTTTTTAAAGGGGCAATTCTGTCACTGAGGGACATTATCAGGTTTGCTCGTACTGGAGATGCTAGACTCTGATGGGACTTCTTCCTGATCTAACAGATCTTCAATGCATAAAACAGTCTTATTGTTCCAAGTCTTTACAATGACACCCATAGGGTCTTCTTCCATTCTTTTGCTCTGGGCTGACCTTATACTAATGCCTATCACCCACTGGACTTCTCTTGTCTAGTGCTTTGCCCACATCAGAACTTTAGGGCCTCCACACCATAGTTCTTACTGTCCCCTCTGCCTGCCATGCCCTAAACACTCCTCACCTTTGTCTCTTCTGAAGATTTTGCCTATTGTTTAAGCCCTTACTATTCAGAGGCTTTTCCTAAGCTCCCAACTAAATAAGGAGCCTTAAGGTCCCATTGTATCTAAAACACATAGCTTTGCATGTTGGTGCTTCATGCATCTGGATTCTCTCTCTTCCACTAGATGGTAGATTCCTTGAGAGCAGGAACTGTGATTTATATTGTATGTACCACAAGCCTTCCTGGTAGCTTAGTTGGTAAAGAACCCGCCTGCAATTCAGGAGACCCCGGTTCAATTCCTAGGTTGGGAAGATCCACCAGAGAAAGGAGAGGCTACCCACTCCGGT
This sequence comes from Bison bison bison, assembly GCF_000754665.1. Taxonomy (NCBI): domain Eukaryota; kingdom Metazoa; phylum Chordata; class Mammalia; order Artiodactyla; family Bovidae; genus Bison; species Bison bison. The sequence goes on along the minus strand of NW_011494749.1, from coordinate 472,775 downwards.
ATTCTTGGGCTTCCCTGGTGGCTCAGCTGGTAAAGAATCTGCGTGCAATGTGAGAGACCTGGGATTGATCCCTGGGTTGGGAAGAGCCCCTGGAGAATGGAAAGGCTACCCACTCCAGTATTCTGGCCTGGAGAATTCCATGGACTGTATAGTCCATGGAGTTGCAAAGAGTTGGACACGACTGAGCAACTTTCACTTTCACCACAAGCCATCCATAGATATATCTCAAGTTTAATTATTTGGAAAAATTCTGTCAGGCTACACTTGTGTACCAGTCCTTAAATTAGACCTTCAAAATAGATTCTGAAGGCTGAGAACCTCTTAGAAGAGAAGGAAAAACAGACAGGACTTAAGTAGATTGCCACCAGTCACCTCCCCTTGCCTCTCTTGAATTCCTTTGTAGTAAAGAGAAAACAGTGTTGGCTTCCTCATTTAATCATTACTGTGATTTTTGAGACTCTTAAAAATTAACTTTACTTAATGCTTTTCTAAAATGCCACTTGACAACAGTGTACAGGTATTTTACATAACTGCTGTATACCAGAGGCATCTTCAATAGAATGTAGTGATCAAAATCCAGATCATAATAATTATATCCCATCAGGGTTTCCATTATAAGCTCCTCTCCGGAAGGGTTTGTTACCCATTTGTTTAATTTGTATCAGGCTTCAGCCTGACATGCAAGTTCTCAGTCTGACTATAATGTAGGGAATCTTTTTTTTTTTGCCTCAAAATATACATTTTAATCAGTAGAGCAATTCTCTATGCAGAATACTGAATTTCTTTGCTGGGGAAGCAGACTCAGTTATTTACACTTGACATTCCTATCAACACTAGGTATTCATATCATACCTGGAGCAACTCTGATGGTCAAGGCTGCAGCACTGCTCAAGGTCCCCTGTTAGCCATCCTGTGGATTGGGTGTCAATCCTGGACACAGTGATCCAAGGGCTCTCAGGAACATGAGTCACTCGTGAGTGTTTATTACCCTGAATTTAACTGTTAAAGAGAGGGGGAATGCAAGGCTTTCCTCAGCCAGGATGCCCAGCCTCCTGTTATCTGCTGACCTCAGCTAGCAGTGGATCCTCAGGAAAACTAAAGGCTCCCCAGGAATCAGTCTTATTCTCTTGCCTCTGGGTTTTGCCTCAGCTGTTGGAGACCCAAGTTTACTGTCCCTTCACCCCTCCTAATTCTGAGTAGGTTATACCTGCCAGGGTCAGGGGTTAAAGGAGAGAAGTACTTGCTCCTCACAGATCTATTCTGAATGGAGGACATTCCTGGTCTTCTTTCCCTCAAGTCCTATTCCTCTTGATATCCTCTTTGTTTTTAGACATATCTAGTGGGTTTTGCCTTCCTTATCTTTACATTGAATTTTCCTGGGGAACTTCTGTGAAATTAAAGCATAGATAAAGGCAGGGACTGGAAGAATAGAGGAAAGGTAAAACCGAAGGTGGTTCGTTTTGAGTCTCACAAGTTGGTTGTGGGAATTCCTCCTAGAAAACTTTCTATTTAGAAACTTCCTGCTTTGGGAATTCTACCAAAAGACTTGCTGTGTATTTCAGGCCAATTACTTATTTACTCTGTTTCCTTAGGCGTCAGGGGAGGGGGATTCATTATTTAATGCACTCAGCAAACATTTATTGAGCAAACAGGAAAAATACAAGCCCTATCCTTATGCTGCTCACAAGCTAAATGAAGTCATAAGCAGTGAAACAAGCACTGACAATATGAAAAAGGAAATATAGAGCCAGAGGGAAAAGTACAAAAACTCTGAACTTGGGGAAGGTTTAAAGTTGTTTTTCCAGAACATTTTTGCTGAGGCCCAAGAATGAGTAAAGGTTACCTGGCAAGAGAAAAAGTGCGATCCAGGCTGAGATTCCAAAACAGAGGGCCTGGTCTGCAGCGGCACCCCTCATATGTTGGATACTCAGAGCAGATTCTTGTTAAATACTCCCTTCTGTATTCAACACAATTATTCAGTAATAACTGTAGATGAAACAAAGGAATAATAAAATTCATCACATGAACAAGATTTTTGTGACTCTGTATGGGGGCCAGATGTTAACTAGACTTTCTGTGGTGACCATTTAGAAATATATACATGTATTAAGTCATGTTGTAAACCTAAAATGAATGTTATGTATTAATTATACCTCAGTAGACACACACACACAGGAAAAATGGCCAGTGAAAAGTATACAAAGTGAAAGCCTTATATTGAATTATCATGTGTATAATCATGCCTGTAAAACTTTAAATGAAACAAAAATATATTATTATACAAAAAAGAAAAAGGTAATAAAATAGCACTTAAAATTTGACAAGTACTTTTCTTGAAAAAGAGGAAAAACTTATACCTACTTATTGGTCTGTAGCTGAATTAATGCCAATATTATAGTTTCTGGTTTTGAAATATAACTTCTGTGTCTTTGTCAATGAGTATATCAAATGGCTCTTCTTTGCACATTACCACTCAATAGTCAGTATAGCCAGATTTGTCAGCATTTCTTCACTTGTAGACGATCAGAAAAAATTTTTTTTCAATAATCTTATCTATTTATTTTTGGCTGTGCTGGGTGTTCGTTGCCGCACAGGCTGTTCTCTAGGTGTGGAGAGCAGGGGCTCCTCTCTAGGTACGGTGCACAGGCTTCTCACTGCAGTGGCTTCTCTTGTTGCACAGCACAGGCTCTAGGTGCCTGGGCTTCAGTAGCAGTGGCACGTGGGCTAAGTTGCTCCGGCCTTTGGAATCTTCCTGGACCAGGGACTGAACCTGTGTCCCCTGCATTGGCAGGCAGATTCTTAACCACTGGACCACCAAGAAACTCCTACAAACTTATTCTTGAGACAAATGTGCATGTACAAGTTGAATTCATACTCACGGGACACAACTGTGTAATTGAGCATTCCAGATTAAGTTTCATGAATAATAAAATCCTCGTCAAAAGAAAAGTATTAAAAATGGCTTAATATGAAGGTAGCGTGTTTTATTAAAATTCAACAGATTCCACAGCAATTATTTAGAAGTTAGACCTACCGAAGAGGCTTTGTATTTTATCAATGCCTTTCAGCCAAACACAACCAGAGACGTGACTGTATTGTAGGTGAAGAAGTTGGGTTTATCATTGCAGTGAAGATGTCTCAGTAAGAGGGTGTTGTCAAGAACCTATTTGAGGGAATTCCCTGGTGGTCCTGTGGTTAGGATTCAGGACTTTTACTGCTGGAACCCATGTTCCATCCCTGGTTGGGGAACTAAAATCCCTCAAGACACATGGCACAGCAAATGAAAACAACAAACCTTATTTGGTTTGGATTTAAGCTGTGGTTGGGTAATTTGGGGGAGGGTCTAAGGAAGCAGGGGCTCACTCTGGATCAGGTGCTGTTAGAAAGTGGGGCAGTTCTGTAATGGGGCATCTCAATAAATCTTATCTATAGGGACAGTTAATCATGTTAGCCAGGAGACTGGGAGAGATGGTGCTTCATGTCGTATAGAGACCTTGTCTGAAGTGGACATTCTGCAGGATCTTTATGTTTGACAGGAGAACAGTATGGCCTGGCTGTAGCAGATCAGTGTGTCAGATGTTGAGCCCACTTGGTCGTCTTTTCCTGGAAATCAGGGGCTGTTCCTTTTCCTCTTTCCCTCCCTGTAATCATCTAGAATTGCCAGTATACTGAAAGGTTTCAGAACATGCCACCCCTGAATCTTCCACTTTGGCATATTGATTATTTTGAGCTGGAGTCACTTGAGAAAACAGCAGATGCAGGCAGGGCTCTGTGACCGCTCCCTTCGTATCTAAAAGCAAGTCATAACATCACTCTTGAGAGAGACGTCCTCCCTGCACCAAGAAGAGAACATTCTCATCCCAGGAGACAGGGAGCCAGTGCCGAAACAGATCTATACAAACAAACTACTTAGATACCTCTGGTCTTCGGTTAGTTTCTCTCACATACTTCCTGGTCACTGTCCCACGATTCACTGGCCGTAGCCCATACCTCTTTGTCTTGTCATCTCTCCACAATGTATCATTTATTTGTTTAAAAGGTGCATAAGATTTCAGTTCTAACTGCTTCTGTGAGTCTTCATTTTACTTATAAAAAACTCTTGTGTGCACATAAAAAATGTTAAATAAAATATGTATGCATTCCTCCTCTTAATCTGTCTTAGGTCAGTTTAGTTCTTAGGCCTAGCCACAGAACTAAGGAGGAGGATAGAATGGAGATTTTCTTCAATGTTTTTTATCTCATTCCTTAAAAATTGATTTTCAAACAATACCTGGGTAGGGGCCTGTGAACTTATGTTTTAATATGGGCCTTAGGGAATTCTTGCCAGGAATTTTGGGAAATATTGATCTCTTCCTTTTCCTTAAAAGGGAAGCTTCATAGTAGATAATTTAATAAAGCTTAAGGGTACCTGGTTAGTATTTGGAGGAAAGAATACAACTGGATCATTCTGTATAGCATGATGAAGTTTGGATGAATGCCTTGATAGCTCTATACAGGAGTTAGATTATATTCAAAAATTTTACATATATACATGCATGTATGCATAGGCTATGCTGGGTCTTCGTTGCTGTGTGTGGACTTTCTCAAGCTGTGTCGGGTAGGAGACGGGGCGAATGGGTCTCTGCTTTCTCTTTCAATCAGAACTGTTCCAACAGAATTGGTTTTAAGTGTTGGTACTCCAAATGAGATTTCCTTTCTAACAAAGAAGTCTGTTGTTAAAATGTTTGAAAAACTGGCCTTGGTTGTCACAGACCAGAGTACCTGGACTATATTGTTTTGGCCTCCATATGTTTATTTTTTAAAAAATAAAATTCATCAATATTGAGAGGCATTAAAAAAAAAAAAGCAGCTTGCAGAAAAACATTGTTGTACTTACTATACTAATACATTGTAAGAACATACCATAACCCAGTGCGATGTCCCCTTTATGAGAACTTTATGGGACCAAATGCTTGTGTCTCAGAACTATAAATTCTGTGCTACTATTGAGCAAATGGTGAAACACGTGTTATTCTGTTTTCCTTTTTGCACTGGCTACAGGAAATCTTAGAGCCAGATTCTGTGTTCAACCTTATTTTTAGCACCGCCCCCCCCACCTCTACCCTTTGCCTAGATTTTCTCCTTTAATTTTTTCACTGTATATCTTAGTGAGATGTCTTAAGTTCATTTTTTAATAAGGAGAGGTGGAAATCTTCCCAGCTCAGGGATCAAATCCACATCTCTTATGTCTTCTGCATTGGCAGGCAGGTTCTTTACCACTAGCACCACCCTGGAAGCCCAGATAAATAAATAAGTAAGTAGTAAATAGGAAGTGATTAACATTTGAGTGATAGTGGAAACTGAGGCAGTGAATGGGATCACCCAGGGAGGGCACAATATGAGAATGGACCAGGGTCAAGGATCGAATCCATAGAACAGCAAATTTCTGTGGTTGGCTGAGGAACGGGAAACCAAAGAAAGCAAGCTAGCAAAGGAGAGCATTCAGGAAAGAGGAAGTGCTCAGTGATGTCTGAGAGTAAAAGAGTAAGATAAAAACTGACAAAAGATAATTGGATTTAACAAGCCAGGAAGTTAACAGTAGTACGTAAGTGTTAGTTGCTCAGTCGTGCCCGACTCTTTTCGACCCCATGGACTGCAGCCCACCAGGTTCCTCTGTCCATGAGATTTTCCGGGCAAGGATACTGGAGTGGGTTGCCATTTCCTTCTCCAGGGGATCTTCCCAACCCAGGGATCGAATCCAGGTCTCCTGCACTGCAGGGAGATTCTTCACCGACTGAGCTACAAGGGAAGCCCACAGTTTATCTTAGTTTTTAAAAATAAAGGGTGTTAGTTGCTCAGTTGTGCCCAACTCTTTGTGACCCCATGGGGTATAGCCCACCAGGCTCCCCTTTTCACCCCCAAACTAAAGCTACTGAGAAAAATATGCTCATGAAATGAATGAAAAACAGATCCTAATATTTCAAACAAGCTAAAAGAAAAATTCAAAACTGATAGAAGATATAAAAGAATGACAATTTAGAATCCAAAATTCCAAAATCAGGAAATTTTGGAAATGAGGTGATAAACCCAGGAAATTTTTCAAATTAAAGGGAAATTTTTATTTCAGAAATAAAGACTAAATTAGGAAAACACAAAAGAGAATAATAAGCACAATAGATAACTAAGTGAAGAGAAAGAGAGAGTGAAAAGGAAGAAAGATTTTTAAAAAGATACAGGCCACAACAAAGGAAAGAGCCGAACATGTTTCTTAGGGGAGAGAGAGAGAATGGAATAGGAGGATCAGGGCAGTTAGAATTCTTCGAGTACACGTTGTTTTCTATATTTGACTTTGAAACCACATGACTGTGTTGCATAGTTATAAAACAAAGTTTTAAAAAGCAATCCTGAGTGTAAAAATAGAACAAAGTGAAGTCACTCACTCATGTCTGACTCTTTGTGACCCCATGGACTGTAACCTACCAGGCTTCTCCATCCATGGGATTTTCCAGGCAAGAATACTGCAGTGGGTTGCCATTTCCTTCTCCAGGGGATCTTCCCGACCCAGGGATCGAACCCAGGTTCTCCTGCAATGCAAGCAGACGCTTTACCCTCACACACATATACCATAGCCTGATTTAATCTCTAAAGATTTCAGTGTTCTTCAGTAATTCCAGCCAAAGTTCTTCCAGGTTCAGTCTTGTTTGTTCCTATGAAAAGTCATGAAAGACTTAGTATCCTCACAATAGACTTTTTCATTGGAAGGGAATTAGTAGAACTTTTAAAATGATCCCTCACATCTCCTATAGCACCTGTTGGTAGGAATACTCTTGCTGGAGGAGCAATATAGAGCTCGGAGGCAGCTGATTTGGGAACTTGCCTGATTTATTTTTCCCGCCTGCTTTTATTGGGTTAGTAATCATCATTAGTTGTACATCAATAGTCATAAATTAATAAATAAATTCATTTTTAAGAAGAAAGAATAATATTACAAAAAAAAATAAAGATGATTATAGACCCTGATATAGAGATGAATTGTATATGGCCAATACTAGTCTCAAACTTAAAGTGGAATTTATGGAATTAGTTTTTAAAGCACAGTGGTTCTAACACCTCTGGAGTTGATTCTTGGCTCTTATTAGCTAAGAGACCTTGGGGGAAGTCATCAGAGACCTCCATCTCACAAGTGAAACCTCTTCTGTTATGGCTGGGGCCTCTAGGAAGCAGATTCTGAGAAGCAGTTTGGCAGTCAGTTTATTTATTAGGGAGTCCTCTTGTGATTAGTCCTTATAGAAGGGAGAAGAAGAATTAGGATTGGATAAGGGAGAAATTGGGCTGTAATACTCTCCCAACAAAGGCCTTAGCCAACCCCACAGGGAACGCTGGCATCAGGATGACCCTTGGAGTTGTCCCAAGTCAGGCTGGTCTTTATACCGCCACCTTGATCAGAATTAATAGTTGCCAGCTGTCCCTGGAAGGAAGCATGACCTTGGAGGGGCAGTTTTCTCACTCAAGGCTAATAACTGAGGGCCAAATTCCAGCAGCATTCCAGCAGCTGGAGAAATAAGTCCTTCCTGAAGTGGGCCTGGACCATACATCACAGCATCACTAAAATCCCCAAAGGCTATGGAGGCTCAGCCAAAGTGAAGACTAGATCCCAAAGGATTATTGTCCCCTGCTGTCCGCTTCCCATGATTTATTAGTTCATGTTTGCCCATCTCAGTTTATTTCTGAGTACAGCAAACCTTTCACAGTAATTGCAATGCAAGAGGAAAAGGTGTTGTCTGGAAGAATAAGCTATCTGACTAGAGAGAAGGCAAAAGGGGAAGTTATACAAGAGTGACCCTGTTGTCGTGGCTAGTCGGCTTACAGTGGGAGGGAAGTCAGAATGGGTGATAGATCTACCAGAGGTCACAGAGAATGGCTGGTAAGCAGGTGCCGTATTAATTCTGAATCAGATTTAAAGGTCACGATGCGAGGTTCCTTTTCCATCCACTGTATGACTTCCTTAGATACGTTGAAAAATCACAGGAGGAGAAAGCTTGGTCATCCTCATTCTCCCCAGCTGCTCCTCTGGATCCCACTGTTCTCATCCAGGACCTCCAGTGCAAACCCAGAGAGGAGAATGAGGAAGAAAATATCTTTTAAAAGTGATGATAATATTCCCATTCTCTGCTCACCCTGGAGGCTTATTTTGAATATCACAGTGATTTAACTTGTTAGCAGTTTAATTCATTTTTAAAAGATTAACCAGACCAATTATTCATCAGATTTCACCATCTTTGTCAGCCTCAATAAGGGTCCTTTGTTAGAGTGATTAATGTGTGTTAATTGTAGCTTCTCTCAGAGCAATAATTCGATCGCACAGTATTTGCCGAATCTATGGAAATCTTGGAAATGCTTTGACAGCTGAACTATTCTTGGGAAATGAAAGTAAAGGAATATATGTAACTAACAAGAAGTGTTTTATAGCATATCATTAATATGGATTTTCCCTCTCTGCCAGACCTTACTCAGCTTCAGAAGTCCACGAGGCTGCTTGCTGTGCATGTCAGTTTGCCATCCAGGAACAATCAGGAGGGAGAGCTCAGTTAACACAGGCGACTGGACTTTCTCCAGTTAGTGTCCTCAAACATGTGCTAATAATAATAATAATCATTGCAAATGCACGCGGGTCATAGGGAAAGTTAATCAACTAGCCAGTGCCTATTGATAATCATCCAGTTAAGAGGGTGGATTCTGTGTTGATCGTTCTACCCAACGCTTCATCTTTATTCATTTAACTGGTGGCCACTGTCCATGTTAAGGATTGTATAATATCAGAAAGAAGTCTGTATGGGACTTCCCTGGTGGTCCAGTAGTTAGGACTCTGATTCCCAATGCAGGGGGTGCCAGTTGGCTCCTTGATTGGGGAACTAAATCCACATGCCCCATGGCATGTCCTAAAGTAAATAAATAAATTTTTTTAAGAAAAAATAGTATTTTTTTTTAAAAGAAAGATGACTGTAGAACCTGGTAGAGAAATGAATTGTATATGGCCAATACTAGTCTCAGACTTAAAATGTATTTTAATGGAATTAGTTTTTAAAACACAGTGGTTCTAAGACCTTTGGAGTTGATTCTTAGCTCTTATTAGCTATGAGACCTTGGGGGGATTAGCAATGCCTGGCCTCCCAGGCTTCAGTTTCTTCATCTCTAAAATAGGTATAATAATACTCACCTGATAGTGAGTATTAAAATAAGGTATTACAAGTAAGACCCCACAGCCTGGACCGCAGCATCCAATAAATTATTTTTGAAAGAGCTATAAACCTGGATAACATACAAGGAGTACTGTATAGCAGCTGGAACTCTGTTCAGTGTTATATGGCAGCCTGGACGGGAGAGCAGTTGTGAGGACGATGGATACATGTATATACATGGCTGAGTCCCTTCGCTTTTGACCTGAAACTATCAGAACATTGCTTGTTAATCAGCTTATAAATAAAAAGTTTAAAAGAGTTGGGGGGAAAAAAAGCTATAAGCCTTTTTACTTTAAGAAAACCAAGCAACAGTTAGAACTGGACATGGAACAACAGACTGGTTCCAAATAGGAAAAGGAGTACGTCAAGGCTGTATATTGTCACCCTGCTTATTTAACTTATATGCAGAGTACATCATGAGAAACGCTAGACTGGAAGAAACAAAAGCTGGAATCAAGATTGCCAGGCAAAATATCAATAACCTCAGATATGCAGATG
>NW_011494749.1:452588-462959 GCF_000754665.1 Bison bison bison | reverse complement strand
TGATGAAAGTGAAAGAGGAGAGTGAAAAAGTTGCTTAAAGCTCAACATTCAGAAAACAAAGATCATGGCATCTGGTCCCATCACTTCTTGGGAAATAGATGGGGAAACAGTGGCTGACTTTATTTTTATGGGCTCTAAAATCACTGCAGGTGGTGATTGCAGCCATGAAATTAAAAGACACTTATTCCTTGGAAGAAAAGTTATGACTAACCTAGATAGCATATTCAAAAGCAGAGACATTACTTTGCCAACAAAGGTCTGTCTAGTCAAGGCTATGGTTTTTCTAGTGGTCATGTATGGATGTGAGAGTTGGACTGTGAAGAAGGCTGAGTGCCAAAGAATTGATGCTTTTAAATTGTGGTGTTGGAGAAAACTCTTGAGAGTCCCTTGGACTGCAAGGAGATCCAACCAGTTCTTTCTGAAGGAGGTCAGCCCTGGGATTTGTTTGGAAGGAATGATGCTAAAGCTGAAACTCCAGTACTTTGGCCACTTCATTTGAAGTGTTGACTCATTGGAAAAGACTCTGATGCTGGGAGGGATTGGGGGCAAGAGGAGAAGGGGACGACAGAGGATGAGATGGCTGGATGGCATCACTGACTCGATGGACACGAGTCTGGGTGAACTCCGGGAGTTGGTGATGGACAGGGAGGCCTGGCGTGCTGCGATTCATGGGGTCGCAAAGAGTCGGACATGACTGAGTGACTGAACTGAACTGAACTGAACTGATGGACATGAGAACAGGGATCTGATCTCACCATAATCCAGAGAGAGGTAGGAAAAGTGCTACTGTTGTTTTTCACAGAACCATGCCATTGCACAGGGATGGTGACATCAGCAAACACATCATATGTCCATCAACAAGCTTCTTAGTCAAGCACAAAGCGTGCTCTAAAGCCCACAGGCGCTGATTCCCATCGCAGAACTTCTACTACAACCTGGGAGGCACCGAGGCCTCTTAATGAGTGGAGGGGTTGAGACTAGAATAACTAAGTCATTATTTGTTGACAGACAGTAGCGCCTCTGTTGGGATATATGCATCAGCCAGACATCACCTCCTTTAATTCATGTAGCAAGCCTAGGAGGTAAATATCACTATTGCCCCCACTTCACAGCTGAGGACACTGAGGCTCAGAGATAGTAAATAACTTGTTTGATAGGTTTAAACCCAGGTCTGTTCAACTGCAGTGTCTGTGTTTTAACCATACACAGTTCCGCCTCCTGCCAATCCCACTTGATAACATGCTGTTTTGAGGTTTCCCTGGTGGCTCAGTGGTAAAGAATCCACCTACCAATGCAGGAGACATGGGTTCAATCCCTGGTCTGGGAAGATCGTACATGCCAAGGAGCAGCTAAGCCTGTGCGCCACAACTATTGAGCCTGTGTTCTAGAGCCCCGGAACTGCAACTACTGAGCCCACTCGTGGAAACTCCTGAACCCTGTGTGCCTAGAGCCTGTGCTCTGCAACAAGAGAAGCTGCTACAATGAGCCCCTGCTTGACACAACTGTGTGGATCACAACAAATTGGAAAATTCCTAAAGAGATGGGAATACCAGACCATCTTACTAAACATGTCTCCTGGGAACATGTATCTGGGTCAAGAAGCAACAATTAGAACTGGACATGGAACAACTGACTGGTTCCAAATTGGGAAAGGAATATGACAAGGAGATATATCGTCACCCCGCTTATTTAACTTATATGTACATCGTGCAAAATGCTGGGCTGGATGAATCACAAGCTGGGACAAGATTACCAGGAGAAATATCAACAACCTCAGATATGCAGATGACACTAATGGCAGAAAGTGAAGAGGAACTAAAGAAAAATCTGGCTTAAAAACTCAACATTCAAAAACTAAGATCATGGCATCCGGTCCCATAACTTTATGGCAAATAGATGGGGAAAAAGTGGAAGCTGTGACAGATTTTATTTTCTTAGATGGTGACTGCAGCTATGAAATTAAAAGATGCTTGCTCCTTGGAAGACATACCTAGGATATTAAAAAGCAGAGGCGTCACTTTGCCGACAAAGATCTGTGTAGTCAAAACTATGATTTTTCCAGTAGTCATATACGGATGTGAGAGTTGAACCATAAAGAAGGCTGAGCGCTGAAGAATTGATGCTTTCGAATTGTGGTGCTGTAGAAGACTCTTGAGAGTCCCTCAGACTGCAAGGAGATCAAACCGGTCAATCCTAAGGGAAATTAACCCTGGAAATTCATTGGAAGGACTGATACTGAAGCTCTGTTACTTTGGCCACCTGAGGCAAAGAGCTGACTCACTGGAAAAGACTCTGATGCTGGCAAAGATTGAGGGCAAGAGGAGAAGGAGATGGGAGAAGATGAGATTGTTAGATAGCATCACTGACTCAATGGACATGAATCTGTGCAAACTCCAGGAGGTAGTGAAGGACAGGGAAGCCTGGCATGCTGCAGTCCATGGGGTCGCAAAGAGCTGGACACAACCGAGCGACTGAACAACAGCAACAGCAGAACAGCTCATAGAATGATGAGGTTTAAGACTCGCTCAACTGAAGGTACCCCAGCCTAGAAGAAGGACCAAGAGAAAAGTCAATGGCCCTGAAGGTGCAGAAAGCCCAAGAAAAGCTTCCAAGTACTACACTTGCCTTCTTTTTCTTTCGATTGTCTCTCTCCATAGGGTGGCTTTTTTTTTTAAGCATACTTTTCCAAGTTGTTACATTAACAAATTCGCACTGATTTCTTTATCCTTGTCATCTAAAGACCACCTTGTCAGCGGATGGTGAACTTTTCCTTTATGCCAGGCCTGCTGCACTGTCTAATGTCACAAGTGTCTGCTCGTATTAGCTCCCAGAGACTGGAGAGGGTTCCGCACGGGGCCTCTGCAGCAAGCTGATTTGACAGAATGAGTCCCCACGCTTGCTCATGGCACTTATCAGTTAGTCAGCCCTCCTCGAGGAGGAGAATTTAGAGTGCACCATATTCAGTTTCCAAATCAACTGCTGTCCCCTCAGGAAGCTGTGTGTTGCATTATTAAAAGAGTTGCCTTCAACCACAGCACCATACTTAAACATTCATCCACATTAAAAAAAAAAAAAGGCAGGCATGAGGAGGGGGCAGCACCACAGCGCCCCACAGCCTTCACTGTTAACTCTTTCTCCCCAGCTTTCAGTCTCCCCCTGATGAACAGTCCCGTAACCTTTATTGGTGAGCACGAACAGTGTGATTTTATGAATCTTACCTTTACATAAAGTGGGGTGCTTTTGCATTCCTTGGGCTGCTACTAATCCCTGAGCTCCCATAGCAAAGTCAAATCCCAAAAATGTAGCTGCCACAGAGGGTAACATCTTTGATTTATCTGTTACCTACCTCTCCCACGAGTTCACATGAAAAGCAAAGATGAACAGAGTTCTGAGTCAAAGATGAACAGAGCTGAAGCTCACTCTTTTCCTAATTATAACTTCATATATTTCTAATTTCTTTTAAAAAGTAAAATTGATGTCCAGTTTACCTTTATCGTTCCAAACAAGAAATGGACAAGATTGCTGGAGAAAAGGAGGGATCCTTTCTAAAGCTGCATGTTGATATAAATATGAAAATGGATTACACTCTACTTCCAATTTCCAAACACGTGTACTTCAATGAATATTAAATGGCAGGCCCCTATCATCATCATGACTTATTTACTCACCAGAGTTTTTATTAAAAAGGGACTGGAATTGCCTGTGGAGCGTGAAAGTCTCCTGTAATTGAGTTTAGAGTGGTAAATCCACTAAACAGGCCACGGCCCCAGAGACACCCCCGAAACCCACCTGTCAGCTGGTGTTAGATCACAGCTCCAACAAGGCATGGCTGCCTGCTCCTGCTAAACACTGATGTGGCCCAAAATGAAAAAAAAGAGAAGTGATTTCCCCGGGGAGGAGGGAGGGCTGGGGGCAGATCGTGGGGGTTGGGAGGGCAGGAGGAAAACTCTCATCTAACAGCTGCCTGATGTCAGCTGGAATCATGATCTGAAACTCAGCTCAGGAGGGGCGCTGGCCAGGGCCTCACTCGGTAAGGTGTCATTTCCTTATTCCAGCACCCGTTTGGTCAGAGCGTAATGGAGTGGACAAGAAGCTTTTTCATCACGGATGAGCCAGGGAAATCAAAGCCCAGAGTTTCAGTGCAGACAAAGATACAACGAGCTTAGGACTGGCACAGAAAAGCGCACATCTGGAAATGGAGTCTGTCCAACTGAGCTCTGCTGGATCAGCAGGGAATGGGAGCAAGGCCATTTTAAGCCAAATAAATATTTATTTAGCTAATAAATATTTATTGTTTACTACTGCTGATCAGTTGCTGAATGTATCAAAATAAGACACAGTCCTCACCCTGAAGGAACTTAAAATGTAGCTGGGAAAAACATGCAGATAAGTCAACTCTTACAATACCGTGTGTGTCTAGGGCTATGGGAGCAAAAAATATGTGCTTAAAACAATAAGTAAGAAGAAAGTGACATTTGAGTTGGGTGTTTCAGAATGAGTAAGATTTAGAAAGGCAAAGAGGAGTAGGGTACATGGGGAGGGCAGTAGGAATTAGAAACTCTTGCTGGATGGAGGAGATACATGATCAAAAGGCACAAGTGGCTGTCTTACCGGGCTCCCAGAGACTTGATGTAGCTAGAGCTTCTCTCAGGACTATTGATGGATTGTATGCTGAGAGAGATGGGAGTAGAGAGAGAGAGAGAAGCCAGAGGGTCGGGACTTTTATCAGCCTGGCTAATAAGTTTATTGTGAAAGCTATGGGGAGCAATGGAATGGAATAATATTTTTTTAGAGGAATGAAGGAGATTTTAATTCTGTAATCTTAAAAGCAGGTATCAAATCCAGTGTTTCCATAGCAGTGTGTCAGAAAATATTATATCTGGGGTTGCACAGACGAGCAACCCTGGAGTTGCACAGGGAAGCGGCACTTTCCCTGGAGTTTCTGCTCCAGTCTGGTGTCAGTTCTGCTCAAATGTTTACTTTCAATAGAATAGTTTATTTATCATGAGACCTGAGACCTTCTTTTCTAAGTTCTTAGTAGTCTACCATGCTCTTTCCACTTTCCAGGATATGAACCTCACAGGGTCCCTTTGACTCGACATTGTAGTTGATTCTACATTCACTCATCTCCCTTGGAATGGAAGAATTTTAATCAGGGGAGTGATGTGGTCAAGTTTACCTTTTAGAAAGACCAGTTTCCCTGTTGTGCAAAGCCTGAATTAGATGGGGGCAAGCCTGGAAATTGGAAGGCCACGAAGGAAGCAATACATACAGAAATCTTTGAGAGAGGAAGTGATGGTAGGCACAGGGTAGGTGGAAGAGACAGATTGAGAAATATAGAAGAGAATTAGCAGTACTTGGAAGACAACTGAAAATGGGAAATAAAGAGAGGAATTCAGAATGGCTTCAAGGCTTCTGGTTTGGGTTTAGAGTTGCTAGGTTTAGCAAATAAAAATGCATGGAATATTGGTACATATTGATAACCAAAAAAATGACTTCTTGTTTAATGGAAATTCAGATTTAACTGGGAATCCTGTATTTAATCTGGCAAACCTACTTAGATGGTTGGATAAATGTTGGGTCATTTATCAATCTGAGAATCAAAGGAGAAAAACAGACATACCTAGGAGAGGAGGCCAAGAAGATGATGCATGCGTGCTCAGTCACTCAGTCGTACCCAACTCTTCTGCTACCCCATGTACTATAGCCTGCCAGGCTCCTCTGTCTGGGGGATTTCCCAGGCAAGAATACTAGGGTGGGTTGCCATTTCCTCCTCCAGGGCATCTTCCAGACCCAGGGATCAAACCTGCATCTCTTGTGTCTCCTGCACTGGCAGGTGGATTCTTTACCGCTGAACCACCTAGGAAGCCCCAAGAAGATGAGAAGCTGACTTCTATTTATATGGGTTTGGTTATCCCCCAATATCTTTCTGTCTTTCTTGTGCAAGGATTAGTATTAGCTGGACATGGCTACTCAGCTAGAGACTTTACTTGCTAGCTTCCCTTGCAGAAAGCAGCCATATGACCACACTTTGACCAATAGGATGTGAGAAGTGATGTGTGTCTTGCTCTTAGAAGGTTTGGGCGTGAACATTCTCGACTCCTTCCTCATTTCCACTGGCTGAAAGATACCAAAAGTGAAATAGCCACCTTGGGCAGAGATACGTTGAAGATGGCAGAGCCATCTAACTTGCTCTGGGCCATCCACCTCTGAATTATCATATGAGAGAGAAATAAACTTAGCCTGTACCTTAATTTTCAAGAAGCACTGTTCAATGAGCGGTTGGAAATACAGGTCTGAAGCTTAGAGAGAGGTGTGAGCTAGAGAGGGAGAATGGGGAGTGGTTAGTACACAGGTAGTGAAAGAGGCTTTGGGTTAGATTTCCCAGAAGAAATGTGTAATGTGAGAAGAATGAAGCACAAGAAAGTCAAGCACTGTCTTTTTTCTTTTGACATTTCTTTTTTTTGGAGACACAACTTTAAACTTACCCTCAAGTTAAAAAAGATCTTCCAGGAGTACTAGGGTGGATGTTCAAAGAGTTTTGTTTTCATTTCCAAAGATTTTCCTGTCTATCCAGCCATGCATTAATATTCAGGACTATTAAATGTGTTTGTATTTGGATTTATATTTCAGCACTGTGTGGGAGGCAGTATGTTCTCGTTTCCTGTGAGTATCTGGACATTTACACACGTCCGGGTGGCTAGACTCTGTGGTAGGGTCAGTATGCGTGTGAGTACTCAGTGCCCAGGGTGTGTTAGCACATATGTTTGTGTGTTCCCCTGTGTTCTGGCTTGTTGATGTGCCCTGTAGACATCTTAGCATGTTTGTAGGAGATACTGGTTATTTTGTTTACCTTAGTAGCCAGTCCCCAGAATTGCCAAGAAATTGAGGTGTAGATTCTTCTTACATAGAAATTTTCTGTCCATTGTGGAGACTATAGAATATTTTTTAAAAGATCATTTTGATTGTCTTTTTTTTTTTAATAGACTTTATATTTTAGAGCAGTTTTAAGTTCACAGCAAATCTGAGCGAAAGGTGCAGGCATTTCCTGTACGTCACCTTCTCTCACACATACATAAGGTTCCCGTTATCAGCGTCCCCCACCATGGTGGTGCACTGGTTGCGGTTGCGTAATCTACGTTGACACATCATTATTACCCCAGGGCCATAGTGGACATTAGGGTTCACTCTTGGTGTTATATATTCTATGGGTTTGGGCTAATGTATAGGGACTTGTACCCGTCATTACAGTATCACACAGCGTGGCTGCACCATTCGGCATCCCCACCAGCAATGAATGAGCGTACCTGTTGTTCCACATCCTCGCCAGCATCTGACGGTGTCAGTGCTTGGGTTTTGGCCGTTCTAATAGGTGTGCAGTGCTGTCCTGTTGGTTTAAGTCATATTTGCAAATCCAAAATGTTTGAAGGAAGAGTCTCACAGAATTCTCTGTGGGTATTCCTTACCTATTTTGTGTATGTCTGTTCTTCTCAGACCCCAAGCTGCAGCTGAATTTTACATAATACAGTATGAACTGAGATCTGCTTAGGGGGTAAGGGCACCACAGTTTGTGTGTATATGTGTGTGTGTGTGCATTTACTATGGAAGTTTCTAAACATACTCAAAAGTAGAATAAAAAGAACCTCCATCACCCTACTTCAATAATTATCAACATTTTGGTAATCTTGTTTCACCTACCCCTCCCATTTTTTCCTGCTAGAGTGCTTCAAAGCAAGTATTAGATAGCTTGTCATTTCACCTGAAATATTTCAGTTTGTATCTCCAATTATAAGAGCTTTCCTGTTCCACAGTGTCATAATTACCTAACAAAATTAACAACAGTTCTCACTCTCATCTAAACCGAGTCCACATTCAAATTTCTTGCGGTACCTCAGACATCCTTTTAGAGCTGGCTTTTTCAAAATCCAGATATTGCACATGACCATGTCTTTTTGGTTTCTTTTATTCTAAAGCAAGTCCACCTTCACACTGATTTGAGGAGGAACCAGGTAATTTGTCTTGTGTTCTGTATTCATCTGATTGCTTTCTTGTGGGATCAAGTAATATGTTCCTCTATCCTCTGTATTTCCTATAAGCTGGTTTTATCTCCAGGTCCTAAATTAGATTCAATATCAATATTTTTAGGCACAAATACTTCACAATCCGGTGCTAATGCTATGAGGCATATAGAATCTGGTTGTTTCAACTGTTAATGATACCGAGGTCGATCGGTGGGCTTAGGTAGTGTCAGTCCACAAAGTTCCCATTACCCTTTCACTTGACGGTCTTAGCATCCACTGATGATTGCTACCCAGACCCATTATTTCATTTGGAGCATTAGTGACTTTTAAAAATTATTTTGTTCCTTTTAGTAGCTGGGACTCTTCTAGCTCCAGAATATGGTTGACCAAAGGCAATAATGGAATTGCCAAGTGCTCAGGGCCAAGCGAGGGTCCTATTTTCCTGGCCGTGTTTCACATAGAAAAAGGTCAGTTAACTCTTCTGACTCTCTGGTGATCAGAGCTGAATTCTAACCTCATTCCCACTGAAGGGACCCTTTGTGGTCAGATAATGTTGAAGTCAGCAAGTATCCAAGGGCATGGGTTCACCTTGCCCAGGAAAAGGGGGCTCTGGGAATTGCAGGGGGCCTTTTCCCAGCACACAGGGAGCTCAAGGATTTTCAAAACCCGAGGCCTGACCACCACGGATTGGCCTTGCTGGTTTGGGGAGGGCTCTGTTTAGCATCTCCCACCCCTGTCAGGCTCAGTCTGGGGCTCTGGCTCTCCTGCTCCCCGGTCAGACTCAGTCTGGGGCTCTGGCTCTCCTGCTCCTCAAGGGAGCAGTAGCATTCACTCATTCGCCCCAGGGAACAGATGTCTGAGTCTCTGATGCTTAATTTTCTGTTTCTCGCTCTGTGTCCTCAGACAGTCTCTGGGCCCTTTTCCTCACCTGATACGGACACTAGGCTCCACATCTTCTTTGAGAAACAGGAACAGAGCTGATCTCCTGCCTCGTGTCCCTCCATTAGCCCTTTCCCTCATCAGAAGTCTTCTGAAGAAAGCTCCAGAATGAATGGTCTAATACCATTCATCTAATACCAGAGCTGGGTTTAATACCTAGCTCTGAGAGGGCAGGATATGAGGGGCGCCTGGGATCCACCAAGTTGTATAGACAGCTCCCTCCTCAGCTGCTAAATAAAGCAAACGAACTATTCTTTTCTTTTAGAAGTTGAGCCTGCATGGAGAAAAACTGGCACCAACATTCATCCCTAGGGGATGTATTTTAAATTCTGTATAAAAACATACCCAAGGAGGAGTTCATGGTATACATTGTTGGGTTTTTTAAATGGAGAATTTTAATTCTCTTAAGATACTAATTAAATATATATATATTCTTACATATAAAAATATATTTTATCTTATATATGTGTGTTCAAAATAGTCACTTGGCTTTAGATGGTTACAAACCACAGAGAAAAATCTGTGTTATTCTTTGTGTTCCCACCAATAACCGTTTGGCTTAGTGTAACTTTCAGTTGTTTCTAAAAAGCAAATCCACTCTGAAAGCAGAGTGGTGTGCCTTCTTGGAGGGCAGCCAAAGAATATGCTGCTGGCTAGATTTCTTCAAGAAAATTAGAGATACCAAGGGAACATTTCGTGCAGAGATGGGCACAATAAAGGACAGAAATGGTATGGACCTAACAGAGCAGAAGGTATTAAGAAGAGGTGGCAAGAATACGCAAAAGAACTATACAAAAAAGATCTTCATGATCCAGACAGCCATGATGGTGTGATCAACTCACCTAGAGCCAGACATCCTGGAGTGCAAAGTCAAGTGGGCCTTAAGAAGCAACACTACAAACAAAGCTAGTGGAGGTGATCAATTCTGGAAAACTCAGTAGTGGCCACAGGAATGGAAAAGGTCAGTTTTCATTCCAATCCCAAAAAAAGGCAATGCCAAAGAATGTTCAAACTACTACACAATTGCAGTCATCTCACACACTAGCAAAGTAAAGCTCAAAATTCTCCAAACCAGGCTTCAACAGTATGTGAACCATGAACTTCCAGACATTCAAGCTGGATTTAGAAAAGACAGAGGAACCAGAGATCAAATTGCCAACATCCGTTGGATCATCCAAAAAGCAAGAGAGTTCCAGAAAAACATCTACTTCTGCTTTATTGACTACGCCACAGCATTTGACTGTGTGGATCACAACAAACTGTGGAAAATTCTTAAAAAGACGGAAATACCAGACCACCTGACCTGCTTCCTGAGAAATCTGTATGCAGGTCAAGAAGCAACAGTTAGAATTGGACATGGAACAACAGACTGGTTCCAAATCAGGAAAGGAGTACATCAAGGCTGTATATT
>NW_011494749.1:447958-452416 GCF_000754665.1 Bison bison bison | reverse complement strand
AACATTCAGAAAACGAAGATCATGGCATCTGGTCCCATCACTTCATGGCAAATAGATGGGGAAACAATGGAAATAGTGACAGACTTTATTTTTCAGAGCTCCAAAATCACTGCAGATGGTGACTGCAGCCATGAAATTAAAGACACTTGCTCCTTGGAAGGAAAGCTATGATCAACCTAGACAGCATATTCAAAAGCAGAGACACTACTTAGGCAACAAAGGTCCATCTAGTCAAAGCTATGGTTTTTCCAGTAGTCATGTATGAATGTGAGAGTTGGACTATAAAGAAATCTGAGTGCCAAAGAATTGATGCTTTTGAACTGTGGTGTTGGAGAAGACTCTTGAGAGTCCCTTGGACTGCAAGGAGATCCAACCAGTCAATCCTAAAGGAAATCAGCCCTGAATATTCACTGGAGGGACTGATGCTGAAAGTCCGCTACTTTGGCCACCTGATGCGAAGAACTGACTCATTTGAAAAGACCCCGATGCTGGGAAAGATTGAAGGCGGGAGGAGAAGGGACCGACAGAGGATGAGATGGTTGGATGGCATCACTGACTCGATGGACATGAGTTTGAGTAAGCTCTGGGAGTTGGTGATGGACAGGGAAGCCTGGCGTGCTACAGTCTGTGGGGTCGCAAAGAGTCGGATATGAGTGAGCAACTGAACTGAACTGAGTGCAGCTCATAGCTCGAGGAAAGCACATCTGCCCTGCACTGCCCAAGTATGGACACTAGATGGCAGGCTTACCTACTAGATAGAAGTATCTGTCTCTGGCAGGTCCGCTTCCAACAGCCACATACTCTGAACAGATTCCAAGCAGATCTAGTGGGCCCCACAGGGAAGATGTGACCAACCCTCCGTATAAGGTGAGGGGAAGAGGTGTCTAACGGGAACACTCACCTGCTTGCCTGCAGTTACAGTGACATCAGGATCAGGGTCTACTGGATCCCAGACCTCATGATTTGTGGCCATTGCAACACCCTTGCAGTGCTGACTGGGTATTGCACCTCTTTGTCCCAGGTATGGGACTCAGAAATGTCTCCAGCTTCCCTTGGATTGGCTCAGGTTGTAAGGTTTTTCAGAGGTCCCAAACCTGGGAGGTTATGCTTTATGCAAGCTTCTATCAAACACAAGCTCCTGCTCTGAGTATAAGGACTGCTGGGGGCCGGGAAGGAAATGTGCAGTCCTGTGCTGACCCTGCGTTCAGGTCTGTGGTTTCACTAACATTCAAGACTCATGGCATGGCACCCCACTCCAGTACTTTTGCCTGGAAAATCCCATGGACGGAGGAGCCTAGTAGGCTGCAGTCCATGGGGTCACGAAGAGTCAGACACGACTGAGTGACCTCCCTTTCACTTTTCACTTTCATGCATTGGAGAAGGAAATGGCAAGCCACTCCAGTGTTCTTGCCTGGAGAATCCCAGGGACGGGGGAGCCTGGTGGGCTGCCATCTATGGGGTCACACAGAGTCGGACACAACTGAAGTGACTTAGCAGCAGCAGGAAGTTATTTGGAGAAGGCAGTGGCCACCCACTCCAGTACTCTTGCCTGGAAAATCCCATGGACAGAGGAGCCTGGTAGGCTGCAGTCCATGGGGTCGCAAAGAGTCGGACACGACTGAGCGACTTCTTTCAGTTTTCACTTTCATGCATTGGAGAAGGAAATGGCAACCCACTCCAGTATTCTTGCCTGGAGAATCCCAGGGACGGGGGAGCCTGGTGGACTGCCGTCTATGGGGTCGCACGGAGTTGGACACGATTGAAGCGACTTAGCAGCAGCAGCAGTGCTGACCCTGCGTTCAGGTCTGTGGTTTCATTAACATTCAAGACTCATGACATTCTTTTTATATTTTTAATTTGATAGATAAGTCTAGTTTCCATCTGTCACCACACGAAGTTATTACAGTGTTATTAGCTATAGGCTGTACATTACATCCCTGTGACATTTTTATTGAAGTACAGTGGATTTACAATAGTGTGTTAGTTGCAGGTGTACAGCAAAGTGATTTGGTTGTGTATGTTGGAGAAGGGCATAGCAACCCACCCCGGTGTTCTTGCCTGGAGAATCCCTTGGACAGAGGAGCCTGGTGGGCTATATGTGTATATATATGTATATATACAGACGGACTTCGCAGGTGGCACTAGTGGTAACTCGCCTGCCAATGCAGGAGACATAAGAGATGCAGGTTTGATGCCTGGGTCATGAAGATCCCCTGGAGGAGGGCATGGCAACCCACCCCAGTATTCTTGCCTGGAGAAGCCCATGGACAGAGGAGCCTGGCGGACTGCAGTTCATGGGATCACAAAGAGTCAGAGACAACTGAAGTGATTTGGCATGCACACACATACACACACACACACACACACACATACATGTATATGCATTTATTCTTTTTTCAATTCTTTTCCATTATAGTTTATTACAAGATATTGAATGTAGTTCCCTGTGCTCTACAGTAAATCCCTGTTATTTACCTATTTTGTATGTGGTAGTGTGCATCTGTTAATCTCCTAATCCCAATTTATCCCCCCCCCACTCCCCTTCCCCTTTGGGAACTGTAAGTTTGTTTTCTGTGTCTGTGAATCTGCTTCGTAAATAAGTTCACTGTGTCATATTTTAGATTCCACATATAAATGATATCTAATATTTGTCTTTCTCTGTCTGATTTACTTAATATGATAATCTAGGTTGATCCAAGTTGCTGCAAATGGCGTTATTTCATTCTGCTTTATGGCTGAGTAGTATTTCATTGTTGGAGAAGGCAATGGCAACCCACTCCAGTACTCACGCCTGGAAAATCCCATGAGTGGAGGCCGCAAAGAGTCTGACACTACTGAGTGACTTCACTTTCCCTTTCATGCCTTGGAGAAGGAAATGGCAACCCACTCCAGTGTTCTTGCCTGGAGCATCCCAGGGACGGGGGAGCCTGGTGGGCTGCCATCTATGGGGTCGCACAGAGTCAGACACGACTGAAGCAACTTAGCAGCAGCAGCAGCAGCAGTATTTCATTGTATATATTAATACATGTGCCACATCTTCTTTATGCATTCATCTGCTGATGGACACTTAGGTTGCTCCCATGTCTTGGTTATTGTAAACAGTGCCACTGTGAACACTGGGGTGCATGTATCTTTTAGAATTGGAGGTTTTATCTTTTCTGGATGTATGCCCAGAAGTGGGATTGCTGGATCCTATGCTAGTTCTATTTTTAGCTATTCAAGGAACCTCCATACTGTTCTCCATAATGGCTGCACCAATTTACATTCCCATCAACAGTGTAGGAGGGTTCCCTTTTCCCCACTCCCCTCCAGCATTTATTATTCATAGACCTTTTGATGATGGCCATTCTGACTGGTGTGAGGTGACACCTTATTATAGTTTTGATTTGTGTTTCTCTAATAATTAGCAATGTTGAGCGTCTTTTCATTGCCTATTGGCCATCTGTATGTCTTCTGTGGAGAAATCTCTCAGGTCTGCTGCCCTTTTGCTGTTTGTTTTTTGTTACTGAGTTGTATGAGCTGTTTGTATATTTTGGAAATCAATCACCTTGGTTGCATCACAAATGTTTTCTCCCAGTCCATAGGTTGTTTTTTCATTTTGTTTATGATTTCCTTTGCTCTGCAAAAGCTTATAAATTTGATTAGTGGCTCAGACAGTAAAGCGTCTGCCTGCAATGCAGGAGACCCGGGTTCAATCCCTGGGTCGGGAAGATCCCTTGGAGAAGGAAATGGCAACCCACTCCAGTATTCATGCCTGGAAAATCCCATGGACTGAGGAGCCTGGTGGGCTACAGTGCATGGGGTCGCAAAGAGTCGGACACAACCGAGCGACTTCTCTCTTCTTTATAACTGGAAGTTTGTGCCTCTTAATCATCTCTCTCACTTGCCTCATAGCATTCTCTTTTTTTGTTTTTGTCCATGTGGCTTGTGGGATCTTAGTTCCCCCGACCAGGGACTGAACTCAGGCTCTCGACAGTGAAATCACAAGAGTCCTAACCACTAGACCACCAGAGAATCCTCCCTTACAACATTCTTAGCACTCTTTCTGTTGGTTGCTCCGGCCCTCCTCCCGTCCAACCTAACCCTAAACCCAGGGTTTAGACATCATTAAAAGTGCTCAGCGGAGAAGGCAATGGCACCCCACTCCGGTACTCTTGCCTGGAAAATCCCATGGATGGAGGAGCCTGGTAGGCTGCAGTCCATGGGTTCGCTAAGAGTCGGACACGACTGAGCGACTTCACTTTTACTTTTCACTTTCATGCATTGGAGAAGGAAATGGCAACCCACTCCAGTGTTCTTGCCTGGGGAATCCCAGGGACGGGGGAGCCTGGTGGGCTGCCGTCTATGGGGTCACACAGAGTCGGACACGACTGAAGTGACTTAGCAGCAGCAGCAGCATAAGTGCTCGGTGAGGGTAAGAACCTTCGCTGGTTTACTTTTGGATTCCCCATGTCTGGT
>NW_011494749.1:437059-447858 GCF_000754665.1 Bison bison bison | reverse complement strand
CCATGTCTGGTACAAGGTGAGGGCTCAGTGGATGGTTTCTAAATGAACAGTTGATTGAATGAATTAATGTTGAAACTGAATAATCATTTAGTTTAACCTCCTGATCTAGACACCACACCCCAAATGAGTGGAAATGTATTATATTTTCTAGGCTGTCTGCCTTCCTCTCTTCTCCTTCTTCCTCACCCCAAGTTGAAATCCCACTCCAGGATCGAAACTTGGGATATGCATGAACTTGTTCTTAAATCTAGCTGAAATCTCTCATGCTGCAACTTGAGGCAGTTCTTTTTGCTGTGATCTCAAAGCAAACTGACGATGGGATTGGGGAAAGATATTGTTATGGGCTGAATTGGCTGACTCATGTCCCCCTAGAATTCATATGTTGATTTAGCCCCCAGAACCTCCAAATGTGGAGATAAGATCTTTAAAGAGGTGATTGCAGGAGAATGAAACTGTTAGGGTGGCCCTAATCCAATCTGACTGGTGTCCTTTCAAGAGGAGGCTGTCTGGACACACAGAGGGGCACCAGAGATGCCTACGCAGAGGCTGTGTCAAGAGGCAGGTAAAAGGCAGCTTAGCAGTCTGCATACCAAGGAGAAGCTGCAGAAGAAACCCGAGATGCCAACACCTCAGTCTTGGACTTCCTGCCTCCAGAACTGTGAACAAGTCAATGTTTGTTATGTAAACCACCCAGTCTGGGTATTTCATATGGCAGTCCTAGCAAACTAATAGAAAACTTCCCTGGTGGCTCAGATGGTAAAGAATCTGCCTGCAAAAAAAAAAAAAGAATCTGCCTGCAATGTGGGAGACCTGGGTTCAATCCCTGAGTTGGGAAGATCCCCTGGAGAAGGGCATGGCAACCCACTCCAGTATTCCTGCCTGAAGAATCCCCATGGACAGAGGAGCCTGGCGGGCTACAGTCCATGGGGTCACAAAGAATCAGACATGACTGAGGAACTAAGCGCAATGGCTATAACAAACATGATATGATACATCATGTTGGCCCCTTTTGTCAGCATGTCCAGTGTCTAAATGACTGTCATCTCACTGCTATTGCATGACATCAAGTGGTTGAGGTTCTCACCCTACCTCTGGCCCCTGGCTCTTTCCTGGCAGGCAGGAGGGCTGAAAGACACCCTGAGAAAGGAGAGGTGTTCACAGCTTTTGTCACACCATGGGCTGCCCTCCCAAGCCCTTTTTAGAAAAAAAATGGGTAGGCTCACATGTGACGCAAAATCGGCTGATACAGTCCTCAGGAGAGGTGGTTCCGAAGCGTCACAAAAAGCCAAGCTCCCCAGAGAGGTCGGCATGGCCTCAGCGGCCCAGAGGTCGACACATCAGGAGAAATCAGGTTTGCCAGAGAGAAAAAGCAGCCAAAGAGGCTGCTTGTTGGAGATTAGACCAGATCAGACGTTTCATAAGGGCTGTACATCCTGGGGACTGAGGACTCGGCAGGGCTGGGGGAGGGGTGGGTAGGAGGGAGGGCACCACGCTGGCCAAGAATGCAGCAGAGACCTGGAGGCTCTGAACAGGAATCAGCTCAGAGAACAAGGAAAACCCGGGTCAGAGACGACTGCCATGAAACACGAGGCAGTGCCGTCTCCTCCTGGACTCACCTTTCAGGGGTAGGGTTGGATCTTGTGAGAAGTGACTGAGGGTAACACACTCACCCTGAGGTGGCAACTCTCGGTCATGCTGGGGTGGAGGGGCCAGGATGGATGGAGGAGCTAAAATGGAGCTGCAACTCTCCTAGGACGTCTCTGGAGCACTTCAGCCTCCACTGCTGGAGACCCTCTCTCTCTCCTCTCAGAGATGCCGTTGTGAGCAGATAACCACTGGGGAGGCAGATAGACACCCCGGGAGGAGCACACACGGAAGGAAGACCCTCATCCATAAAGAGTTTCTCCTACCTTGGCATGGACATGCAAGAAGGCGAGTCGGAAAGAGACCATTTTCTTCTGCCCCTAGCTTCCACGATCGGCTGGTTCAGATGTAGGAAGTGAGACTGGACCGTGGTCCTGCCTCCATTAGCACCCCTGGTCTCTTAGTCCTGGACTCCAGGAAGAGCCTCCCTCCTCCCACCTCTCTGTCTCACCGCATTTCTCACTCCAGCCAGAGACAGAGGAGAGCCCATGCCTGCAGCTCCAGCCATGTGTCTGAGGGTCACAGAGCTGGGTGGGTGCACTTCAGCATCGGGTAACACCGGGCCCCGAAGAAAGAAGAATGTATCACGAAGAGCTTCGATATCATCAAATTCACACTCCCATTTTTCTGATGAGGTTGTTGAGACCCAAAATGGAGAGAAAATCTGCTGAAGGTCATGTAGGGTTGATCGAATCTAATAGATGTTACCAGAGACACATATCAAAGTCACCTGAGTCATTACAAAACATAAAGTAATAGCTCAATTCCAGTCTTTTTTTTTTTCTGCCTAAGCATGCCAATCCAGTCTATATTTAAAAAGTCAGTCCTTGAAGCACTATATTATCCACCTAAGTACCCTATGTCAAATAAAATTCTAACATGAAAATAGATGCAGAGTCTCCTCCCATGAAACCGCATCAGAGCGAGTGGTCATTTCTGGGTCCCAGGCTGTGTAAGAAACGCCAACACGGTAGGTGGGGGACAGGCTGACTCTGGTGGTGAAGCATCTGGAAACGAGACTATTCAGACGGGGAGCTAGGGAAGCTCAACTTGCTGAAGAAAATACTAAAGAGAAGCATGTCAGTGAGCTTCAGCTGCTGAAGAAGGTTGACGGTGGGAAAGGCAGGAGGGGGTCGCCTATGTCTTGTTCCTTAGAGCAAAATTAGGACCTCCACCTCCTAGAAGTCAGATTTAAGTCAAGAGAAGAAAGAACCTTCCAGGCTAGAAGGGGAGTTTTCTTTCTCTTCAGTCCTCTTGGGAGAGGATTGCCTTAGCTTGGGCTCCTATAACAAAATACCACAAGCTGAATGGCTTACACAACAAACCTTTATTTCTCACAGTTCTGCAGGCTGGAAACTTGAGATCAGGGTGCCAGCATGGTCGGGTTCTTAGTAAGAGCCTACTTCTTGGTTTATAGATGGCTGCCTTCTCCCTGTATCCTCCCATGGCACGGAGAGAGAGATGGGTCTTGTGTCTCTTCCTCTTTTTATAAGGACATTAACCCCATGAAGAGTCCGCCCTCATGACCTCACCTAACCCTAATTACCTCCCAAAGGCCCCACTTCCAGATACCGTCATGTTGGGGATTAGGGTTTCAACATAGGAATTTGTAAGAGACACACACATTCAGTTCACGACAAGGGTCTTTGGTAAGATATAATTGATATTAATAAAAGAAAGGCTATTACCTTGTAGATATTTCCCTCCAAGAGACCAAAAACCTCCTCAGAGATCTCAAGGAACTGAGTATTCTCCATGGTGGGGCTAGCATTCTGCAGAGAAGGCAGAATTATAGGAAAAATCCTAGGAGGCTGTAGGGTAGGAGAGGGGGGAGAAGGGACTCCTGAAAGCTGGGTGTGGTGGTACTTCTCAAGAAACGGGAGCTGGCATTTGAGCCTCAGCTGGGGGTAGGCAGGACCTGGGTTCTCTGGCTATCACATGGTCCTGGTGCTTCCTGTGTGGGAATCTGGGAGTTATTTTTCTGAGCACACAGGAGTGGAGCAAGCCCACAGTCATGCTGTGGTTTCCTTTGCACATGATGGTTGCAAACCCACAGTGAACATCACACATGGGATATTTTTGAACGGCGTGATGACAGTGACACGTTGGCCCCCAGTCCTCTCCACTGGAATGGAGCAGAGAGGGATGCAGTGGCAGAGGCAGCACCGTTGCTGGAGAAGAAACTCCATGTATTTGCGGCCTGTCATTCTCTTCTTCCACCCACATTAGCTCTCCGAAGCAGAGCTGCAGCATATAGCTGCATAGGTCGTGCACTGCACGACTCCAGAAGGTATTCTTCACCACCTGTGCAACTCTTTTTAAGAATATTTATTGGAGTATAGTTGCTTTACGGTGTTGTGTTAGTTTCTACTATAGAGCAAAGGAATCAGCGATGTATATACATATGTCCCCTCCTTTTCAGATTTCCTTTTCATTTAGGTCACCACAGAGCACTGAGTGGCGTTCAGTACAGTACTTTCTCATTAGTTATCTATTTCTTACATAGTATCAATAGTGTATATGTGTCAATTACAATCTCCGCATTCTTCCCATCCCTACCCTCCCCCCCCCCACTTGGTGTCCCTACATTTTTTCTCTTGTCTATGTCTCTATTCCTGTTTTGTAAATAAGATCATCTATACCATTTTTCTAGATTCCACATATATACAATAATATACAACATTGGTCTTTCTCTTTCGGACTTGCTTCACTCTGTATGACAGTCCCTAAGTTCATCCACGTCTCTAGCTTGTGCAACTCTAACTGGCAGCTCTCTGTGAAGTCAGAGACCACAGGAAACCCAGGAGCCACCCCCAGTTACCATTGCAGAAAGATTCATCACCTTGAGAGGAGCAACTGACATTTTTGCAAACATTGGTATGAGACTGACAAGATTACAATCACACAGTCAGTGAAAGATGGGGCCCCCCTGACCCCAGTTATCTCCCTACCAGTGGTGACCTTCAGGAAAATTACAAACTTTTCACACCAAGTTTGATATCCTTTCTTTTTTGTTGACATCACTCAGAAGCATCTTAACCAGTGGAATACATTGATGGAAAATACTGCACATTTACATCCCAAAGTATAAGTTATGGGCTTAATTTTAGCCTAATGTGATTTGAAATGGGAAACCATAGTTGCAAATAGCCCTGAAAGTGATTAAACTCCAGTGGGGGTTGGGAATAACGGAGACATGACAGACACTTACAATAGATCGCGCCACACAACAGGCTAATGAAATCACTTACCTGATGCACAGTGTACTTTCTGAAAACTGAAAATGCACTTAACAACTCTGCAGCTGATATGCCAGAGATTTTTTTCCTATGGAGAAGAACATTACATTTTAAATTATTTGCTATATCTTTTTAAGTTGCCAGGAAAATCTCTGTGATTTGAACTTGTACTGGGGGAAGAAAAGTCTCTGGAAAAAAAAAAAATCCTTTCTTGGTTTTAGAAGAGAAATTTGGAAAGAAGAATGATAAATTGGTCAGGAGAAAGGTTGATGTGACCAGAGACGCAGGAATGAGTTTAAAATAAGTTATCCTGGTTTCCAGTGAAAGTTGGGATGGGGATTCCTTCAATCACTGAGAGCTGAACTTTATTTTGACTTTATTTTGTGTGAAACCTGAAACATTCTCCATCTTTGGAAAAGTTTGGAAGACAGTATTTTTTTCCATGAAAAAATTCTTGATCCCACTACCCCACCCCATTGATCTGCTTCCCTTTATGGCAAAACTTCTCAAAAGTTCACTGTTCCCTCCTGAAACCACTCCACTTCAAGCTTTTGCCTCCACTACTTAGTAAAAACCAGGGCTACCCTGGTGGCTCAGTTGGTAAAGAATCTGCCTACGATGGGAGACCTTGGTTCAGTTCCTGAGTGGGGAAGATTTCCTAGAGAAAGGAATGGCAACCCACATCAGTATTTTTGCCTGGGAAGCCCCAGGGATAAAGGAACCTGGTGGGCTACAGTCCATGGGGTCGCCAAGAGTCAGGCATGACTGAGCGACTACCACACTTAATAAAACCACAGGACAGACAGTAAAGAATCTGCCTGCAATGCAGGGGATCCTGCATTCCATGGCGTTGCCAAAGAATCGGACACAACTGATTGACTAACACACACACTCACTTAATAAAAACCACACTTGTAACTTGTCATCAAAGGCCTCTACATAACTCCCTGCAATGATCAGCTCCTAGTTCTCCTCTCACTAGGCCTATTGGCTGTTTGTTTTCTTTTTTTTGGCTGCATTGAGTCTTAGTTGGGCCACTTGGGATCTTTAGTTTCAGTACGCAGGATCTACTTCCCAGCGTATATTTGCGTGCCCACTCAGTGGTGTCCATCTTTTTGTGACCCCATGGACTGTAACCCACCAGACTCCTTTATTCAGGGATCAAATCCAGGCTTCCTGCATTGGGAGCATGGAGTCTTTGCCACTGGGCCACCAGGGAAGTCCTTGGCTGTTTTTAACAAGGCTGATCGTGCTTTTCTCCTTAAAACACTATCTTTCAGGATCCTGCTGCCTCTTTTTTTTTTCCTCAGGCTTTCTCTCTCTACTTGGATACCTAAAGGCACTTCAGTTCAGTTCAGTCACTCAGTCGTGTCCAACTATTTTTTTATATCCATCCAAAACAAGACTCAATATCCATCCTCAAAATTTATGTTTCTGCCTACGTATCTGTTAACAGAATCCACCCGCAATGTGGGAGACCAGGGAGGGTTTGATCCCTGGGTTGGGAAGATCCCCTGGAGGAGGGGGTACACGGCAACCCACTCCAGTATTCTTGCCTGGAGAATCCCATGGACAGAGGAGCCTGGCAGGCTGCAGTCCATGGGGTCGCAAAGAGTCGGACATGACTGAATAACTCAGCACACACACATAGCCTTTTTTCACCACTTCCACTGCTACCCCCTTGGTTCAAGTCATGGGCCTCCCTCCCCTGGGTGATGGCAACAGTCTCCAAACTGCATTCTGTTTCTGCTCCCCTGCCCTACCTCACAGCCTGTCCTCAACACACCAGCCCAGAAAGCTTGTTAGCATCACATCAGATCCCAGGATCCAGACTCGGGTTCTTTGTCTGTTATCTTGCTGTCTTCCTCCTTCCAAGAAGGGCCATGGTCACTTCTAGGGAGGGAAAAAGGCAAGGATTGGTGGAGTTAGGATCTGAGTCGAGCCTGAATAAAAAAGAGAATTTGGATGGGTTAGGGAAGACTGCACTCTGGGGAATGCCCTGGGCAAGGTCCCTAACGCAGCCAGTCTCCTGATGCAGTCAAACATTGGAGAAGGGCCCAGTGGGGTAGACGTCCCTCCTTCACATCGGGAAGTGTCTGGTAAGATCAATTCGGGACAGCTTGGAGGGCCTTGAATGCCGTGTTCTGGAGTTTGGTCCTTCCTCTGCACTTAGCCATAGGCTTGGGCAGCCGGGCAGTGGGAGCAACTCTGAAACTCACTTAGCACAGTTATCTCAGCTGCCTGCCAAGTAGTCTATTTAGTCCAATTCACAGGCAGAGCTTTGTTGAGCATTGAGAAGTCACTTGCTCCATGTGAATCCAATCACCACGGCAGGCACACCGCAAAGAGGGAACACACAGCCACCTCTGAAAAAGCCTGCCCCAGTCTCTGGCAACTCGATGCATGAATATGCTTTTCAAACGTCTGACGCTGCTGCTTAGAAAAGATATTATGGGACCAATCCTTGATTTGACCTTTTGTATCTCTATCCATCCCACTGTGCTGAAAGCAATTATGTGCATCTTGTGTGTGGCTGCTGGAATGGGGAGTCACTTAGCCGGGGTCCTTTTCACACTCCAACTGTCCCCTCACTCATTCCTTCCTCCCTGTCTCACCGGGGCCGCACAGCAGGCCTCCTCCCGCTGCTTGGCTGAGTCTGAAATGGCATTCTGGGGAGGCGAACAGGGATGCGAACAGGTGGAAACAGTTCTGTCATGGTGATTAGCGTTCCCTCGACCAGGCACAGCTCCAGGTGGAAAGGCGGGACAATAGGGGGATAGGAAGGAGAAAACAGGCAAGGGAGCAGGAGGCAGAGGAGGCGGAACCCTTTGTCAAAGGGCAGCCAACATCCTACACGAACTTCCTATGGAACAAAGCAAGCCTGGTGTGAGGGTGGCTGGTCATGGTCTCTGTCTAGAGATGGGTGACCTGCAGCTGTGTGTGCTGACCTGTGTGTGCTCATGCCTATGTGATTGTGTGTACAGGTGTCCACATCTGTGTGTGTGAGAATGCACAAGAGTCTGTGGGAGTCTGCATGCAATTGTGTACTTTGCAGCACCTGTGTGTTATGTTTGTGTATGTACATACAGGTCTGGATGCCTAAGGGAATGCGTGCTGGTGTCTGTGTATGTACGGCTGATGGTGCATATATTCATGATGTATTCATGTATTCACCCAGGTCTCCCGCATTGCAGGCAGACGCTTTACCATCTGAGCCACCAGGGAAGCCCCATTCATGATGGCAGGCATAGTGTTTCTGCATACGGTATATTTGTGCGCATACAGTCTGTGTATGGGGTACTCACTGGTTTGTGTGAGAAAAGGTCTGGGTCGGGCAGAGCTGCTCAACCTTCTTTGGATGGAGCAAGTCAGCATGACCATGGAAACCACCTTAATCCTAACCTTTGCTAAATAGCCTAAGTCTCTGGTCCTTTGGAAACTGCTGCCCCTGACTCTGTTCCTCACTTACCCCAAACCTGACCTCTAAATATAGTTGAAAGACAGACTTAAAGCCAAGGAAGAGGTCCAGAAAGACAGCAGTGGGAGAAGGTTAAACTGTTGCAGGCAAGACCCTGGAGAAAACGGGAGGGGAAGATCGAGGATCTTTTCTGAGCTTCTGTATATAAATAATTGACAGTGGAAAAGTGAGCTGGCCTCTTGGGCAGGAGGTAAATGCAGACAATGAAATAATGGTGAGGAAAGTGATCCCCTCCCAGCCTAGGCTCACCCCTGATGGAGTTGAGACTAAACTGGAGAAGGAAAGGAGACTAAACTGGCAGGTGGGGGAAGCTCATTAGAGCTGACCTAGACCGCTTCCAGGCTCTCCACTCCAGCCCCAGGTTCAGTCGCTTGATGTTGCCACCATTGACTCCGGAGACTAGGGCAGAGAGGAGAAAATTAGCAATGCCTGCAATCAGAACCATATATTGTTATCCAAAAAGACCTCCTGAACGCAGCAGATTTTACAGCAATTGGCAGTTTCCTGCCAGTCCAACTTGCAATCAGAAACACGTGACCCTGAGTGACCTTTTCACCCATCCAGGTCACCTTTGGGCCTCTCAGATTATTCTCAAGGTAGGGAGGGGTTGATGAAACCCTAGGGTCACGTTGTCTGTTTTTAAAATCATCAAAGATTCTCACTCAGACCGACCTTTTATGATTACTCATTGATTGCTCATTGTATGCAAGTTAAGAATAGACATAAAAAACAAAATAAAAATTATCCTTGAGGATATATCTTGGAAATAACCAACATTTAGTATTTGATGTATATCTTCCTAGGCTTTTCTCCCCCTCTGTATGTCACTGTATCCATGTATATCTACAAGCTGTTTTATAACTAATTTTTTCACTTAATATGTCTTAAATGTAATTTCGTGTCAATAAAAATCTACACCGTTGTTTCTAATGGCTGCTAAACGTCTCATTGCTTGGGCATACCATGATTTATTTAACCAGTCTTTGTTAGATATTTAGGTTTTTCTTTTTCGTCCAGATTTTGAATTTTGGAATCATAATGCTCAATGAGTTGATTTTTTTGTTTTTTTTTTTTAAGTCTTTCATGGTCCCTTTGGTGATGTGGTGGCAAAGGTGACATTAAAAACAGAGAGCTGGTGTCAAAAGCGATAAGAAAAGCAGAGGACTTGACCCTGGGTTTCATCCCTCCCTTCCCACCTTGAGAATAATCTGAGGATTCCCAAAGGTGATGTGGGATGGGTGATGAAATCATGCAGGTCCCACTCTGGGGGCTAGAAGCTGGAGTTGTAGGAAGCCGCCAGTTATCATGACATCTAGTGTTGGGAGGGCTTTCCGGAGCTGTGT
This sequence comes from Bison bison bison, assembly GCF_000754665.1. Lineage (NCBI taxonomy): Eukaryota > Metazoa > Chordata > Mammalia > Artiodactyla > Bovidae > Bison > Bison bison. Next base: position 438,154 of record NW_011494749.1, on the reverse strand, counting down.
GTGTGTGTGTTACCTGTCTGCAGGCACTTCTCACTTTCTCTTTGAAGCAGGCTTTCTGTCCAAGTTCCAGACACAGTGGCGGCATCATCAGGGCCCCTACAGGGAACAACCACTCTCTGCCCTCAGTCCTTGCAGGCAGCAGAGAGAACCAGGACAGAGAGCAGAGACTTCCAGCAGATCTGCTCAGGCTCAGCAAAGGGCTTCTTCCTATTGTGCATCACTCACTCTGGTTTTCATTTCTACCTGAATCTGCTAAATGTTTGTTTTGCCTGCTTCTGTTCCCAGGTTGAAGTTCCTTACAATCAATTCTGCTCAATCAGTTTCCTCTTTCATGTCATTCATACACATTTATTAAACGCCTTTTATGTGCCATTCCATTGTGAAGACACTTGGGAAGACAAAGATAAGTAAAGCACAGTCCTTGGCCTTCAGGTATTTCCCCTGAACAGATGTAGGAAACAAAGACACAAAGCCCAAATCACAGTTCTCATCTTCTAGCCCCAGGTGAATGCCTCCCTACTCCTTAAATCCTCTCCAGGCAGGGGTCAGGGCTTACCTATCATGACTCCCACATCTCTGCAGCTACAGCCCTGACCACAGGACTATCCACACTTGAGACTGAGAGCCTCTCAAGGCCAAAGACTGGATTCTACTCCCCCACTGTGCCCAGTGCCTGACCAGTGTTGGACACAGAGAGAAAATTCTTAGTGAGTACTGCTGCATGCGCTGCGGTCCTGACCACCCTCCAGTCTTAGCCCCACTGGATCATCATTCTGTTGTTTGCATGGATGACCAGTCCCCTCCACTCTCATCAAGGATCTCAGCTAAGCTCTGAAGCCAAAATGGTGGGTTCAAATGCTTTTTTTTATACGTACCATGTGATCCTGGATTAGTCACCTAGGATATCTGTGCCTCAGTGCCCTCATCTACGAAGTGGCGGTGAGAATAGGAGCTACCTTGTCACCAGGTGTGGTCAGGATTACTTGGTTAATATTTGTAAAGCATCGAGAACTGAGTGGGCATGTTTTTAGCTCTTAACAATGGCCAGCTGTAACCATGACCATGATTCGTGTTTCAGTCAAACTTGCCAAGTTT
>NW_011494749.1:434166-436959 GCF_000754665.1 Bison bison bison | reverse complement strand
TTACTCCTTTTCTTAAAAAAAAAAAAAAAAAATTATTTATTTGACTGCAGCAGGTCTTGGTTGCAGCATGTAGTATCTAGTTCCCCGACCAAGGATGGAACCCGGGCCCCCTACATTGGGAGGTGGAATTAGAGCCACTGGACCACCAGGGAAGTCCCTCTTTTGACTCTTTAAAAGTAGCTCTGCTCTCTCAGGTTGTCCTCCCCAGAGACCTGGACCAAGCCTCCTGCAAGCTATTAGCATAGTGTGACCTGTGCTGCCCGCATTACCCAAAGCAGAGATCCTACCCTGCATTTCTCCTCTGCATCTGGCAGTTATTGGCCTCTTTCCAGCTCATGTCTCAGGGATTAAAGGACATCTTCAGCCCATCACCTTTGTACGATGGAAATCTGACCTTTGGTTCCAAGGTGGCCTTTATAACTTTATCCAGGATCTCAGGAGCCCCACTTATGCTATTACAGTGTTGGTAGTCTGTGGCGATGTCTAAGCTTCTGAGGTGGGCACATAAACTCCCAGGCATATTGGCACATTGGTAGTGGTGGTTTAGTTGCTCACTTGTGTCTGACTCTTTGCAACCCCATGGACTGTAGCCCACCAGGCTCCTCTGTCCATGGGGATTTCCAGGCAAGAACACTGAAGTGGGTTGCCATTTCCTCCTCCAAGGGCTCTTTACAACCCAGGGATCAAACCCGTGTCTCCTGTGTCTCCTGCATCGCAGTGGATTCTTTACCCACTGATTTATTGGGGAAGCCTCATTGGTAGTCTCCCATCAAAAGAAAATGACACATGCTCCAGGTGGTACAACGAGGCTGGGGAATGGCTTGCATGGAATCATACACATCCGCAGTGTCCTTTGCGATCCGTCTATAGTACACTTTTTAGCAGGGTCTTGTCTGGAGCCAGAAAAACTACACGGGGCTGGAGCAAAGCAATTCCTTGATGTGAAGGAGGCAAAGTCTGTCCCTAGAACACTCATCTATCTATTCAGGCCCAGCTTACTGATTCCTGTCGTGAATATTCTTTGAATAGCTACTATGTGCCAGGCAGTGTCTGGTGTTGGGATAGTACCAAGTCCAACATGGAACCTGTACCCTTGGGACTCACAGTCAGCAGTGCATTATGTGCTACGATTCAGGAAGCACAAGGAGCTATGGGATATGTGGCAGGGGCATCAAACCCAGACTGAGATGAGTAGGGAAAGCTTCCTGGAGGAAGTGAGGTCTGAAGTGAAACTTGAAAGATGGATAGGAGTTAAGGCAGCCAAAGAAGTGGGCACAGTATGTCTAAAGTCAGGAAAGTGAAAGAGAGCAGGGAATGATGAAGTGTATAAAATCAGATGCTACAGAATTAAACCCTTACAAAGGCAAGAGTGAAGGGAGAGAAAGCTGGGGAAGTAGGCAGGGGCCAGATCCTGACGGTGTTCTGAGCCTTGCTAAGGAGTTGGACTGTGGTCCCTGTTTCCAAACACTCTTCTCATGTCCCATTCCTCCTGATTCCCAGTTATGATGTCTGCTGATAAGGCTTAATGCCCGTGAGGAAGGTGGAGGGGGCTGCATTTTAGAAGTAACCTCAGAGGAAGAACAAAAAAATTTCATCTGAGGGAAGGAAGCTACCATGACAACCACTGGAATGGACATTTTGGAAGTGAGGAGCCCTGCCTAAATCCTCTTAAAGCTACAACTTGTAAGTAGTTGCTTGCTTTTAGACTCAGGGAATAATTTACTTTATTCCTGTTTTTCATAAGAATCAGATGAGCCAACTTTTGCCTCATAAGGACACAGAAGTCATAATCCTGTGTACAGTGTGAGAATAGAAGCCAGTAAGCATGCAGGAGCAGTTTAAATAGACTTAAGAGGGGTGGCCTGAGTGACAGGGTCTTGAAGACAGACAGCACATAATGGACATTAAATAAATACCTGCTGAACTTGCTGGCAGCATTTCTGCTAACCATATGCAGATGCTCATGCTTCCTGAGTACCAGGCACAGAGTGCAGTGAGAGGGGCAAAGAAGTGCAGGTCTGGGGAGCTCATGGTCCAGCCCAGCAGCTCAGGCATCCCCACTGCCAGTGCTCATGACAGATAGTGTAAATGCCCATGGCGGCACACAGCGGATAAGTAGAGCTTTTGGAGCTCTCTTCTGGGCAGTTTCCTGGAGGAGATAGGACTCGAGGAGGACCAGAGAGTATTACCCAGGTAGAGATGATGGGAGCCAAGGATGGGAAGGTGGGATGTGTTTTGCTAAGAGCTGAGAGGTCTGGGGGGAGGATGGGAGAGGGAATGGGACCACAGTAAGCAAAGGCCTGAGCAGAAAATGCAGCCCCAGCCAACCATGGTTCTGCAGTCAGCTAGACTGGAGAACCAAGTGTCATGTCCTATAAGCTGAATGAATCTGGATAAATTACTTACCTTCTGTGAGTCTCAGTTTTTCTCATCTTTACTCTAATAAGGACTCAAATAACATGAAGAGCAACATGGCATAACCCTAAGCTACAGAGGTTAAGAGCAAGAATTTAGGGGGTCAGATAGAACTGGTTTCAAAGGACTGGGAAAAAAAAATAACCAATCAGCTAGCAAGGGCCGAATGTGAATACAGATGTGTGGCGTGGCAGGCAGTGCTGAATGAAAGGAGTGGAGAAAAAGGGGGTGACATCAAGATTCCTTAAGTTCTATTGACCTGGAGGTGGCGAGACATACATACTGGTTTTAGTGGAAAGCTTTGTTGTGGATCAAAATCCAAAGAGCAAAAGTGTATGATATTTTCCATCACAGGCAGATCAAGGCTATGGAGGTTTA
>NW_011494749.1:427433-434050 GCF_000754665.1 Bison bison bison | reverse complement strand
CCCCACCCCTCCCCCACGGCTCCGGAGTTGCACCAGGTCTTGCTAGCTTAGAGGGGGTCTTTCGCACAGGAAATGGAACACAGGGCAACCAGGGCCCCAGCCTCTGCCTTCCTTTGCCCTGCCTGGCTCTGAACCGTACCCATTCTGGCTGCCTTTAATTCCTCAGCTGGCATTTCTACCTCATATCTAGAAAAGATCCCTTTCATTAACATATTTGTTTACGTTTGTTTTTTTACGCTAAATTGTCGAGTGCCTTTTAATGTGCTGGAGTTGCATCAAGTTTTCACACTCTGCTGGGTAAGGCAGACACATACAGGTAACATTTATTGCAAGTGATAATTACTTTCGTAGGGGAATGAGCAGGTACTATAGCTGCTTAGAGGTGAGGATGTAATTTATACTCCAAAATGCAGTGCCACCGCCCATTGACTCTCTGTCCCTAGTCCCTGGCTGGAGGGCAGTTCAGTTCAGTTCAGTGGCTCAGTCGTGTCCGACTCTTTGTGACCCCATGAACTGCAGCACGCCAGGCCTCCCTGTCCATCACCAACTCCCGGAGTCCACCCAAACCCATGTCCATCGAGTCGGTGATGCCATACAACCATCTTATCCTCTGTCGTCCCCTTCTCCTTCTGCCTTCAATCTTTCCCAGCATCAGGGTCTTTTCCACTGAGTCAGCTCTTCGCTGGTGGCTTCCCTGGTGGCTCAGACGGTAAAGCGTCTGCCTACAATGCGGGAGATCCACGTTCAATCCCTGGGTTGGGAAGATCCCCTGGAGAAGGAAATGGCAACCCACAGGCAATCCAACCTGGAAAATCTCATGGATGGAGGAGCCTGGTTGGCTACTCTCCATGGGGTCGCAAAGAGTTGTTCACGACTGAGCGACATCACTATCTATCTATCTATCTATCAGCTCTTCGAGCCTGGTGGCCAAAGTATTGGAGTTTCAGCTTCAACATCAGTCCTTCCAGTGAACACCCAGGACTGATCTCCTTTAGGATGGACTGGTTGGATCTCGAGCCAGGGTCAATATGGAGAGAACACGCCCTCCAGGGGCTGGGTATACAGACACCCTCAGGCTCGGTGACCAAGCCTGGGCTGAATGTTGCTATCACTTGTTTATCTGAAAATCTTGGCTGCATGTCTTCTGTGCGCATAGCTGCATACTTGGTGTTTTCTTGCTAAGAGCATGAGTAAAGAGATGTGGACTGTTCAAGGAGTTTACAGTCTAACTGGAGAGTTTAAAAACTAAGATAGCAAATGGATGTGATAGGGAAGAGATTTTTTTTCTCCTTCCCCTTTGTTTTTGGAGGTGGGTGCCTAGCAGGGTGAGATAACAGTGTAAGAGAGACACTTTTTAAGCCTTTACCTGAGTTGGCCCATACAGAGTTCACTATGTGTGCCTACTAGGCATTTGAAATGTTGCTAGTATGCCTGAGAAACTAAATTTTTAATGTAGATCAATTTTTAAAAAAATATTTCTATATTTGGCTGTGCCGAGTCTTAGTTGTGGCATGTGGGATCTAGTTTTCTGACCAGTGATCAACCCTGGCCCCCTGCATTGAGAGCACAGAGTCTTAGAAACTGGACCACCAGGGAAGTTCCTAGTGTTGTTTAATTTTAATTAATAATCTATATAGCCCCATATGGCATGTGGCTAGCATTTGGATGGCATTGCTCTAACATGAAGGATAGATAGCCTAACAAGAAGTAAGACCCTGGAGATAAGAGCAAAGAGATAAAAGGACTCATGGGCTGTTTGAGAAGCAAGAAGATGTAGACAGTCCATAGGTGAAAAAGTTTCCTCTGCCATTCACGAGGAAGCAGACATTTTAAAAAGCACTAATACCAGTATATTGTCACTCTGCTTATTTAACTTCTATGCAGAGTACATCATGAGAAACGCTGGGCTGGAAGAAGCACAAGCTGGAATCAAGATTGCCAGGAGAAATATCAATAGCCTCAGATATGCAGATGACACCACCCTTATGGCAGAAAGTGAAGAGGAACTCAAAAGCCTCTTGATGAAAGTGAAAGAGGAGAGTGAAAACGTTGGCTTAAAGCTCAACATTCAGAAAACTAGGATCATGGCATCTAGTCCCATCACTTCATGGGAAATCGATGGAGAAACAGTAGAAACAGTGTCAGACTTTATTTTTTTGGGCTCCAAAATCACTGCAGATGGTGATTGCAGCCATGAAATTAAAAGACGCTTACTCCTTGGAAGAAAAGTTATGACCAACCTAGATAGCATATTCAAAAGCAGAGACATTACTTTGCCAACAAAGGTCCGGCTAGTCAAGGCTATGGTTCATGTATGGATGTGAGAGTTGGACTGTGAAGAAGGCTGAGTGCCGAAGAATTGATGCTTTTGAACTGTGGTGTTGGAGAAGACTCTTGAGAGTCCCTTGGACTGCAAGGAGATCCAACCAGTCCATTCTGAAGGAGATCAGCCCTGGGATTTCTTTGGAGGGGATGATGCTAAAGCTGAAACTCCAGTACTTTGGCCACCCCATGCGAAGAGTTGACTCATTGGAAAAGACTCTGATGCTGGGAGGGATTGGGGACAAGAGGAGAAGGCGACGACAGAGGATGAGATGGCTGGATGGCATCACCGACTCGATGGACGTGAGTCTGAGTGAACTCCGGGAGTTAGTGATGGACAGGGACGCCTGGTGTGATGCGATTCATGGGGTTTGCAAAGAGTCAGACACAACTAAGAGACTGAATTGAACTGAACTGAATACCAGTGCAAAAAAACGAAGTGGCAGGCCACACAGGTATGAGTTCACTTACATGAAATATTCAGAATGGGTAAATTCATAGAGTAAAAAATGAGTGGTTGTCAGTGGCTGGATTCAGATTTTCATAGATTCCTTGTTGGTTGGGGAGCGTGTGCTGCTGCCCCTCTACAGAGACAGAGACTTGATTATATTCTGCCCTCAACGGTAAAACGTGTTCCCAGCTTTGGGAGAATAAGGAGCCATGGCTTCAAGCTGCCCCTGAAGACTCTTCTCATTCTGGGCCTACACTAAGCTTCCCTGGTGGGCTGAGGACCTTTCTTCCTTCAGGGCCCTAAGACAAGTTGAAAGAGCGTGGAGGAGAGAGAGATCTTTCCTGAAATCAGATTTCATTTCTATGCAGCAACTTCTGGCAGGCCTAGGAGAGCAGAACATCTCAAAATTCACCTGCAGAAAGGGAAGAAAGAAAAAAGTCCATTTACTCTGGGAAAAATACCACAGTTACCACTGACCGAAAAGGCTCTGTCTAAGTTAGGAGTGTAAAACTAGACCCTTTGGCTTGACCATTGACTGAAATCGCTGTAGGCTGATCTCTTAGTAAACACACACACACACACACGCCTTCTGACCCTGTCCTCCCCCTTCCATCTAGGGGAGGAGATAGTTGCATCATGGTTCTCCCTGGCACGCACAGCACACCAAGTGTTCGTCTATATTTAGCTAACATGAAGTCACTGAAACCCTACGCCCGCTAAACGCAATTGCTGCTTTGTTATTTGTTGCTCACATGGCTTCTATCCTGACTGCTCCACATAGTTTTCATCCTGAGATGAATTTAAAAGGACCGAACAACTTCTTGTGGCTGGGAAAACTGCTCGGGGAGTAAGAACTGAAATCCCAAGTCAATGAGCCCCCTGGAAGGGACCCTGAGATGAACACTTGATATCTACTGTGAGCCAGGGAGACCTCAGTTATCATCATTCTTGAATGCAGGCTGGGGAGGGGGCATAGTCTGTAGTTCTACTTAACTGGTAAAAACAGCTGCTCTGATCACTGGCTCCCAGTAATGGGCCCAACTGCACTTTCCTAGCAGTCAGGAACGTCACATGGGACGCAGAGCAGCAGAGCTGACCTTACAAGTGGATGAGGGGTGGGGGCTGCCCACAGGGTGTGACTTCAGAGCTTCAACCTGTTGTTGGCTATTGCCTCAGTTTTATGCTTGGGGCCTCCTTCCTCTGGCTTAAGGCTCTGAACTTGGGGGGTGGGTGGGTGTGTGTGTTTGTGTATGTGTGTGTGTGTAGCACTGGAAGCATTAGCTTAAGAGTCCCACTTTTCAAATTTTTGTTTCTTATACTTTTCCCTCGCTTTGGATGACAAAGACACCTATCAGGGAACCCAGTTTTGTTTTAACAAATATAATAGCTCCAGGGGAGCAGGTAAAGAAATAAGCCAAATATCATTGAAAGTATTTCTAAAGTAGATAAGGTTTCATAGAAGTATTTTTCATAGCAAAGTAAGATATTCCTGAGGCCAGGGATTCTGTACAAAATTTAGAAACCAGTTGTCACTTCTTTATACTCTCAGACGTTACCGTGCTCTTGTTCTCTGTTTCATCAATTAGGACTTTTGTTTTTCTCCTAAAACTTGATATTTTTATGATCAAAAATATATAAGACGACACTCAAAAAATCTTAAACTCTATTTCAAAAAACACTTTCTGAAAGTAATGTTTTGTTTTGCTTGTTTGTTTTGGCTGTGCTGTGCAGCTTTCGGGATCTCAGTTCCTCCAACCAGGAATTGAACCCACACCCTTGGCAGTGAGAATGCAGAGCCCTAACCACTGGATCCCCAGGGAATTCCCTGAAAGTACTGTTTTTATACCACAGATTTGATGAAAAGTGAGTAAATATTTCAGAAAAGCATCAACAGAACTCTATATCATTTATTAACTATATAAACACAGATTTCAGTAAGTTTAAAATATTTATTCATTCATTCAACTAATATTTATTGAGTACTAGTGTGAATAAAAGTAGCATACATTTCATCCGTGCCATCACTTTATGTCTTTCATTAGTAATTATAATTTTTGTAGATTTAGTAGCACATATGGTTCCAGCCCTGGAGGAGGGCATGGCAACCCACTCCAGTATTCTTGCCTGGAGAATCTCATGGACAGAGGAGCCTGGAGGGTGCAATCCAGTGGGTCACAAAGAGTCAGACATGACTGAAGTGATTTAGCACTCACACACACATGTTTCCAGCATCCTACTTCCTCATTTGCAATAGAGATTTGGTAAACTTATTAAAAATTTATCCTTGGACAACACCAAAAAGAAAATGAAGCCAACCATATAAGCTGAACTCACCTCATATGGCAATTGGAAGTGGCCTCAGCTATTAATGGCACTTAATTATATCCCAATGGATTGGGATGAAGATATTCCAGACAATTACCAACACCTTTTTTTCTGTCACAAAAGAGGTATGCAGACAAGATCAGGTGCACTCATTTCTGTGGGGATATCCAATCAACTTAGATTTATTAGAAAATAAAGAGTCCAGGACAGGGAAGTCTGGTGTGCTGCAATCCATGGGGTCTTATCAGATGCGACTTAACAACTGAACAGCTAAAAGGGTCTCAGGGGCTTCCCCGGTGGCTCAGTGGTAAAGAATTCGCCTGCCAAGTAGGAGACGTGGGTTTGCTCCCTGGGTCGAGATGATCCCCTGGAGAAGAAAATGGCGACTCACTCCAGTACTCTTGCCTGGGAAATCCCATGGTCAGAGGAGTCTGGCAAGCTACAGTCCACGGGGTCGTAAAAGAGTCAACACAAAAAGTGTCTCAAACTTAAGCACTCTTTTATTGGTCACAAGTTATTTTCCACATGCCTCACACTGTAGTGAGAATAGCTGTGTTGGCTAGCAACCAGTCATCAGCACCTCAGTGTGAATGAAAACCTGAAAGGCAAATGTGACAGATGAGGTGAGGTAGAGCGAAGGCAAGAACAGTGGTACTTGGAGTGGGGAGGAGGCACCCTGGGAAGAGTGTCTCAAACTTTCTAATTCTGCATATAAACCCTGATCTCTGGGATAACCTCCACAAGTCCTAGTCCTGCTTTCTCCAAAATCTTAGAACCTGAGTTCCTTGCAATATAATTCCTGTTTTACTTCTCCTAATTGCTATGATTGCCACTAATAATTACCATGATAGAAAAGGGAAGTTTGCTACTCTGAGAGTTTTTATATGTTGATAGTCATTAAAGTGACCATTTGTGCTTGAGGTTTTAAATGCCTTAAGATGGCTACAATGAGGTCAGAGTAAATATTTTTGCTGTAGTTTTAAAATATAAATAAATAAAACAATAACTCCACTAGTTCAAGAGTTAAAATTTGCCATAGAAGAATTGACAATAGCTTTTAATTAGTACCTAATAGCTTTTATAAATTTATACAGTATACTTGAAATTTTGTTTAAATTTCATAAAGATTATATATTTCAAATCTGTGTGAAAAGGATAGATTATTCAGTAAATGAGGTACTTATTTGAAAAGAAAATAAAGGTGGATCTCCCTCTCACCTCTTATGTGAAATATGTGTAAAAGATCTACAATTAAAAATAAAATAAATGAACCATTAACATTCCAGAAGATAAACTGAGTATGTATTTCTGTAATCTTGGAGTAGGGAAGATCTTTTGAAATAGAAATCCTCAGGAAAAGATTGTCAGATGGGACTGTTTTTTCCAAGTCAAAATGTCTCCAAATGTCTCCATGGAGAGGAGAAAGAGTCTATTCTACAGAAGCAAGGATGAAACAGTAAGATGAACTACACATACAACATTTGCATGCAATGACTATAATAAGTTTTACATATTTAGA
>NW_011494749.1:414343-427333 GCF_000754665.1 Bison bison bison | reverse complement strand
CATATTTAGAACAAATGTGTGCGTGTACTCAGTCGTGTCTGACTCTTTCTGACCCCACGGATTACAGCCCGCCAGGCTTCTCTGTCCATGGAATTTTCCAGGCAAGAATACTGGAGGGGGTTGCCATTTCCTTCTGCAGGGCATCTTCCTGACCCAGGGATGGAACCCAAGTCTCGTGCATTTCCTGCCTTGGTAGGCGAAATCTTTACTGCTGTGCCACCTGGGAAGCCCTCGTTAGCTTGAATAGTCCTTTTTTTTTTTTAAGGTCAGGGGGAGGGGCAAGGACTCGAACACAACTATCCTTGAACTGTTGAACACAGTAAGATGTTAGCAGAAGACACTTTTGAGGTCACCAACGCAACCCCCCCATTTTACACAGGAGGAAATGGGCTCAGGGAGGCACAGGGACGTGCCTCCTGTCATCCAACCCTTTAGTGCAGAATCCATTCAACTTTATCTTGACGACCTTCTACAGAGATGTTTATGCATCAAATGTGAGCAAAAGAGGATCACATTGCAGCCCTCCCCATTCAGATCTGTGTGTGTGGCCCCTCGGAAGTCATCACCAAGAGTGCTGGAGAAGCAAAGGGACATCATAAGGTCCCATCTGCCCTCTTGGCTGTAGAATACCGGGAACTCCAGCTCATCTGGCTCGGCTGCTCTTATAGCAGCCTTCAGGAGCTCAGAAAGTGAGGCATTGAGTTAAAACGACATTCCAGGTCAGCCTCCATTTGTCTGGATAACACCCTCCAGCTCAGATCCCTTAAAGGCTACTGCTCGCAGAGCCCGGCCTTACCAACAATGGATGCAAAGACCAGACCTGCCATCCAGGAATGGACACTGATACAATCTGAACGGGAATGAAGAGGAGGGCAAAGAAAGCAAAATATGTGTAATCTTAGTGGCTTCTGCTCTCACCCAAGTTAAGGGTCCCCTAAATCTAATCTGCACACAACTGAGGGCATGGGAAATAGGAAAATTAGGTGGTATACAGATAGATTAAAGTTTTCTAAAGGCAGGAATTCCCTGACAGCCCAGTAGTTAGGACTCTATGCTCTCACTACCAACGGCCTGGGTTCAGTCCCTGGCCTGGGAACTAAGATCCTGCAAACCTCATAGAATGGCCAAAAATATTTTTTTTCTAATGGCCTTGTATTTATTATTGAAACAAACGTATAAAAAATATAACTGAAAAATCAAACTCATGATTTCACATATATTTTTAAGGACGAGCCCAGTAAATGTGTTAAAAAGTGACTTCATTTAAAGAATAATAGTAAGCAATTAACGATGCAGGTATTGTTTGAATATCGCAAAAGTTCTGAATGAGGTGTGTGAGTGACTTAAGTTTGAGAATCACTATATACTCCATTTTTTATAACTTTTTTCACTAGCCCTGGGAAGAATAAGTTCTACAAAACCTGCCAATGCACACATATGTACATTTATGCATGTATGTGACAAGGATTTTGAGAAACAATATTTAACTCTTTGTGAGATATACTCTGGACCCTGGATCCACCTTTGACTTCCCTTTTCTCTTTCCATGTAATAGCCTTGAAGTCCTTCCTGTCCGGTCTGCTTCTAAAACCTCTTTCTTCATCCCCTTTTTCCATCTTCAGGGCCTCATTCCCGGTCAGTGTCCTCATTACCTTTCAACTGGACTGTATCCTAACTCATCTCTTTGCCTTCAATCCAATTTTTCTCCTTTAATCCGTCCTTTGCAAAATTCCACACTGCTGGCCAAAAAGATTTTTCAAAAACTCTGATCTAACCCTATCAGGCCCTGCACACAGGATTCAAAGTCCAAGCTGCTCAGAAATTTAAAGGCATCTGGTTGTGGTTCCTGCTGACCTTCCAAATTCCAATACTGGCCAAATCAGGACTAGAAACCCAGCTTTTTCTCCACCTATCATGCTGCCTTCTCCAAGAATCTCTTCTTGTTTTCATTCCACAGGTGATAACTTTTTTATAAAATACATTTTATTCTGAATTGGAAACTTTTACTATTTAATGTCAACCACACAAAGAATGGGAATAAGATTTCCATTATAAATATAGCAGTGCTCATGCCCAGTCATGTCTGACTCTTTGCGACCCCATGGGCTGTAGCCCACCAGACTCCTCTGTCCTTGGGATTTTCCAGGCAAGAATAGTGGAGTGGGTTGCCATGCCCTCCTCCAGGGGATCATCCTGACCCAGAGATGGAACCCGAGTCTCCTGCCTCTCCTGCACTGCAGGTGGATTCTTTACTGCTGAGCCACCAGGGAAGCCCAAACACAATAGTAACTGGGGCCTTAATTAAAAAAAAAAAAAATGGTATCTGAGAAAAGTCTGATAAAAGTGACTATATAAGCCATATGAAACTCAGAGGAAAGATTTTTTTTTTTTATTAGAGTATAGTTGCTTTACAATGTTCTGTTTCTCCTGCACAGCAAAGTGAATCAGCCACACGCATACATATAATACCCTTTTCCTTGGATTTCCTTTCCAGAGGGTAAAGCATCTGCTTCCAACGTGGGAGACGTGGGTTCGATCCCTGGGTCGGGAAGATCCCCTGGAGAAGGAAATGGTAACCCAATCCAGTATTCTTGCCTGGAGAATCCCATGGATGGAAAAGCCTGGTGGGCTACAGTCCATGGGGTCGCAAAGAGTCTGACACGACTGAGCAACTTCACTTCACTTAAGGTCACCATAGAGCATTGAGTCGAGTTCCCTGTGCTACATAGTAGGTTCTCATTAGTTATCTGTTTTATACACTATTATGTATATAATAGTCTCTCAGTCCATCCCACCCACCCCCTTGGTAGCTATATGTCTGTTTTCTATGTCCAGAAGGTGACACTTGCACAGGTAAGTCCTTGCCTTTCTGGCATGGGGAGTTTTATGGAAAGCCTACCATGAGACAGACAAAACAAGAGAACATCACAAGTAGACAAGACATGCACAAGGGGATCGTGTCCCTTGTCCATCATGAACACCTAATGTCGTAAGTGAAAGGCAAAGAGCTAGTTACAGAAGGGAATGAAAAGGAAATTAAGCTATTAGAAAATACTGGATTCATGCTGGAAACCACCGGTACTGCGTAAGGATGATTTTGGCCATCCTCACTGTAATTCTCCCAGGATAAGTGGGTGTCGCCAATGAGCAGACAATGACTCACTGGTTAAATTCTGGTGCGGATCAGTTTACGAGAGTAGAGTTTATCCCGCCCTCCTCCCCCAGGTGATCTTGGACTTGCCTTACTCAGTGAAATATTAGCTGGCAGGACACAGAGGCGCAAGTGTGTTTGTCTATTCTGACTTGGCCTCGTGAACTGGCCACCCTATGCCAGGAGAGGAGCCTGCCTCAGGTAGACGTTGTCCTTCCATCTTGGGTCCAGATATTCCATCAAGTGGAGCAGACCTGCCTTAGACCCTGAGGCTGGAGTCCGGCCTAGCTCAGCCAGCCCAGGTGAGCCCACCTGGGATCAGACCAAGGCTGGCCTGCAGACCTATTAACAAGAAAAATAAATGTATGTTGGTTCTACATACATTTGAGGTGGTTTGGTGGTGGTGGTGTAGCTGCTAAGTTGTGTCTGACTTTTGCGACCTCATGGACTGTAACCCGCCAGGTTCCTTTGTCCATGGGATTTACCAGGCAAGAATACTGGAGTGGGTTGTCATTTTCTTCTCCAGGGGATCTTCCCCACCCAGGGATCAAACTGACGTCTCCTGAATTGCAAGTGAATTTTTACCACTGAATCACCAAGGAAGCCCACAACATAGCAAAATCCAAGTAGGCCAAAAGTAAAGCGGGTTTGGTTTTGTTTTTGTATCAAGTTAAAAATCAACCCTGGGACTTCCCTGTCGATCCAGAGAAGATTTCGCCTCCCAATGCAGTGGTGTGCAGGTTCGATCCCTGGTAGGGGAGCTAAGATCCCAACATGCCTTGCCTAGCTAAAAAGCCAAAACACAAAACAGAAAAAATGTTGTAACAGATTCAACAAAGAATTTGAAACAAACCAACTCTTCCTTTTCCTTTTGTGGATCATCTACAGGAGGCAAATAATAAGGCCACACGGCTGACCTCCTAGCCCCCAGCACATTTCTAGGGCATCTCCCAGCATTCCAGTTGCATAATGTGAAAGCGCTGCAGCCTCATTCTCACATTAGCCTCAGAGAAAGTAAATTAGGACTGTTACCCTGCTCCAGCATCCCTCCCCCACTTAAGTCACGGTGACGCTCAAACTAAACCAGAAAATCCAGTAGCCCTTTGTTATCAGAATGCACATGCCTCTGCCTCTCCTTTCAGAAACGGGGGAGGGGGGGTGTTTTCAAGGGTCTCCGGTGTTGGAGATCCCGTCCCCAACAGTTCTTAGCCATAATTTTTCCTAGTCCTAGTTCATGATGCCTGCGTCCTTTTATGAAAGGAATGTTCCCAGGAGGAAGCCAGCAGGGTCAACGCCACAACGTCCTACGGCCTGGATTACACAGACCTCGTTTTCCTTCACCTGAAGTTTCGGAGGAGCTTCTTTCCGGTCTTTTTTTAGGTCTCTCTGTGTTTTCCCTCCCCTGCCCGCGACTCCCTTGCTCGCTCGGCTTTTCGTCGGTTTCTTCCCCAGCGCCCAAGGACGGCGTCACCGCAGCTCAGAACCTCCGCGCCATTTCGGACGCTATCCTCCAGGTGGCAGTAGAGAGCCGCTCACTGCCCAGCAGCTTACGTCACCTTGTTTACCCGGCTCCGGGTCATTTTTAGATCTAAGATCACAGGATGTTAATTGGGCCAATGATTTCCCATTCGTTTTGGCAAAAGGCCCTTCTTGTGGGCGTAGGGACAAGGATGATGGCCTTCTTGACAGTGAGATTTTGCTGCGGGGAGTATTTATTTGTACACACTCGGCACTTCATCTTTAGGACACAGGAAAGCAGCTCAGCACGTGGGTCTGTGCTATGGGCTTGTTTCTGGGTCACTGTAGCTTTGGAGCCCAACAAGGGTGATGTTAACTAGGGACAGAGCCGAGGCATCGCCAGAGCCAGCTGAGAGCCCTCAGAGTCTGCCTTTTTACTCCCCTTTCCTCCTTATAAAATAACTCAGCAGGAAAGCATTTGGACTTTGGAACTTGGAGAAATAAGGAAAACGGCTGATTTGGTCAGTCTGGATCCTGATACATAGTGGGGAGATGCCTTGAAGCTCAGGGACGGATTGGGAGGGTCCTACTCTAGTGGCCCTCACCCTGAAATTGGATCTGAATGTCTCATCGTTATATATCACACATTTCACGGCCTGAAATTTCTCATCCCATAAAAAGCACCACTTATTATTCCTTGTTTATGATTCTGCTACCCAGGTACTGGTCAGGAAGGGTGAAGAACAGGGGAGCTGAATGGCCTAGCTCACTCTCCTGTCCCAGTTCTGTGCAGGGTTTGCTTCAGAAGCCCTAGGATTTCTGCTCTTTTGTTACCAGCTTTGGTGGGTAGAGGATGGAAGGAGCGGAGAGTTTGTGACTGTTTAAGAAGTGAAATAAACAGAATTCCTTAATCCCTTACAAGAGGAGGGTGGACACATTTTATGCTAAGGGAAAGAAAGCAAATCTATAGATTAATGTTAAAAATAAATGAGCCTCCAAATTTAAATGTCTTTTTTTCCCAGTCCACCTCCCATCTGACCCTTTTACATGCTCCTGCTGCTGCTGCAGATAGGGCAAAGTTCCTCTCCCCCAAGCAGTGTGCAATCCAGCAGAGTAATCACGCTGGCCTGGAGAAATAGATGGCTTTTATGAAGGCAGGAAGGGAAGGAAAATACACTTCGATTCCAGTCAATGACCGTTTCTTGAGATGTGTCAACAACTCAGGCAACATAGGTTACAAAGACGTGAAAAGATATGGTTCCTGCCCCTGAAGAAAACTTTTGTCTAGTAAAGTTTATAGTCATAGGGAGTTTTTGTTTCTTTCTTTCTTTTTGAAAGCACATAATGAAAGAAGGGTTGAAAGAGACAGAACAACAGAAAGGGCGAATGCCAGGTAAATGACTTGGAAAAGCATTCCTCCACTTTGGCGTCTCCTTAAGAGCGGCGCTTCCCTGGTGGCTCAGACAGTAAAGAATCTGCCTGCAATGCAGGAGATTTGCATTCTCTCCTTAGGTTGGGAAGATCCCTTGGAGAAGGGAATGATCAGTCACTCCAGTATCCTTGCCTGGAAAATTCCACGGACAGAGGAACCTGGCAGGCTACAGTCCATGGAATTGCAAAGAGTTGGACCCGACTTACCCACTGAACAACAACAACAACATCTTGAGGATACTAATGCATAGAGAGATGAAGTACTGAGTTGGCCAAAAAGGTCATTTGGGTTTTTCCATTAGATGGTACAGGAAAACCTGAAAGAACTTTTTGGCCAACCCAACAATTTGCCCAGAGTCATGAAGTAAGTCAGCTGGCCCTTGAACCCAGGCAGCATGACTCCAGAACCATTTTCTCTACCATCTCCCTAAATAGTGTGCTAGAAACTTGTTTGCCCTTTTAGGTCACCTTCCACCGTTCTCCACCCTGCTCGGTGCTGCAGATCCTATCAGTGAGCTCTCTTACCCTTAGGCTTCTGGTTGGGATGAGCCAGTGGGTATCCTAGCATGAGAGCAGAGGGAGGGGGAAGCACCACCGGGAGAGCTGTGTCCTCCGATGATTGGTCAGAGCTCTGGTCAGGTGCCTCCAAGCACAGGGGGCACTCTCTCCAGCTTCTGGTGACTGCACCTCTCCTCCTCACTTCAGGCCTAGGGGTGGTCAAGTGGCTGTTACTTTTTGCACTGCCTCTGTGGTTTCCCTACATCCTGCCCACACCTTTGTAAATACTCCCTTTATTCAACTCTCCTCAAATTACCTGATTTGAGTTGCCATCTGTTTCCTGCCCAGGTCTGGCCTGATATAAATAGGAAGGCAGGAAAGCAACCACTCAGAGAACCCCATTCTTTGGTGCACAGCATTCCTCAGGGTATAGGATAGTTGCAGATGAATCAAGATGACCTGTCTTTTGAAAGACTTGAATGTTTGAGTGTGTGTCCCAATGCTGCATAGGGAGGTTACCCCCCAAAAGTTAGGGTCTCCTGAGTCAAAACAGGTCACAGGTGGTTATTTTGGTTTAAGCAATCCTAGGCCTTCTGGGAGAAGAGCTAAAGGGAGGAAGGAGAATTGGGGGAAAGTTAAGGGAGAGGGCTCCCATTGCCACATTGCTTGGGTTCAAGTCCCAGCTCCTCCTCTTACCAGGTGTGTGACCTCTGGCAGATCATTTAACATTTCCATACCTCAGTTTCCCTGTGTATAAGTTGGATTGGTAATATTAAGGAACTCGATAATTGTAATGTCTGGTCCACATTAAGGGTTATATTGTGTGTGTGTGTGTGTGTGTTCTAAGTTGCTTCAGTTGTGTCTAACTTTATGCGACCCTATGGACTGTAGCCCACCAGGATCCTCTGTATGTAGAATTTTCTAGGCAAGAATACTGGAGTGGGTTGCATGTCCTCCTCCAGGGGATCTTTCTGACCCAGGGATATACCCATGTCTCTCACATCTCCCGCACTGGCAAGCAGGTTCTTTACCACTAGCACCACCTGGGGAGCCCATATGTTTAAGTGTTAGTTGCTCAGTTGTGTTCAACTCTTTGTGACCCCATGGACTGTAGCCAGCCAGGGTCCTCTATCTATGAGATTTCCCAGGCAAGCATACTGGAGTGGGTAGCCATTCCCTTCTCCAGGAGATCTTCCCAACCCAGGGATCAAACCTAGGTCTCCTGCATCACAGGCAGATTTCTTTATTGTCTGAGCCACCAGGAAGCTCAAAAATAACATTTTTGACCCTTGAGAAATGTGGGGCAAATTCATCTGCCCCAGCCCTTGAGGATGCTGCCCTGGGAAATCAGGAAGTGAGCTGTGAAGCAATTGCCACGGTTGGATCCTGGGAGCAGTATGGAATGCGAAAGGAGGTGAAGAGCATGGAACCCTTTCAATCTCTTGGCTCTGTCCAGGATTCGGCTGCTACTTAAGAGCACATGGAGCAGATGGCCATCAGAAGACCCGAGTATATAAAGTGACTAGAAAGATCTCACTCTAAGAGAATGAAGGACCACTTTCTTCTCCCCTTCCTTCCTAGAGTCTTCCCTTCTGTAAATATCACTTCTCTCTTCTGCATCACCAATTTCTCTGTCTCTAAAGGACTGCTCCCAAAAGCATGTAAAGATGCTCTAATATCTCCTATCTGAAACTCTCCTTTGATTTCATATCCGATTCCATTTCTCTGATCCCATTTACAGCAAAACTTCAAAGAGTTGTCTGTTGATATTGCTTCCCCTCCTCTTCTGTCTTCAACACAATCCGCTGCTATTTCTCACTCCCTACCACTTCTCCCAAACTACTCTTCTCATGGTCATCCAGTTAGCTCCACTTCGCTTCAGATAATGGTCACCTTTCTGTTGTCCTTGGCCTCTAAGCCACATTTGGCCCAGTGGGATGACACGCTTCATGTCGACGTATCTTCCTGCCTTGGCTTCCATAGGTTTCCCCTGGATCTCCTCTTTCCTCTTCAAACTTGTTAGCATGCAATGGTGGCAAGATTGCTACCTGAGAGCCCTCGGGGTGTGTGGTATACAGGGATTAACTCATTTATTGGTTCTTCATAGTGCCTAGGGTGAAGAAACATCCATCTTCAGTAACCATTAGGTCAATCCAATCACCACAATTGGTTGTTTCAGTCAGATTTTATTCCTAAAGCTGGAAGGGTGGTTGTTACCTAGACAATCAGCCAATTACCTGCTTCACTGTTTGTTTAGCAACATCCAAAAAAAAAAAAATTTGTCAGCATTCTATTACGTGCACAGGCTTTGGAGGTACTCATAGCATGGTTTTATGTCAACCACCACGAATTTAGAACCTAAATGCTAGAGCCCTTGACTCACAGAGAGGAGGTGTTCAGGAAAAGGCAAGGCTGAGGTGCCTGGGCCAGGTTCATTCATGGCCAGGAAGCAGCAGTCTTGGAAGCAGAGCTTGCCAAGGAGGTGAGGGAGCTCCCTGAGCTTCAAGCTGGCACTCAGCTCCCAATTACAATTCCAGAATTATTAGCTTTGATTCTGTGAGAAAGGAGCACTTCAAAGCCAGAATCCTATGAATTAAAATGTTGACTAATCGAGCTAATTATAGTTCAGTCATCTGAATTTTCACACAATGAGCCCAGAGTTCTCATGAAAGCCTTCTCTTGGGCAGGAGGCTTTGATGATGAAGCGGGTATTTATGTCCCAGATTCAGTCCTCCTCATTCTGGCCAGGGAATCCTCACTAGAGCGCCTTTTGCCCACAGAAAACCTTTCTGAGTTCTGCCCCAGGTTTTTTGAAAGCTGAAGCAAACTCAGTTGAAGCAGAGATTCTGAAGATGTTGGGGGCAAGATGCCCCTCCCAAGGTCAGAGGAAGTTCTGACCAGTGTATCAGGGTGTCCTAATGGGATTCTTTTCATTTTCAGTTTTATTCTGGATTTCAAAATGCATAGGTAATTTACATAGCCTAATTATACTTTAGGGAGAAACGTCTCACTTCACATGTCTCGGTTATCAGATGCAGAGTGGTATATTAAATCTTAATCACTGTTTAGATGTTCTTTGCTGCAGAGTTAATAATACAGACTAAGCCTGAATCTTTGATGAGCTACAGAAGACACTTTTTGGTTGTCATGACCAGAAGAGTGGGATGCACACACATCTAGTGTGTGAGGCCAGGGATACTGCTCAACACCCTGCAGTGCACAGTTTAGACCCTCCAACAAAGACCCATCAGGCCCAAAATGTTAATAGGGCCGAATCTGACACCCTGTGTTAAAGGGTGTAGGTTCACTCAACACTGACTATCCATTCAAGGGGACAGCATCTTTACTGGAATGGTGTTAACCTGCCACCAAGATATATTTGGGCAGATTCATTTACGTTTAGCACTTATGAACAAGTACTAGGAATAAAGAGACAGATTAAATCCATGACAATCACCCTCTCAAGTCTTGGGGACAATGATTAATTCCTCCTAGTCAATATCTTGCTCTTCAGGTAGCTGGTACTTGATGAATAACAATGATGTTTATAGATGCACAGGCCAACTGATTAGGCATTCTTCATGTGTGAATAGTTAAGGAATTAGGTATACAGACCATGATCCTGTCCCTGTGACCTGTTTTTAAAGGAAGTTTTAATTAATTCTATCATAAATATAATGTATAAACAATAACAAGGTTTAAAATCATTCAAGATCTAGGAGCAAATTAAGTTCTCTTATTATTAGACTTGGGCTTCCCGGGTGGCTCAGTGGTGAAGAATCCACTTGTAATGCAGAAGACACAGGTTCGATCCCTGGGTCGGGAAGATCCCCTGGAGAAGAAATGGCAACCCTCTTCAGTATTCTTGCCTGGGAAATCCCATGGACAGAGGAACCAGGCAGACTACAGTCCATGGGGTCACAAGAATCAGACATGACTTAGTGACTAAACCAGCACCACCATTATTAAACTTAACTGTTATCAAACTGTGAAGAGTGCCATAGCCCTGACTCTTCCTTCCTAACTCTTTTCTATTTTATCCACTGCATTTGGAGCTGGAGGTTAATTTGCTTTTACAACATACTTTTGACTGTAAAGATGCTCTGTTCCGTCTTGTCCTTCTGGAGAAAGACCACTTAAAAACTATTTTAAAGAGCACTTCTACATAATTTAAAAAATCAAATTGCCTTAAAAGACCAGTGAAACTCAGTAGTTTCTTTCCTCATTCCTTCCCACTCTTCCTAGTCTTCTTTCTTCTGGCATTCACATGTTGCTATATTTTAAATAATATACATGTGCTGTTCTCTTTTGGTTCAACAATTTTAAATGTATTAACTCCCAGTTATGGTAAATGAGGATTCAGCACTCTTTTCAGCGATTCCCCTCTATTTTACCTCCTTAGCTCTCCCCACATAATTATATTACAATTTTTTGTTTAGTATTTGACATTTACTTCATTATACACAGGCAAGGAAAGCAGAGCATTGTAGTCCACCGTTAGTTTTCTTTATTACTTTTTGCTTTTCCTGATGTTAATAATGACCTCCTTTTTTTTTTTTTTTAATAGTAGTGACTACTTTAAATCTCTTCTTTTATAGTACCTTTGGTCAAAAGTGTTGCACTTATGACCACATTTCTCTGTAAAGGCCAAATTATTTAGCTGACATTCTGAGTTTTTAGCTCCGGAATGCCCTCAACCTCATGATTCATAGAAAGAGACTCCAACCTGCAGGCACAAGCCATTTCCCATCATCATGTTTATTTCCCCAAAACAAGTCGTTCTTCCATCAGAGGTTTTTTATTGCCATTTAAAAGCCTAGCTCCCGGAGAAGGCAATGGCAACCCACTCCAGTACTCTTGCCTGGAAAATCCCAGGGACGGGGGAGCCTGATGGGCTGCCGTCTAAGGGGTCGCACAGAGTTGGACACGACTGAAGCGACTTAGCAGCAGTAGCAGCAGCAAAAGCCTAGCTCCAGCTCACCTTAGATGGCTTCTTGCCAGGAGCCACGTAAAAGTAAGTATTTGAACCCTCATCACTACAGTTTCCTGAGTCACATATCTCAGATCAGTTATTAAACAGCCAACACTGGTTTCTTCAGAATGTCCCAGGGGCATTACTCGTTCCAACATAGGTGAACACAAGTTTAGTAGCTTTTAAAATGACTAGTGGGCAGCATTCACAGATGATGGTCTCTAGGACCTGTTTTCTCATTTTTTTAACTTTTTGTTGTTGCTACCTGCCCTTTGGATCCAGTTAGGTTGCCTGACTGAAATAATCCTGGACTGTGGAGAACCCAGGTGATTATTTAGAATGGCATGGAACAAGCAGCAACCATCTTTTGGCTTCTGCTTTCACTAATCCTGGTCTATCGTTTCCCCAGGATCCATTGCCCCATTCTGAGTTCTCTCTACAAGGGTCTGTGCTGTTGCCAGTGCATAGAACTCTGATATTCCTGTTCCCAGGGTTGAGTGGGTCTGCCACTGAAAATGAGAACTTCAGTGTTAAGGAGAACAAACCTCACTAAAAATATGCATGGTTCAGTTCATCCAGAAGAGACATCATAAAGCAGAGAGTCTTCATCAGAAAGGCTCCTTTCTTGAAGGATGCTGACCTCTCAAGATGCTGATAGCAGCTTCCTGACTTAGCTAATTCAGTCCTGGTCTGCCTGCTCTCAGAGGATGCTTGATCATGTCAGCTTCCTGGGGATAACCAGCCTGAGTCTACCACGCCTGTGTCTATTCCTAAGCCCTTTACTGTGGACTTTCTGTATAACTAAAACTGAGCAGTTGTGGAGGGAATTTAGGCAGTATATGCTGTAAAACCCTGAAGCATCCAGATCTCTCCCTGAATATGGTGACCCCTACTTTTAATTTAATTTAAACTTTTAAATTTATATTGGAGTACAGCCAATTAACAATGTTCTGATAGTTTCAGATGCACAGCAAAGTGAACCAGCCATACATATATATGTATCTGTTCTCCCCCAAACTCTCCTCCCATGCGAGCTGCCACGTGACACTGAGCAAGAGTTCCCTCTGATATACCTTAAGACTTTGCTGCTTATCCATTTTTAATATAGCAGTGTGTACATGTCAATCCCTAACTCCCTCAGTATCCCTTCCGTTCCCCCTCCCCCCTCCCACCATAAGTTCTTTCTCTAAGGCTGTGAGTCCCTTTCTGTTTTGTAAATAAGTTCATTTGTCAGTCAGTTCAGTTGCTCAGTTGTGTCCGACTCTTTGCGACCCCATGGACTGCAGCATGCCAGGCTTCCCTGTCCATCACCAACTCCCGGAGCTTACTCAAACTCATGTCCATCAAATCGATGATGCCATCCAACCATCTCATTCTCTGTTGTCCCTTTTTCCTCCCACCTTCAATCTTTCCCAGCATCAGGGTCTTTTCAAATGAGTCAGTTCTTCGCATCAGGTGGCCGAAGTATTGCAGTTTCAGC
>NW_011494749.1:414036-414243 GCF_000754665.1 Bison bison bison | reverse complement strand
AGCAAGCATCTTTTAATTTCATGGCTGCAGTCACCATCTGCAGTGATTTTGGAGCCCAAAAATATAAAGTCTGTCACTGTTTCCATTGTTTCCCCATCCATTTGCCATGAAGTGATGAGACCAGATGCCATGATCTTAGTTTTCTGAATGTTGAGTTTTAAGCCAACTTTTTCACTCTTCTCTTTCACTTTCACATCAAGAGGCTCT
>NW_011494749.1:382536-413936 GCF_000754665.1 Bison bison bison | reverse complement strand
CTTTTTCCTCCCACCTTCAATCTTTCCCAGCATCAGGGTCTTTTCAAATGAGTCAGTTCTTCGCATCAGGTGGCCGAAGTATTGCAGTTTCAGCTTCAGCATCAGTCCTTCCAATGAATATTCCGGACTGATTTCCTTTAGGATTGACTGGTTGGATCTCCTTGCAATCCAAGGGACTCTCAAGAGTCTTTCCCAACACCACAGTTCAAAAGCATCAATTCTTTGGCACTCAGCTTTATTTATAGCCCAACTCTCACATCCATACCTGACTACAGAAAAAAACCATAGCTGTGACTAGACAGACCTTTGTGGGCAAAGTAATGTCTCTGCGTTTTAATATGCTGTCTAGGTTGGTCATAGCTTTTCTTCCAAGGAGCAAGCATCTTTTAATTTCATGGCTGCAGTCACCATCTGCAGTGATTTTGGAGCCCAAAAATATAAAGTCTGTCACTGTTTCCATTGTTTCCCCATCCATTTGCCATGAAGTGATGAGACCAGATGCCATGATCTTAGTTTTCTGAATGTTGAGTTTTAAGCCAACTTTTTCACTCTTCTCTTTCACTTTCACATCAAGAGGCTCTTTAGTTCTTCGCTTTCTGCCATCAGGGTGGTGTCATCTGCATATCTGAGGTTACTGATATTTCTCCCGGCAATCTTGAGTCCAGCTTGTGCTTCCTCCAGCCCAGCATTTCTCATGATGTACTCTGCATATAAGTTAAATAAGCAGGGTGACAATATACAGCCTTGATGTACTCCTTTCCTGATTTGGAACCAGTCTGTTGTTCCATGTCCAGTTCTAACTGTTCCTTCTTGACCTGCATACACATTTCTCAGGAGGCAGGTTAGGTGGTCTGGTATTCCCATCTCTTTAAGAATTTTCCACAATTTGTTGTGATCCACACAGTCAAATGCTTTGGTATAGTCAATAAAGCAGAAGTAGATGTTTTTCTGAAACTCTCTAGCTTTTTTGATGATCCGACAGATGTTGGCAATTTCATCTCTGGTTCCTCTGCCTTTTCTAAAACCAGCTTGAACATCTGGAATTTCATGGTTCACATACTGTTGAAGCCTGATTTGGAGAATTTTGAGCATTACTTTACTAGCGTGTGAGATGAGTGCAATTATGCGGTAGTTTGAACATTTTTTGGCATTGCCTTTTTAGGGATTGGAATGAAAACTGACCTTTTTCATTCCCGTGGCCTTTTTCATTTCCGTGCTGAAGTTTTCCAGATTTGCTGGCATATTGAGTACAGCACTTTCACAGCATCATCTTTTAGGATTTGAAATAGCTCAACTGGAATTCCATCACCTCCACTAGTTTTGTTCACAGTGATGCTTCCTAAGGCCCACTTGACTTCGTATTCCAGGATGTATGGCTCTGGGTGAGTGATCATACCATCGTGGTTATCTGAGTCATAAAGATCTTTTTTGTATAGTTCTTCTGTGTAATCTTGCCATCTCTTCTTAATATCTTCTACTTCTGTTAGGTCCATACCATTTTTGTCCTTTATTGTGCTTATCTTTGAATGAAATGTTCCTTCGTTATCTCTAATTTTCTTGAAGAGCTCTCTAGTCTTTCCCATTCTATTGTTTTCATCTCTTTCTTTGCCTTGATTGCTGAGGAAGGCTTTCTTATCTCTCCTTTTTATTCTTTGGAACTCTGCATTCAAATGGATATATCTTTCCTTTTCTCCTTTGCCTTTAGCTTTTCTTCTTTTCTCAGCTATTTGTAAAGCCTCGACAGACAACCATTTTGCCTTTTTGCATTTCTTTTTCTTTGGGATGGTCTTGATTCCTGTCTCCTGTACAATGTCATGAACTTCCATCCATAGTTCTTCAGGCACTCTGTCTGTCAGATCTAATCCCTTGAATCTATTTGTCACTTCCACTGTATAATCATAAGGGATTTTATTTAGGTCATACCTGAATGGTCTAGTGGTTTTCCCTACTTTCTTCAGTTTAAGTCTGAATTTGGCAATAAGGAGTTCATGATCTGAGCCAGAGTTAGCTCTTGGGTTCTTTGTGGTGACTGTATAGAGCTCCTCCATCTTTGGCTGCAAATAATATAATCAGTCTGATTTTGGTATTGATCACCTGGTGATGTCCATGTGTAGAGTCTTGTCTTGTGTTGTTGGAAGAGGGTGTTTGCTATGACCAGTGCGTTCTCTTGGCAAAACTCTGTTAGCCTTTGACCTGCTTTGTTTTGTACTCCAAGGCCAAATTTGACTTACTCCTGGTGTTTCTTGACTTCCCACTTTTGCATCTAGGATGCAAAAGTCCTTACACAGGACTGGGGAAACAAACTCTTGGAGGGCACAAGCAAAACCTTGTGTGCACCAGGACCCAGAAGAAAGGAGCAGTTTCCCCACAAGAGACTGACACAGACTTGCCTGTGAATGTCCAGGAGTCTCCAGCGCAGGCGTGGGTCAGCAGTGGCCTGCTGCAGGGTTGGGGGCACTGAGTGTAGCAGTGCGTGCATGGGACCTTTTGAACGAGGTCACCATTATCTTCATTACCTCCACCATAGTTTGGCCCCAGGTCAAACAACAGGGAGGGAACACAGGCCCTCCCATCAACAGAAAATTGGATTAAAGATTTACTGAGCATGGCCCGATCAGAACAAGACTCAGTTTCCCCCTCAGTCTCTCCCATCAGGAAACTTCCATAAGCCTCTTATCCTTCTCCATCAGAGGGAAGACAGACTGAAAACCACAATCACAGAAAATTAACCAATCTGATCACATGGACCACAGCCTTGTCTAATTCAATGAAGCTGTGAGCCATGCCATGTAGGGCCACCCAAGACAGACGGGCCATGGTGGAGAGTTCTCACAAATATGGTCCACTGGAGAAGGGAATGGCAAACCACTTCAGTATTCTTGCCTTGAGAACCACATGAATAGGATTAAAAGGCAAAAAGATAGGACACTGAAAGATGAACATCCCAGGTTGGTAGGTGTCCAATATGCTACTGGAGATCAGTGGAGAAATAACTCCAGAAAAAATGAAGAGATGGAGCCAAAGCAAAAACAACACCCAGTTGTGGATGTGACTGGAAGTAAAGTCTGATGCTGTAAAGAGCAATATTGCATAGGAACCTGGAATGTTAGTTCCATGAATCAAGGCTAATTGGAAATGGTCAAACAGGAGATGGCAAGAGTGAATGTCAACATTTTAGGAATCAGTGAACTAAAGTGGACTGGAATGGGTGAATTTAACTCAGATGACCTTTATATCTACTACTATGAGCAAGAATCCCTTAGAAGAAATGGAGTAGCCTTCATAGTCAACCAAAGAGTCCAAAATGAAGTACTTGGATGCAATCTCAAAAACAGCAGAATGATCTCTGTTCTTTCCACGGCAAACTATTCAATATCACAGTAATCCAAGTCTATGCCTCAACCAGTTGTGCTGAGTAAGCTGAAGTTGAACAGTTCTATGACGACCTACAAAACCTTCTAGAACTAACACCCCAAAAAATTTCATTTGTATCATTTCTTTTTAGATTCTGCATAGTGACCCCTACTTCTAACAGAAAGATGCTCTTGTAGATACTGAAACATTGATGCAGTATCTTTTCCTCAAATTCAACCTCAACTTTCTACTTCTGTATTTATTTTTAACCAGAACTACATTTAGAAATATATAAGTGACTAGACCCAAGTTTGATCCTTGTGTCAGAAAGATCCCCTGGAGAAAGAAATGGCTACCGACTCCAGTATCCTTGCCTGGAGAATTCCATGGACAGAGGGGACTGGTGGGCTAAAGTTCATGGGGTGTGTCACAAAGAGTCGGACACAACTGCATGACTAACACTTTCACTTTCATGCTAGTAATAATGGTGGAAGAAGAGAAGACGTGTGTATGGATTCATCTTCTTATATGTATGTATGTGTGTGTGTGTGTGTGTGTGTGTGTTCATGCTCAATAGTGTCCGGCTCTTTTCTCTGTCCATGGAATTTCCCAGGCAATAATACTAGAGTGGGTTGCCATTTCCTCCTCCATGGGAACCTTCCCAACCTGGGGATTGAACCCGCGTCTCTTCTGTCTCCTGCATTGACAGGTTGATTCTTTACCACTGTGCCACCTGGAAAGACCTGTGGGTCAGGTTAATATTTAAAATGGTCTCGAGTTCTCTGAGCACACGTTGATGTCTAATGGGAGAGGAGACGAAGAGAGAGACAGGTGGCAGTGCGAAAGCTGACCTAAGATTAACAGTTAATTGTACTCAATTTTCAAATTAGATCATTGTCAGCAGATGGCTGTGAATTTTCATATGATTTTATATTTGACTTTTTTGGAGGATATCTAAATTCTTTTATTCACCAACTAGGCAATTTATGAACTCACTTTTCAGCTTTAATTCTACCTCATCACAAGGAGAATTACAGGGCTAGAAAAACTCCACCAGGCATCTTCCACTAGAAGAGACCACACCGGAAGCCAGCCAGGGCAGCAGGGATCCCTAACACGTGTTTTGGAGATTTCTAATTTAAGGTATTCTACAGCCAGTTTCCATTGGGAACAGAAAGTGGTGTGTACTTTTCTGTTCTGCTTGCCTTTGCTGTGTTTCCTCTCCCTGTGTTCTGCACAGCTGGCTGTTGTTC
Source organism: Bison bison bison (assembly GCF_000754665.1). Lineage (NCBI taxonomy): Eukaryota > Metazoa > Chordata > Mammalia > Artiodactyla > Bovidae > Bison > Bison bison. Next base: position 409,329 of record NW_011494749.1, on the reverse strand, counting down.
AGTCACTCACTTGTGTCCAACCCTTTGCGACCCCATGGACTGCAGCACGCCAGGCTTCCCTGTTCCTCACCATCTCCTGGAGCTTGCTCAAACTCATGTGCATTGAGTCGGTGATGCCATCCAACCATCTCATCCTCTGTCCTCCCCTTCTCCTGCCCTCAATCTTTCCCAGCATCAGGGTCTTTTCCAATGAATCAGTTCTTTATATCAGGTGGCCAAAGTACTGGAGCTTCAGCTTCAGCATCAGTCCTTCCAATGAGCATTCAGGATTGATTTCCTTTAGGATTGGTTTGATCTTGCAGTCCAAGGGACTCTCAAGAGTCTTCAACACCACAGTTCAGCTGGATAGACTGAGAAACCCCCACCCCCACCTCAGGCTCCGTCAGGACTCTCTAGCTGTAGCTTGCAGGTTTAGTTGCTCCTTGGCAGGTGGGATCTTAGTTCCCTGACCAGGGATTGAACCCATATACCCTACACAGAAAGGCAAATTCTTAGCCACTAGACCACCAGAGAAGTCCCTAAATGCAACTTAGATTTTTATCTTTCTTTTGCATAAAATCCTTCACCCATTGTCATCAGGATAAGGTGCAGAATTTACTGTTGCTGCTGCTGCTAAGTCACTTCAGTCGTGTCGGACTCTGTGCGACCCCTGAGACAGCAGCCCACCAGGCTCCGCCATCCCTGGGATTCTCCAGGTAAGAACACTGGAGCGGGTTGGATTTCCTTCTCCAGTGCGTGAAAGTGAAAAGTGAAAGTGAGTTGCTCAGTCGTGTCCGACTAGTAGCAACCCCATGGACTGCAGCCTACCAGGCTCCTCCATTCATGGGGTTTTCCAGACAAGAGTACTGGATTGGGGTGCCACTGCCTTCTCCGGCAGAATTTACTAGCATGACTTAAAGGCTCATGACCTGCCCTGCCTGGTTGTCCATCTTCATCTCCTGCTGTTTCCTCCACATCATCCTCCAGCCACATTGAATTTCTTGCCAGTCCTTGAGGAAGCCTTGATTTCTCTGGACTCCACAGCTGTGTAAGAGGGGTTCTCACCCTCTTCATCTGAATAACTTTTATTCATCTTTTAGGGCTCAATTCAAAGTATCATCTTCTCAAGGACTCCTTCTCTGGGTCAGTGCACCACCCACATGTACCCATAGCCCAAGTCTCCTTCTACTTTCATGCTTATCTCCTCTGTGTGTCTTCCTAACGAGACTATGAACACTTCCAGACAGAAACCAGGTCTTTATCAGTGAGGATCATTGCAGCAATGTGGAGACCATGGGTTTTGGAGTCAGTCAGACTTGTACTTGAAAAGCAAGCCTAGAGTAAGACACCCTGGGCAAGGTTTTTTAAAAATCATTTATTTATTTACTTATTTTGGGCTGTGCTGGGTCTTTGTTGCTGCTCATGGTCTTTCTCTGGTTGTGATGAGCAGGAGCTACTTTTCATTGCAGCACTCGGTCTTCTTATCGTGGTGGCTTCTCTTCTTGTGGAGCAGGGGCTCTGGGCATACCGGCTTCTGTAGTTGTGGCACATGGGCTTAGCTGCTCCTCAACACGTGGAATCTTTCCAGACCAGGGGTCAAATCCATGCCCCCTGCGTTGGCAGGTGGATTTTTATCCACTGTACCACCAGAGAAGTCCTGGGCAAGATTTTTATCATCTCAAGTTCTCTGTGTCATTACCTGCAAAAATAAGGATACCGCCTCATACACTGTTGTGAGGATTAAATGTGGTAATAATATAAAGCACCTGGCATCGAGCCTGACACAGGATGCATGCTCAATAAATGTTAGGTGAAGAAAGTGCAGGAACAGAAGCTCCAAATAAAGCTTGTGGTGAGCTGTGAGAGAGCCTTTGTGGGTCACTATGGCCTTAGCCATCTTGGCAGAGATAGGGCAATTGAATGGAATTAAGGCCAGACTCTGTCTCGAGAGGAAGTGCTAACTGAGCAGGAGGGAGGTGACATCCAGGCCTGGTAGAGAGCAAGAGAAAGACTGGAAGTGGACAAGGAAGGCCTCAGACTGCCAACTAGCATTTGACTGTGACACAGCCATTATTCAAGGCCCGGCTCAAAGGTGCAGACTTGACAAGTGCCTGAAGCTGGCATTAGACAGTAGGAAGCACATCCTCACTCTTGCTGGAGCTTTAGGAGTACACTTGCCTGGCCCCCACCCCCAGAGATTTGGTAATGGCACCCCACTCCAGTACTCTTGCCTGGAAAATCCCATGGATGGAGGGATTTTCAGACTGCAGACTGGTGGGCTGCAGTCCATGGGGTCGCTAAGGGTCGGACATGACTGAGCGACTTCACTTTCACTTTTCACTTTCATGCATTGGAGAAGGAAATAGCAACCCACTCCAGTGTTCTTGCCTGGAGAGTCCCAGGGACGGGGGAGCCTGGTGGGCTGCCGTCTATGGGGTCACACAGAGTCGGACATGACTGAAGTGACGTACCAACAGCAGCAGCTCTAAAGTAGACCCAGGACTGAGCATTTTTAAAATTTATTACTAAAAAATTTTTTTTTTATTTGGCTGCTCCAGATCTTAGTTGCAGCCTGTGGGGTATGTAGTTGCAGCATGCAAACTCTTAGCTGTGTCATGTGGGATCTATTCCCTGACCAAGAACTGAACTGGGGCCCCTTATCTTGGGAGCATAGAGTCTTCCCCACTAGATCACCAGGGAAGTCCAGTGTGAGGAATTTTTAAAGCCCTTTAGAGAATTCTGAAGCAGGAAAAGCTGAGAATCACACTGTAGAAAGGAGGTACCAAACTTCACAGGCCACTTAGGGACTAAGTTTGCTTCTAGTCCTCTAGACTGCTGCTGAGCATCACTGAGGGCATGAGTCGTGGTGGGGGTGGCTGCTACTCCCTTATCTGCTCTTGTGAGGACCAGCTCAGCACCTGAGCGAGCCCATCCACAGACCAAGTGGCAGGGAGCAGGGAAAGACAAGGGTAGAAAAAAGTGCAGTTGATGCACATACTCTTCCTGATCTCAAAATCCCAACCTGCTTCTCCAGCCCCTCTCTAGAGGAGACCAGTTGCTCTTTGGGAGAGGATGGTCCTCTGGGAGGAGATGGGGTGGAGGACCACCTTCTCTGCCTTCATATCTACTCTGGTCCTCTGGGAGGTGATGGGGTGGAGGACCACCTTCTCTGCCTTCATATCCACTGTGGGTCCTCTGGGAGGTGATGGGGTGGAGGAACACCTTCTCTGCCTTGTTATCCACTCTGATAGCTCAGGGGAAGCCTGAGGGGAGCTGCTGTTCACTTTTCCAGGGAAAAGCTCAGAGATGGCAGCTCAGAACTTATGGCCATTCTAAGAATGTAAGGAATTTTTTTAAGATAAGAAATCCCCAGCCAGATGAAGAACATTGTTAGTTTGAAGAGATCATAAACAAGGAGGAGAGAAAAGGAAGGGAGGAACTCTTATGAAACATTAGAATCAGCTGACATTTATTTGAAAACTGCCTAGTTCTCTGCTCTGTGGGTTTCTACAATCTGTATGTAAAAGGTAATCGGGGTGGAGATACCTATTATGGTTCACAAGGACTAGACGCACCAAAGAGAGGCATCATGAAGTTCTAGTAAAAGCCCCTTTATTTTATCGCCCTGGTCCTCACTAGACCCTGCAAATATTTGATCATGCAAACCTGGTCAAAAGTTATTGATCATGAGTATGGCTGAGTCCCTTTGCTGTTCATCTGGAACTATCACAATATTGTTAATCAGCTATACCCCAATACAAAATAAAAAGTTAAAAAAAAAAAAGGTGCATGGTTTAAAAAGTTATTGATCATTATAAAAGAATATATATTCATATATATATGAGAATATATGTATGTATAATTGAATCATTTTGCTGTACACCTAAAACTAACACAACATTGTAAATCAACTATATTTCAAAAAATTTTTTTAGAGTTATTGATCATGAGTTTATATAGTGGAAGCACTCTCTCTCTTAGCTTCTTCCTGGAAGGGAATGGAAAAAGATGGCCATAGATCTTTAAGAAGTCAAAGTGGCATCTCCTCTCCTCAACTCTGAGTGCGGAGACACGGTCCAGGGAAGGAGAGCAGTTGGAATAAAAAGTAACCAAGGGTGAGAGGTTTACCTGTTCCTGACCTTGATGTGCTTCCATCTCCGAAGCCCCAACCCACCCTCATCACCCTTCACCTACAGACACCTGTATATACACCTGTACTTTGTATCACCTGATTATAAATTCAGTGCTGTACACAACTTAAGCTTTGGTGTCAACAAAGTATTCCCTCCTTCCCCCACCAAAAGGCAGGAAATTTTGAAAAGTGGTTCATGAACTTCCTGGAACTTACCTAGTTGTAGAAAGACCTGGAATTAAAGGGGTTTCCGTTCCCTATGGGCAGACTTGACATAGACTATTTTAGTTCAAGCATTTCTTCCTTTTTGGAAATTAACAGCACAAGTCTCTATTGATTTAACATGCTGTCCCTGTGATGCAGTTGGGGATTTCACACAAGTAATGAGGACAGGCCGTTTTGTGATTACTTAACCCTGCTTGTCCTTTGTTTTTCGAATTTCCTTTACAATGAAAACAACTCAAATATGTGCATCTCTGTGAGGGAATGAGACAGAAATCTGCATTTCCTCTTGTATTTTAAGCGTATATGTTGAAATATACTGTTTAAAAAAGAGAATTTTAATCTGTATCTCTCCAGTTCCTTTTGGAACCTTTCATAAAAGAGCAGACTCGCTGATGCGTTAGGACAAGAAGGAAGTGACTGGGCAGGGAAGGGAGGAAAGAATGAATATGAGCCTTCATTTTCTTTCTTGAGTCTCCATCTCTCTGCCTTAGAGTAAGTCTGGGCTGTGCTTGCCTACGATGATATCAGCTTGCTGTGGGTAGAAATTATGATGGTGGACTAAATTAGGCACCATGACCTCAGTGTAGAAGGAGGAGGAGGAGAAAGGAAGGGAGGCTGGAGCCACTGTTTAAAGTTCAGTTAATGAAATAGCTGTCAGGATACATCAGGTGCTTTATACAAAATTGAATTGTCAGGAAAGATTCTCCCCACTCCCCATTATTATTATTATTATTTTTGAGGAAGAGGCAAAGTCCTTTATACCTCATGATTTTAAGGACAAGGAAAGTCTTCCAAGTTATGGGAGTGGGGGAGAGATAAAAAAAGAAGTTTTATTACTCAGGCCACTTAGCAAATGTTTAATGAACACCTGATATGAGCAGAAGCCCGAGCTTTACATCCCCTTGTCTTTTGTTTGTCTTGTTTCTTTCCTGAGTGGGATGGTGGAAACAGCCCCGGGATGAATTTTGGTGAGTCATTTCATTTCTTAGTCGCAACATTTTCTGTAAATAAGAGTAGTAGTAACACTAGCCTTGTGAAGATTAAGTGAAATAATGAAAGTGAATTAAACACAGCTGATTTTTATGTTCTGTGTATAACATCCCATTTTATTCTTCCAACAGCCAGTCATGCAGGTATTCTCATCCGCCTTTACAGGCGAGGAAACAGGCTTAGAGAGATTAAGTAACTTGCCCAAGTCACACTGCTAGTTCCTGGAAGTGTTAGGATTTGAATTCAGTTCTGCCTTACTCCAAAGTCCACGCTGAAATGACAGCGCCCTACTGCCTCTATAAATATCCCTGAAAAATGTTACGTCACCACAAGATAATTTTATTAGATACAGCTAATACACAATACTATTTATTATTTGACAGATTTGAAGGTACCAAAGATCACATCATTTGCATATAACAAGTGCAGGACAATTAATTTACATAAAACTGCAGGCTTTTACTGGTGAAAGGGAATTTAGAGATGATCTAGGCTGTGTTGCTCAAACTCTGCTTCTCAGAGGCTCCTTACTGAGCTATGATTTTATCTGTTTTAAAATTTATTATGATTTCTAGATATAGCATTTTGTCTGAGGAATGGGTCTAAGACCTACTTTTATCTAATTCACTCACTATCATTTTACAGTGGACTTTTGGTGGGGCATTAAGAAATAAAGAGATAAAGGCGCTTCCCTGGTGGCTCAGCTAGTAAAGAATTTGCTTGCAATGCAGGAGACCTGGGTTCAATCTCTGTGTTGGGAAGATCCCCTGGAGAAGGGAAAGGCTATCCACTCCCATATTCTGCAGCATGTGGAATCCAGTATCTCTAAGAGATAAAGAGACTCAAGAGCTCCTGACTTCTGTGCAGGTCTCTCTTTATTCCTCAGTACTCTCTCTTTTTTTTAAATGTTTATTTATTTATTTGGTTGCACTAGCTCTTAGTTATAGCATGCAAGATCTTTGGTTGCAGCATGTGAGATCTAGTTCCCTGACCGTGGATCGAATCTGGGCCCCTGCATTGGGAGAACACAGTCTTAGCCCCTGGGCCACCAGGGAAGTCCCCTCACTACTAACTCTTTCTTTTTTGCTAATTTTTTAAAATTAATTTATTTTTTATTGAAGGATAATTGCTTTACACACTGCTAACTCTTGACACTACAATGTAGTAAAGAACTGAGAATATAAAAAATTATAATTAAAAAAGGCTTTTTCAAGAGAATATCTTAAGCCACATAAATCTGGCTGGTCTAAGCAGAGGCAGTGAAAGTTTCAACAAGTAAAAGTAATTGTGAAAGTCACTCAGTTGTGTCCGACTCTTTGCAACCCCATGGACTATACAGTCCATGGAATTCTCCAGGCCAGAATATTGGAGTGGGTAGCCTTTTCCTTCTCCAAGGGGTCTTCCCAACCCAGGGATCGAACCCAGGTCTCCCACATTGCAGGCAGCTTCTCTACCAGCTGAGCCACCAGGGAAGCCCAGAAAGTAATTACGCATGGTAACAAAAATGAGAAAAAAAGATTTCAAGGGGGACTTGGAAACTATCTATTATGACGTTGATATCTATGGGAATAAGCAGAGAGACAGCATCTGGTGAGGCCCTTACATGCGTTCATTCATTCAACTGTCATTTATGAAGCAGCTACTGTTTGTCAGGCACTGTACTAGGCAGAGGGAACACTCAAGGGACTGAATAAACTGGAGCTGGAGGCGAGGAGGCAGAGGCATTAGCATGATGAGAGATTTGTAAAGAGTCCTGGGGATACTTTGAGAAAAGATATCTTACCCTGGTATCAGGTATGGAGAGGATGGTGGTCAAGAAACCCTTCACAGAGAATGCAATATCCGAGAATTTAAATTAGAAGAAATTGACACCGAAGGACGTTGCTCTGGCTTTAGATAGAAAAGAATTTAGTTTTTTTCCCCTACTTTTTCAATGAGACAGAGATGGGCCATCCAGCAAGCCTCCTTGACCATAAGCCACAGACTGATCAAAACCCAAACCACATTGCCTCAGGACTACTGCTAACTAGAAGTTCTGCTTTCAATTACTGTAAATAAGCTTCTTTTCACAAAGATGAAAACAACTATTGTTTAGTATCAGAGCTGGGTGGCATTTTCCTCAGTGATCACTTGAGTCTCATCTCCTTTGGATGCTGCTGCTGCTGCTAAGTCACTTCAGTCGTGTCTGACTCTGTGAGATCCCATAGATGGCAGCCCACCAGGCTTCCCCGTCCCTGGGATTCTCCAGGCAAGAAAACTGGAGTGGGTTGCCATTTCCTTCTCCAATGCATGAAAGTGAAAAGTGAAAGTGAAGTCGCTCAGTCGTGTCCGACTCCCAGTGACCCCATGGACTGCAGCCTACTAGGCTCCTCCGTCCATGGGATTTTCCAGGCAAGAGTACTGGAGTGGGGTGCCATTGCCTTCTCCACTCCTTCGGATGATTTCTATATAAATAAGCGTATCCTATGGGAGCCACATTACGTATCTATTGGATATTTTGGAAATACAGAAATGAAGTGTGCTAGTTATGGAAGGCTAACAAATGGACCCTAAGATACAGTGGCTGAGATACGGCAGAATTTTATAACTCGTGAGATGGAGAATAGTCCATATCAGCAGCAGCTCTCTTGGACGTGAAAAATCGTGGCCCTAAGCTCCTCCATGTGAGATCCTGCTTCCCTGGGGCCTTGATGTCTATGTTCATTAAAGGATGGGGAAATAATGAGTAAACACTTTCTGAAAGAGCTACATCCATGACGGCACATATCATTTCTTCTCGTATTTTTATTGGCAAAAAATTAGTCACATGACCACATGTAGTTGCAGGAGCTGCTAGGAAATGTGTTTCCAGACCGGGCAGCTGATATCTGGAACAGATGTTGCTAAAGAAGAGGATTTTTGATGAGCAGCTACTGTTTTCATCACATAAACTGAGAAAAATAAAACCGATAATCATAGAAAATCTAAGCTGCCAAGTTATTAATAAGAATGGCTTTCACATATCAGGTTGTACACCTTAAAGTTATACAATGTTATGAGTCAATTATATCTTGGTAGAGCTGGGAAAGAAGAAAAGAATGCTTCTTAGCTCCAGAACATTTTATAGTCATTTGGTTGGTAATATGAAAGGATTTATTGACGCTTTCGAGTGGGATCCTCCTGCCCCGTGTCATCTGAGCCAGTAGAATGAAGCTGAGTTTGGTTCAAAGCAAAGTTGTACTCTTTGACCAAAAAATGGAGAGATGTAAGCTTGGCCCCTAGAGCAACCTGTGAGTAGGGCTACTTCATAGCGATCTTGGCAGTGGGGCAATGGAAGGGAGTGGAGTTCTCGCGAGAGGAAGGCGGGGTGTGATTGGGCAAGGCACAGTACCAGGTGCGGCATCTCTGCCTATGGCCCACCCACCATCAGGAATGAACCTCGTTCACAGCTTCTGCACATGGTCCCCAGGCTGGAATGTCAGGTGTAGCCACACTGCACCAGGAACTCAGGTCTGATGTTCCTCGCTCAGGATCTCTGTACACAGCACCCTGCGAGCAAGTGAAGCCAGACTAAGCACAAAGGAAAGGGGGAAAAAAAGATTAGACTTTATTTTATTACCTAGATTCTATTTTAATTTCCGGGTACTGTGAATGAGTTACGGAGAAGGCAATGGCAACCCACTCCAGTACTCTTGCCTGGAGAATCCCAGGGATGGGGGAGCCTGGTGGGCTGCCGTCTCTGGGGTCACACAGAGTCGGACACGACTGAAGCGACTTAACAGACAGACAGTGAATGAGTTTTGCCAGTGATACCTGTTCACGTCTTACAAGCTTTAGACAGAAGCCTCTTCATAAATGAAAAATGTGGGGCCACAACCAGGTGGTTGCTTGTTGGTTTAACTATTTTTTAGTTTAAAAATATTTGCGGAATCTAACAACTAGATGGATAATGTCAATAGGAGTAAATCATGAGAAACTGTCAGATTTTTCCCATTGGAACAATTTAGTAACGTCTATAAATATTTTTTAGTGCCTTGCACCGAATACTTTGGAGTAATATAAAAATGACATTGTCATTAAAAAATTTTTTTTTTAATCTATCTGTATATCTATAAATTAAGATTGAAATAGAAGTGATATAGCCCAAAGATACTACTGATTGGTGAGTTGGATTGCAGGAAAACATGTCAGTATGGAGAAAGCAGGGTTTGAACAAAGTTTTGAAGTATATATGAGATGCTAATAGGCATAATGCATGGGAAGGCATTACGTTTGTGACAGTTCCAGAAACAAAAGAGAACAAAGCATGTGTGGGGAACAGAGACGAGATTGTGGATTAAGAAATGGATGACGTTGACTCATTACAGGGGTGAGTCTCTACGAATAGGGCGAGAGTGGGAAGGAAGCAACTTTCTGCTCCCTATGGAGCAAAATTGAGGCAGAAAGCATGTGCCACTTTAAAAGCTCCCTGAATAATGCTTTTACACATCTTCATTGAAACATTTTGAAATACTATTTAAATATATTTTTTAATTGAAAATGTTGTACTTTTGAAAAAACTGGAACGGACTTCAAGTTTTGAAGCACCTGAAAAATCTTTCAAACTAAAATAAATTCCACTTTGTATGAGCATAACTGGTACAATGCACTTAATTAAGTGGCCAGTTGATTAGTGAATTGATAGACACTGTAAGGTAAATTTACAGAATAATATGTGATAGAATTCTCAAGGTAGCCCCCAAGATTCCTGTCCCTGGTTATTCAATCAAAACTAACACAGTATAAGATGTGTTGTGAAGCAGTGATGATTATAGCCTTAAATTAGTTGCCCTTAAGATACAGAGAGCCCTCTAAAGGCAGAGCTTTTTCTCTGCTGGGTTGCAGAAGCAGCAGACTGGACGTGTAAGGACTTGATGTGTCGTCACTGACTTATGGAATATGGAGGAGACCGTGTGAGAAGGAATGTGGGTGGCCTCTAAGAGCAGACAGTGGCCCCTGGATCACAACCATCCTCCAGACACTAGATTCTACCAACAAGCCAAATAAAGTTGGATGCAGATTCTTTCTGAAAGCCTTCAGAAAAGAGCCCCACCTGGCCAACATTTTTATTTTGACCTTGTGATATGCTAAGCAGGGAGCCCAGTTGAGCCTGCCCAGAACTAAGAGCTAGTAAATAAATATTGTTTTGAGCTGCTAAGTTTGCAGTGATTTATTACAAAGCCGTAGAAAACGAACATAAGCAGACACCTGAATTCAGTTTAAGCAGAATTTGTATACTTCAAGACTCAGCTCCTATCCTCAATGAAAACTTACCTGATCGCCCCAGAGTAATCCTTTCCTCCTCTCTAGTCCTACTTGACTTTGTTTTTACCATTTTGGAGTTAGATACTACAGTCTTGCCTGGTACTTTGTGTACTTGAGCTTTTCATGTCCCTAGTTGATAAGCTCCTTGATGGCGAGAATCAAATCTTTAAGGTTTTACTTCTAAGAAGGAGGTGGTGGGCAAGCCTGATTTTCAAGAAGTTTCTATCAACAAAAGCAAATGAAATGTTCTTGAGAAAGAGCAAGTAGCTCTCATTATCTCTCAATAAATAAGAACCTGAGACAACATTCAGTTGCTAAGATCAAGGTTACGGATCTCCTGTGACTGCCAGCCTGACTAGGTCTATCGCTACATAATGGGCAAACCAGAATGACTAGTCTGACTCATAAAGGTATAATTGAGACTCTTCTAGTTATGAGTCTGTTTTATTCTTAGTGCCAGTTATTACTCCATAAATATCGCTTTGTTCAGTCCCTGTCTGCTGCTGAGGCTGTGACCATGGCAGGGTGTTAAGCCCTGACTTAGAAATTACAATGTTCTTTTATTAGGTAATCACGTGAAAGCAGTCTTAACAGCTTCCAGATGCAATATCCTTTATTTCTGAGAAACTCTTTCATGCCTATGTATTTCTAATATGAGTGGATTTTATCCTTTTACCTTTATGTGTGACCCACTAATGTAGATAACTTAAATTTCAGAAGGGCCTAGCACATTTTATGCACCTGGAGACTGATTCTGAAATAAGTTAGCAACGTTCTTACATAGTTCAGGAGGAAAACATCTGCTCCAGAACAGTGATTTAATTTCTCCTTCTTTCCCTCATGGGTAGGAAAGAAAGAATGATCCTCTTTGAAGGCATCCTATAAGTGCCAGAGGGATTCCAGGTGGCTCAGTGGTAAAGAATCTGCTTGTCAATGCAGGAAACACAGGAGAGGCGGGTTTGATCCTTGGGTCAGGAAGATCCTCTGGAGGAGGGAATGGCAACTCACTCCAGTATTCTTGCCTGGGAAATCCCATGGACAGGGGAGCCTGGTGGGCTATAGTCCATGGGGTCACAAAGAGTCGGACATGACTCAGCAACTTAGCATGCACAAATGCCAGAAGGAATGATCAGACTATGCCTGAAATAGAGGAGTTTTGCTTGGGATCAGTGTTTAATGAAGTTAGAATGCCTGGATTTAGGAAATCTCATGACATTCAATGGTAATTTAAGATTCAGAAACTAAATCAAATACAGGTTTAAACTTTTTTTTACCCAGATTAAAAAAAAAAGAACATTTTACTAGCAGTACTTTTACTGGATTTTCTCAGCCTCATGCTGAAATTGTCTTTTTTAAAAACTGATCTATCTACCCATTTTCCAGTTTTGCCATTAATTCAGAAAGTCCTCCTACTTAGAAGGAGGAACCCCCATAAACACACACCCCCATAAACACACACCACATTCAAGTTGAAATCTAGGATGTTCTACCTCCAAAATATGTTTTAAAAACATTTTCACTTCTCCATCTTTATCCCCACTGCCTTGGTTAAAGTCCCGTCTCCCAGGCTGTCTTTCCTGCAAACTAGACCTGAAGTGATTTTTCTAAAACATAGATCAAGTCACATCATTCCCTGTTTTACTTAGAAATTTCTGTCCCCTTGCCAGATTATACTTCAAACTCCTGAGTCAGACTGCCTGTGTCTTTTTGCCTGCTTCACCAGCCTTACCCCCTGCCTTCACCCACTTCCTTTACTTCTTGAGTGTTTCTCAAAATGCAGTCCTCATACCATCCTCAAGAAAATCACCACTTACTGGGAATTCCCTGGTAGTCTAGTGGTTGAAATGCCATACTTTCACTGCTGAAATAGCAGATTCCATCCCTGGTCAGGAACTAAGATCCTGCAAACCTTGCAGTGTGGCCCCCCAAAATTCTGGGTCCTGTCTGAGGTCTATAGAATCAGAAGCTGTGAGATATGGGGCGAGAAATATGGTTAATAATGGTTAAGCTCTGCGTTGATACTCAGGCAACACGAAGTTTGGTATCTGCCAGGAGCATTTGCAATGCTTCAGATTCTCTCCCTTTTCATGTCTTTACCCTCATGCCACACACATACATACACACATTACTTTGCCTGGCCGAGTTTGGACTCTGCTTCCAGATTAGTTCTAAATCTTCCTTAAGCGTCATCTATGGCAAGCCTTCCCTGACTCCCTAGGCTGGCCTCTGTATTGCCTTAAAGGCATAGAATTGCAATTTTTTATTGTTGCTACTGGTTACTTATCTATTTCACTGCCAGGCGAGCTGTTTATAAATAGGGACTATTTCTTTCACCAGAGCCAGAGTGCTGGGAATGTAGTGAGTGGTCCCTAATAAGTGTTTATGAATGTGTGAAAAAACAAATGCACAATTTCCAGATCTTATTAAGAAAACATAAAGACCATTAAAAAGATTAAAAAAAAATTTTTTTTTTAACTGGAAGTGTGATTAATCCAGACTCTGAGGTCTGGGAAAATTGATTTTAAAAATGTAAAGAAAACCTAATCTAATATAGAAGAAAAAATTAAAAGAGCTTTTCAAACTCAAGGAATTTTGCTTTTCTCTAGTAGATGGTCATTGGTTGTGACTCATAGCATCGGTGGTTCCAATAGCTATCAATGATAGATTGCCTTGTTATAGATAAAAATTCCTGCTTCTCTGAACTATTTATTTCTTCCTGATGATGTTCTGAGCTCAGATGCACTGTGCTGTCAAAAACATTGATAAATCTGGGCACTGTACAGTCCTGGGTTCAAATCCCAGCTCTGCTAAGTACTAGCTGTATAATTTCCAGCAAGTTGTTTAATTTCTCTGAGTCTGCTCCTTTATTATGTCAGAGAAGACTTTCTACAGAGGCCCAGAGGCAATAATATGTGTACTCACAGAGGGAAAGTGGGATGTAATGAAATAAAGTGTGTAAGACATGGCAGATAGTGAAGAAAATATTCTCTTTGTAGTAAGAAAGAAAATCTTGATTGTAACTGAGTTTCTATTGTATGTCAAATATTTTATTAGATATTGAGGAGGGAAGAGGAATGCAAAAAATATAGAGTGCATATACCTTCTAATTCAAGAGAAAGTGTTTTGAAAGGGCTTATAATTTATTGAGGATTATAAATAAACTTAAAAAATCAACTTTATTGGAAACATATATATTACCATATGTGAAATAGATAGCCAGTGGGAATTTGCTGTATGACTCAGGGAACTCAAACAGGAGCTCTGTGACAACGTAGAAGAGGTGGGAAGGAGGTTCAAGAGGGAGAGAACATATGTACACCTATGACTGATTTATGTTGATGTATGGCAGAAACCAAAACAATATTGTAAAGCAATTATCCTTTAATTAAAAAGTAAATTTTTAAAAATCAACTTTATTAATTTTTACAGAAAGAAAAAAGAACTCAGCTACAAAGAGATTGCTAGTTGTTCTCCAGAATCCATTCTCTCCTTATTCTACAGTGGTAGATCCCATAATTTCAAACCAAGTATGTTGCCACCTGGAAAAAGGATTGCATTTCCCAGCCTCCCTCACTGTTGACACGACCATGTACCTGAATTCTGGCTAATAGTATATGCATAAATATAGTGTGAGAAAATTCCAAGAAGTATTCTTAAAAAAGAGGTAGCCTTCTAGTTCCTTCCGTTTTCTCTTTTCTGCTGATGGACTGAGACTTTGATAATTGGGGGTACTTAGGCCACCTGATGCGATGAGCTGACTCGTTAGAAAAGACCCCAATGCTGGGAAAGATTGAAGGAAGGAGGAGAAGGGGACGACAGAGGATGAGATAGTTGGATGGCATCATGGACTCAATGGACATGAGTTTGAGCAAGCTCCGGGAGATGGTGAAGGATAGGGAAGCCTGGCATGCTGCAGTCCATGGGGTCGCAGAGTCGGACACAACTGAGCAACTGACCAGCAAGGCATCTTGGATCATAGTGTAGAAGCTGCATATTGAGGATGGAGGAGAAACCAAATTTAAGGAGTTTGCTTCCTGGTGGTCCCATGATGCCATCATGCCAACTCTAAACTGCCTATGTTTATTTGAAGTACAAATAAACTTTAATACACTGTTGTTTGTGGGCTTTCCTTCATTCATAGATGAAGTTAATCCTAACTAATACAAACTAATGCTAACTTGTAAAACTTCAAGCTGTTTTTAAGTTTTTTAATGGACAAAGTTTTATGTTATAGTAAGTGAAAACAGTGTAGAAGACAAAATTATGTATGTGTACAAATAGAAGATATATAGGAAGAAAGTATGCCAAATTATGAATGTGTTGGTTTAGGATGGTAAAATAATGGGTAGGGTTTTCCCTGTTTCATTTTTTCTGTACTTCCCCAATTTTTTTATCTGAACAATTTTTTATTTTTATTTGTTATTTTATATTGGAGTATAGTTGACATAACATTGTGTTAGTTTCAGATGTACAGCAAAGTGATTCAGCTATACATATATCCATTATTTTTCAGATTCTTTTCCCACATAGGTTATTACGGAATATTGAGTAGAGTTCCCTGTGCTATATGTTGTCTTGTACTTCACTTCCCCAATTTTTTAATTAAAAAATTATATTTTTCATTGGGTGTACCTTTGAGCTGAATTGGCAGCAGCTACTATACTTATCTAGTGTTTCTTTATCATCTAGTTTCTGAAATGTTACATTATTATTTAGAAGAGAATAGCATTGTGATTGAATCAGTTCTGGGTTCAGTATTCTTTCCTGGCTATTATAATTTGGCAGATTACCTCCCTGAGACTCAGTGTCTCCATCTGTTAATTGGGCATGATAATTCTTACCTATTTCATAGGATTATGTCTGAATTAAACATAGTAGTGGATATAAAATCACATAACACCACACATGTAGTAAGATAGTCAATAACCCCTATATAATATTGCTATTTTATCTATTTACATATGTCAATACGTCTACTTGCTGTCATTTTCATTAGCCACATAATCTTAGTGAGCTATAGCTTGCTTAGCTATGTATGACCTTATTCAGTTCAGTTCAGTTCAGTCGCTCAGTCGTGTCCGACTCTTTGCGGCCCTATGATTTGCAGCATGCCAGGCCTCCCTGTCCATCACCAACTCCCAGAGTGCACCCAAACTCTTGTCCATCGAGTTGGTGATGCTGTCCAGCCATCTCATCCTCTGTCGTCTCCTTCACCTCCTGCCCCCAATCCCTCCCAGCATCAGAGTCTTTTCCAATGAGTCAGCTCTTCGCATGAGGTGGCCAAAGTATTGGAGTTTCAGCTTTAGCATCAGTCCTTCCAAAGAACACCCAGGACTGGTCTCCTTTAGAATGACCTTATTACTAGAAATTTATGTTGTCCTCAATTTTTCATTAGTAGATAAGATCCAAAAGGGGAGGCTCTCCTAGGCAGGATTATCATGGATAAAAGCTAAGATGACAATATCTGATCTGATAATATAAATTTGTAGCATTTAAAATCATTACTGTTTCACGAATCGCCAGTTCAGGTTCGATGCATGATACAGGATGCTCGGGGCTGGTGCAGTGGGATGACCCAGAGGGATGGTAAGGGGAGGGAGGTGGTGGGGTGCGGTTCAGGATGGGGAATACGTGTACATCTGTGGCGGATTCATGTTGATGTATGGCAAAACCAATGCAATATTGTAAAGTAATTAGCCTCCAATTAAAATAAATAAATTTATATTTTAAAAAACAGCTTACTAAAAAATAAATAAAAAATAAATCATTACTGTTTCAGAGACCCTGGAACATTATTGTTGCTAACAATTTATCAAGTGGCTGACAAAAAATGATATGGTGTGTCAATAAATGAATATTAATTTGTTTTGAATTGAAATTAGTTTTGGTGGAAGCAAGAAAACTTGTTTTCAAAGAAGACAACAAGTTAAAGAAGGGTGCGTTTGTGTATATGTGTGTATTTTGGAAGGAGTGGGGTGATTCTTGAGGGAAGGTCTTGAAGGGTTGGGATTTGATACCAAAGTGTTCTTGAATAAATATGAATTCAAGTAGTGACTTTTTCTGTTTTCTTTAATATTCCCCTAAGGTTTGTCAAGAGATTATTTTCATTTGAAATTATATTTTAACAGAAGTATAAAGTAATACATGCTCAATGATGAAAGCAAAACTATAGAAGAAATCTCCAGAGGGCTAAAAATAACACAAGGAAACAAATCAGCATGTATTTTTTAAAACAATGGAACGAATTCCCATTTGCTTGTAATTAAATACTAATAAAACCCTGTGTTCCACAGGGGATAAATAGATGTTCCTACGCTAAGAGACAATCTGGGGAACTCCCTGGTGGTCTAGGGGTTACGACTCAGCACTTTCACTCCATGGCCCAGGTTCAATTCCTGGTTGAGGATCCCACAAACTGCTTGGTGCCTCCAAAAAAAAAAAATAAGAGAGAGACACAATCTGGGCATTTGGGGAACTACATTCTTTGTTTTAACCAGATCCCCAAATGAATCCATTTTGTGGTCGAGAAAATAGTGCTCACCCTATCTGCCATGTGCTTCCTGTATTTCCCAGCTTCCTGTTGTGGCAGGTTATGGCCATGTGATTAGTCCGTCCCAGGAGACTGTGAGTGCAGGAGATACGTATGGGTTCCTTCTGGCCTGTGACTGGGAGTAGTAGGGATGGAACCACATAAAATACTGAGACAGTAATGTCACAAAAGATGGAGCCTGGCTTTC
Source organism: Bison bison bison (assembly GCF_000754665.1). Taxonomy (NCBI): domain Eukaryota; kingdom Metazoa; phylum Chordata; class Mammalia; order Artiodactyla; family Bovidae; genus Bison; species Bison bison. The sequence goes on along the minus strand of NW_011494749.1, from coordinate 391,983 downwards.
CAAGTCACCAAGTGGAGGAGAGCTTCGCCTACCTTCTTTGGACTTTCAATGAGTAAGAAATACATTTTTATTAAGTCTCTGTATCAGTTTGTTACGGCTTCCCTGGTGGCTCAGACAGAAAAGAATCCACCTGCCAACGCAGGAGACTTGGTTCAATCCCTGGGTTGGGAAGATCCCCTGGAGAAGAAAATGGCTACCTACTCCAGTATTCTTGCCTAGAAAAGTCCATGGGCAGAGGAGCCTGGTGGGCTACAGTCCATGGGGTCACAAAAGAGTCAGACATGACTTAGTGACTAAATAACAACAGCATCAGGTTGCTAAGACTGCCATACAAAATACCGTAGATTGGGGGGCTCATACTACAGAAACTTATTTTTCATAGTTCTCGAGGGTGGAAGTCTAAGCTAAGGTACCTGGCAGGTTTGATGTCTTCTGGGGCCTCTCTCCCTGGCTTGCAGATGGCCACCTTCTTGCTGAGTTTTCACATAACCTTTTCCTGTCTGGGAACATCCCTGCTGTCTCTTCACCTTCTGAGCACACCAGTCATACTACATTAGGGCCCCACCCCAAGTCCAGTTTTAACTAAATCACCTCTTTGAAGACCTTATCTCCAAATACTGGGGTTGGCACTTCAAATAATGGATGTAGGAGGAAGGCACAATTCAGCCTTTAACAGTCACTGAGATTTGGGGATTTATTTTGTCATCACAGCATGGCATAGCTTATTCTGATCAAAACACTTTTCCTGGGAATACAAACGAAGATGTGTTTGTTTTGAAAATACACATTTATGTTTATATATGCAGATTTGGGGGGCATGAATGGGTGTGTGTAAATGTGATGTGTAGATTGTTACAGCCTGTGAATGAGTTATATGATATGAAGATATTGTTCGCTCATCCTTGGGATAGCTAGGTAGGTCCCGGGAGGCAAGTGTCTCTAGACTATTCTACTTAGATCATAAGCAGTCCCTTCTGTTCACCCACTGTACCATATAAATATTATCTCCTATGTATGTAATGGTTTTCAAAAGATTCCAAAGTACTTTTACTAATATTCACTGTAAATGATTATATACCATGTCATAAATATTTCATGAATTTTTCCTATTTTATGGAATCTAGGGAAAATTTATTGATAACCTAAATGTCAAACACTCTTTTAAATTCACTATTCTAATACATAAAACTCTGAGTTATATATATTAAATCATTATTCTCAAAATAACCCTACCAAAAAACAGTTCTACAAAACTAATAATATCCCATTTTACAGATGAGAAGACTGTGGCACAGATGGGTTAAAGACTTGCCCATTTACAAAGGTGATTAATAGTAGAGCCAGGATTTTAACATAGGCAGCCTGACTCCAGTCTTTCTGGAGCAACACTTAAAACCACTGACAATTTTAAGCCAAAAAAAAAAAAAAACAGTGAATGAATTTCATAGTTGGATTTTGAAATTTGCTTACTTCTTATGTACAATAAGCAGTAGTTAAGTCAAATTTACCTCTTTGATGCCTTTTAAGAGTAGCTATTTTGCTCTGTAACAAGATTAAATCTTTGCTTTGAAAAACGATGTACTCCAAAACATGAATGAACACAGTGTGAGCTGAGGATCAGTGCCATAATTACAATCAATTCAATTCAGCAAAGTATTTGTTGAGTAACTACTATGTGCTAGGCTTTGCGTTGTATGCCCAGAATACAGTAAAGACTAAAATGACACTTTTCCTTTCATAGGAGTAGCCACTGTCACAGAGGGGTTTATGGTATTTTCCTCAAATTCGTTACTGAAGAAAAAGTTAAGCGCCATGGTGGTTTAGATATCTACTGAGCCACTTCAGAGAACTAAGAAATTAAAATAGGGAATTAAAAAACTTCATTCATTCATTCATTTAAAATAGTAACAAACCCATTATATGTTGACAAATATATTTTATGAAAAATAATTATTTCTAAAACAAAAAAAAAATCTGGTGAGAAACATGACATTTGATTTGTTTGGCCAATTTCCATTATGTCATGCTTAATAAAAAACAAATGATCATAGTGCTTCTCATATTTGCATTTGGTTTGTTGAAATATGTTGTTTGGCTTGAAACACATGAAGAAAATCTAGCTTTAAATAGGTAACTGCAAACAGAGGAAGATTTTTAACAGCCTTTTCAGGTAATTATGGATATCCTTTGATATTACACCAAAGCTTGACAAGCTGTAGTTTCTTAAAGATATATACAGATTATACAGTGGAAGACTCAAATAGATTCAAGGGATTAGATCTGATAGACAGAGTGCCTAAAGAACTATGGATGAGGTTCATAATATTGTATAGGAGGTGGTGACCAAAACCATCCCCAAGGAAAAGAAATACAAGGCAAAATGGTGGTCTGAGGAGGCCTTACAAATAGCTGGGAAAAGAAGAGAAATGAAAGGCAAAGTAAAAAAGGAAAGACATACCCATCTGAATGCAGAGTTCCAAAGAACAGCAAGGAGGGACAAGAAAGCCTTCAGTAAACAATGCAAAGAAATAGAGGGAAACAGTAGAATGGGAAAGACTAGATACATCTTCAAGAAAATTAGAGATACCAAGGGAATATTTCATGCAAGTTCAGTTTAGTTCAGTTGCTCAGTAGTGTCCGACTCTTTGCAACCCCATGGACTGCAGCACGCCAGGCCTCCCTGTTCATCACCAACTCCTGGAGTTTACCCAAATTCATGTCCATTGAGTTGGTGACGCCATCCAACGTTCTCATCCTCTGTCGTCCCCTTCTCCTCCCTCTTTCAATCTTTCCCAGCATCAGGGTCTTTTCAAATGAGTCAGCTCTTCGTATAAGGTGGCCAAAGTATTGGAGTTTCAACTTCAACATCAGTCCTTCCCATGAACACTCAGGACTGATCTCCTTTAGAATGGACTGGTTGGATCTCCTTGCAGTCCAAGGGACCCTCAAGAGTCTTCTCCAACACCACAGTTCAAAAGCATCAATTCTTCGGCGCTCAGCTTTCTTTATAGTCCAACTCTCAAAACCATACATGACTACTGAAAAAACCATAGCCTTGACTAGACGGACCTTTGTTGGCAAAGTAATGTCTCTGCTTTTGAATATGCTGTCTAGGTTGGTCATAGCTTTCCTTCCAAGGAGTAAACATCTTTTAATTTCATGGCTGCAATCACCATCTGCAGTGATTTTGGAGCCCAAAAATATAAAGCCAGCCACTGTTTCCACTGTTTCCCCATCTATTTGCCATGAAGTGATGGGACCAGATGCCATGATCTTAGTTTTTTGAACATTGAGCTTTAAGCCAACTTGTTCACTCTCCTCTTTCACTTTCATCAAGAGGCTCTTTAATTCTTCTTCACTTTCTGCCATAAGGATGGTGTTATCTGCATATCTGAAGTTATTGATATTTCTCCCAGCAAGCTTGATTCCAGATTGTGCTTCATCTAGCCCAGCATTTCTCATGATGTACTCTGCATATAAGTTAAATAAGCAGGGTGACAATATACAGCCTTGACATACTCCTTTTCCTATTTGGAACCAGTCTGTTGTTCCATGTCCAGTTCTAACCGTTGCTTCCTGACCTGCATACAGATTTCTCAAGAGGCAGGTAAGGTGGTCTGGTATTCCCAGCTCTTTTTAAGAATTTTCCACTGTTTGTTGTGATCCACACAGTCAAAAGTCTTTGGCGTAGTCAATAAAGCAGAAGTAGATGTTCTTTTAGAACTCTCTTGCTTTTTCGATGATCCAGCGGATGTTGGGAATTTGATCTCTGGTTCCTCTGCCAGCTTGAACATCTAGAAGTTCACGGTTCATGTATTGCTGAAGCCTGGCTTGGAGAATTTTGAGCATTACTTTACTAGCTTGTAAGATGAGTGTGGTAGTTTGAGCATTCTTTGGCATTGCCTTTCTTAGAGGTGGAATGAAAACTGACCTCTTCCAGTCCTGTGGCAAGATGGGCACAATAAAGGACAGAAATGGTATGGACCTAACAGAAGCGGAAGAGATTAATAAGACATGGCAAGGATATACAAAAGAACTGTACAAAAAAGGTATTAATGACCAGGATAATCATGATGGTGTGGTCACTCACCCAGAGCCAGATGTTCTAATCAGTTCAGTTCAGTTCGATCACTCAGTCGTGTCTAACTCTTTGCGACCCCATAAACTGTAGCACGCCAGGCCTCCCTGTCCATCACCAACTCCCAAACTCATGTCCATCCAAACTCATGTCCATCGAGTCGGTGATGCCATCCAGCCATCTCATCCTCTGTCGTCCCCTTCTCCTCCTGCCCCCAATCCCTTCCAGCATCAGAGTCTTTTCCAATGGGTCAATTCTTCGCATGAGGTAGCCAAAGTATTGGATTTTCTAATAAATGTGCTTAAAAACAAACTTAGGGTCAAAAGCTTACAGACTTTAAAGTTAGCTTAGTTGATTATATTTTTGTTTTCAAACATTAAAAGATCTGTCAATGAAATAGCTTTCTCTCTCCTGTTACTTATTCTCTGAAAGTAATTATATTAATTGGAAATATTTGAAAAGACATTTCTCCAAATGGCCAGTAAGAATATGAAAAGATACTCAGCATCTTTAGTTATCAGGGATATGTAAGTCAAAACCACAATGAGAAACCACTGCACACCCACTAAGATGGCTAGAAATCAAAAAGCCATTAATAGCAAGTATTGGTGAAGATGATAAGAAAGTAGAATCCTTATAAGCTTTCATGGGAATGTAAAATGGCTCATCTACTTTGGAAAACAGTGTAGCAGTTTACTCAAAGAATTAAACATAGAGTTAACATATGATCCAGCAGTTCCACCCAAAAGAAACAAAAACATGCCTGTACAGAAACTTGTATATAAGTTATGGCAGCTTTCACCAAAAGGTAAAAACAACCTAAATGTCCATCAACAGACAAATGAATAAATAAATGGTATATCTGTACAATGAAATATTATTCATTATTCATATATTCAGTATATTCAAATATTATTCATATATCTGTACAATGAAATATTATATTATTCCATAAAAAAGGAATGAGGTACTGATATATTAGACAATATGGATGAACCTTGAAAACATTGTGCTAGCTGAAAGAAGCCAATCACAAAAGACCACATATTATGTGATTCCACTTACATGAAATCTCAGAATAGGGAAATCTATGGAGACAGAATGTTGATTAGTGGTTACTTGGGGTATAAGGGTGAGACATTTGCAGAGGCAGATGAGTGAGAGGAGTTTCTCCTTGAGATGATGAAAATGTTCTAAATTTGACTATGGTGATGGTTGTACATATCTGTGAATATCCTAAAAACCACTGAAGTGTCCATGTTAAATGGGTGAATTGTATGGTATGCAAATCATATCTCAGTAAAGCTATTCCCACCCCCACCCCCCGCAAATCAGTTACATCCTAGACAAAAAAATTAACCATATGAAAATTTTTTAGAGGGGGAGAGGGGCGGAGCGTCTGGCGGTCTCGCACCCTGGGCTCGCTAGAGTGAAGATAGTCCAAGTCCCAAGAGACAGCGCCTCTCTCATTCAGTCTTCGATTATACATCAGCATCACCAGCTCCCTCACCACCAATGCGACCATGGGAGATGACATCAAATAGGCAGCCCCCTTCAGTTTGACCAAGCCAACATCACTTCTCAGGGGAACGATGCAACACACCTGCACGCAACAGAAGAAGTCCTCCTGTCAGGCGTCAGAGAGGAAGAAGGGATCGTCAGTCTCGACTTAATTCCATTAGTCAAGATGAAAATTATCACCATCTCCCTTATGCACAGCAGCAAGCAATAGAAGAACCTCGAGCCTTCCACCCTCCGAATGTATCTCCCCGTCTGTTACACCCTGCTGCTCATCCACCCCAGCAGAATGCAGTAGTGGTTGACATACATGATCAGCTCCATCAGGGCACCGTCCCTGTTTCTTACACAGTAACAACAGTGGCACCACATGGGATTCCCCTCTGCACAGGCCAGCACATCCCTGCTTGCAGTACACAACAGGTCCCAGGATGCTCTGTGGTTTTCAGTGGACAGCACCTCCCTGTCTGTAGTGTGCCTCCTCCAATGCTTCAAGCATGTTCTGTTCAGCACTTACCAGTACCATATGCTGCATTTCCACCCCTTATTTCCAGTGATCCGTTTATTTTACATCCTCCCCATCTTTCTCCCCATCATCCTCCTCATTTGCCACCTCCAAGCCAGTTTGTCCCTTTCCAAACACAGCAGTCACGATCGCCTCTGCAAAGGATAGAAAACGAAGTGGAACTCTTAGGAGAACATCTTCCTGTGGGAGGTTTTACTTACCCTCCATCTGCCCATCCCCCGACATTACCTCCATCAGCTCCTTTGCAGTTCCTAACACATGATCCTTTGCATCAGGAGGTTTCGTATGGAGTACCTTATCCTCCATTTATGCCTCGGAGGCTCACAGGACACAGTAGATACCGATCCCAGCAGCCCATACCACCACCCCCTTACCATCCCAGCTTACTACCATATGTGTTATCAATGCTTCCATTGCCACCTGCAGTGGGCCCAACTTTCAGCTTTGAATTGGATGTGGATGATGGAGAAGTAGAAAATTACGAGGCCCTGTTAAACCTAGCAGAGCGACTGGGAGAGGCCAAGCCTCGAGGACTGACTAAAGCAGATATTGAACAACTTCCTTCTTACCGGTTCAATCCTAACAACCACCAGTAAGAACAGACTTTGTGTGTAGTATGCATGTGTGATTTTGAGTCAAGGCAGCTACTTAGAGTTTTACCCTGTAACCATGAGTTCCATGCCAAGTGTGTCGACAAATGGCTTAAGGCAAATCGTACTTGCCCAATCTGCCGAGCTGATGCTTCAGAAGTGCATCGGGATTCAGAATGACCAGCCTAAGAGCACAAATTTAGTTTGGGTGTTCCTCATCACATGTATATACGGACTATCCATTGAACTTAATCTGTGTGGCTTCCAGCCCTCCCTTTACCAAAAGGGTCAATGGACCTTTCTTTGCACTGTGTGACTTAATCAACTATAAAAGCTTACAATTAGTCTTCACAATTATGGGATTGTTATACTAACCGTGTGATTGGAACTCCAAAGACTTTTTCTTTAGCTTAATTTTGTGTGTGCACTAACATTCCCTGGTTTTTGTGTGATCATTCCGAGTGTTGCTGCAAGATTACAGTGGACGTGATCTTTTAGCATGTGCTTTCATTAAAAGTGGTAGCTCCAGATGATATAGCAATCTACCTTATATAGAGCCTTCAGAAACTGTGAGTGGCAATGAGTGCAGCGTATGACTGTTGATGGTAAATGTATCTGTGTGTGTGAGAGAGAGAATGTGTGAAACTACTTGTGTGAGGGCATGGTAGCTAACATGTGTATGAGATCCTATATACCAGCATGTACCAAGAATGTGTGTGTAGTTTTAATTATGCTGCAATGTATAATCTGGTGTGTTATTTAAACAGCACTAGTACTGTACACTGGTTTCCCCCTTGTGTTTGCTGTTGCACACTGATTGCTAAGGGTGCATCAACGATAAGCATTGAATACTCCATCCCCTTCCCTCCCAGTGAATGGAATGAGAAAAGCCTTCTTCCTTTGCTTCAGGCAGCTGTCACCTTCTCTTCGTTGGTGGTCCCAACTGGGTCACTTAAGGAAAAAGTGTAATAGATTCTCACTCCATGAACCTGAAATTTTGATTTTTGTCGTGAAAAAGAAATTTTTAAATCTCCAACTTGCTGTTTCCAAAAAGAAGGTGCAATATCATACATCATCAGTTAGCAATATTAGCATTTCAATCAGTGATTTGAATGTTGATACTCTCTTGGTTTTCCTTTACATTTTCAGTAAGCTTCTTAGCCAGACATGCTTGTGATTTTTTTTTTTTTCTTTTAATGTTTAGGTTTGTGGTCTATTCTGAAGATATTTGAGTAATATATTTCTAAGAATACCACTGGTCCCATGAAGTCTCACCTCTTCTAATTCCACCAGAAAAAAATCTGTTAACTCAGCTTGACTTCTGATATGTTATTTGTTCAAGCTCCCATAGGCAACAAAATTGTTTTAAGAAGACTATGTTTCTGTTCTGCCAAGCTCCAATTTTGAAAGTTGTCTAGTTCTTCTCCCCTCAGTAAACGTGCTTCTCATTGAAATCCTCGTTTCCAGGATGGATCAAGTGCTGTGACAGCTCGAGTTCCTTAGACCTGGTGTGCTTTGATGTTTTATCACTTTTCTTTTTTGTTGAATGAGAAAAAAATTAATATAACAGGTGTCCAGAATACTTGCAGTATAAATGAAGATTTGATTTTTGTATAAAAAATAATGCTGTAAAACAGGAATTGACCTGCATTTAGTTGCTCTGAAAAGAATACATAGCTGTGTGGATTTCTTTGTTTTTTTAATAGGTTCCTTGAGCATAATTCAGATCGTTTCAAGTCATTTTTCTAGCAGTGTTTGAATTCCCCTCTCATTCTTCTAGTGTCTTCACCATTGTCTGCCTCTTCGTGCAGTTGCTGTCCTTCTTCTGGTTGCAGTGGCACAAGCTGCAGTTCTCCAGTCAGGACTGTGATGACTTGCTGCCAACCTCAGCTTTCGTTTGGCTGTGTCCGTTTTCTACTCAGACAGTGTTAACTACTTGTTACTGCCATGCTACTTGCCTTCCCTTGAAGACTATAAGCTTATCACAGCTTAGAGTTCAGTAAAGTCAATTCACACAGAAGCACAATTTTGCCCTTTTCCAGACACTGTTGCCTCTATCTAGTCCTACAAGTAGGATTTTGCATACTTTGTTTGCCCCTGTATTTGTCAGTGCATCAGAAATACATCTAAACAGTGGTGAAATGCACATGTTACTTTTAAATCATTAGAGTATTCCCTACCTGTTCCTAATGAATAAAGTGTGTTAAAGACCAAAATTACTGGCGTAATAATCAACTACATTACAAATCACGTATAGTTTAATCTTTATTTTTTTTAATTAAAAAAATCATGTTTAAAATGGCAAAAGCCCATCTTATACATAGACTCTTTTATATAGCTGCAAAAAATTTATATCTGTACAGATCTAACATAACATTACTATACTCAGTATTCATTTTATTGAAGCATGCAAGTAAAGCACTTTTTCTAATTTATATAGATACTTAATTAACAAGGCACACTGTACTAATGACTAGGAAAAGTAGCTCTTTCTTCCCTCTCTGGGATGATGAATTCTTGTCATACTACCCCTTTTCCATTAAATTTTTGAGAGGCCGTTGGCAATTTAGGAGGCAGCAGGGTCTATTTTGGTAAAATCCAGAATTGTTGCACTCTTGTGGCTGATCTCTCTTTGGGAATGTCTTTTCTTCGCATGGGGCTCTTAGAGATGTGTGCAGATTTGCTTATTAAGTAGTTAGTGTGTGTTAGGAGCGTACATGCATGTGTTCCAAACC
>NW_011494749.1:381356-382436 GCF_000754665.1 Bison bison bison | reverse complement strand
CAGTAGATACCGATCCCAGCAGCCCATACCACCACCCCCTTACCATCCCAGCTTACTACCATATGTGTTATCAATGCTTCCATTGCCACCTGCAGTGGGCCCAACTTTCAGCTTTGAATTGGATGTGGATGATGGAGAAGTAGAAAATTACGAGGCCCTGTTAAACCTAGCAGAGCGACTGGGAGAGGCCAAGCCTCGAGGACTGACTAAAGCAGATATTGAACAACTTCCTTCTTACCGGTTCAATCCTAACAACCACCAGTCAGAACAGACTTTGTAAGTACATTTTTCTGACATCTTTCTGTATTAAATTTACTTTTCCACCTTCATGAAATAAAAGCTTGAAAGTCAAAGATAACTTGATGAAGGTAAGTAATGACCGTTTTCATAGTCTAGGCTTGTGCTGTCCAATAAGATAGCTGTTAAAGTTAAAATTTTTAGTTGCACTAGCCAGTGATGCTGTATCAAAAGATAGAGGTATATGGCATTTCTGTCACCTAAGAAGGTTCTAGACAGTGCTGTTCTGGATTTTTATGAGCCTAGAAATCTTACGGTTTTTAACTCTAGAATGTTTTATATTAAATCGAAAAGTCTCATACCTGTAAAATTTGAGGGGTTTACCTAAAGATTCTGCTTATTATAGCATCTTTCTTAATAGCAACTCTACTGAGATATAGTTCACATTTAAAGTGTACAATCCAGTGGTTTTTAAGTATATTAATAAGAGTTTTGCAACCATCATCACAGTCAAATTAATATCATTTTCATCATCCCCAGTAGAAATACCTTATCAATTAATAGCCACTCCCCATTGCTCCCCAACCCTCCAAAGCCCTGACTCAGGCCCCCACTAATTTACTTTTATCTCCATAGATTGGCCTGTTCTGGACATTTCATGTAAATGGAACCAATATAACATGGGGTCTTTTGGGTCTGGCTTCCTTGATTTAGCATAATGTTCTCAAGGACCACCATATTGTAGCTTGTATCATTTCATTCCTAATGGGCCACACCATTTTACATTCTCACCAGCAGTGTACAGAAGTTTCCTTTTCTCCCCATCCTCACCAGTGCTTGTTA
>NW_011494749.1:369786-381192 GCF_000754665.1 Bison bison bison | reverse complement strand
ACTCAGTATTCATTTTATTGAAGCATGCAAGTAAAGCACTTTTTCTAATTTATATAGATACTTAATTAACAAGGCACACTGTACTAATGACTAGGAAAAGTAGCTCTTTCTTCCCTCTCTGGGATGATGAATTCTTGTCATACTACCCCTTTTCCATTAAATTTTTGAGAGGCCGTTGGCAATTTAGGAGGCAGCAGGGTCTATTTTGGTAAAATCCAGAATTGTTGCATTCTTGTGGCTGATCTCTCTTTGGGAATGTCTTTTCTTCGCATGGGGCTCTTAGAGATGTGTGCAGATTTGCTTATTAAGTAGTTAGTGTGTGTTAGGAGCGTACATGCATGTGTTCCAAACCAGCTCAACCTAGCCACATTTAGCAACCGTGTGGCTAGCAGAAGAGAAAGAACAGTTGATTTGTACCTAGCTGTTGACTCCTTAGGTGATGCACCAGATAGCAGGCAGATGTTGGTTTCTTGCCTTCTTCCCCTTTCCTCCTAAAACAATATTGGCTTTACCACCTTAACTCTGCTGTGTTTTTTTATTTTCCTTTGCATGAAATACCACCTTTGTTGGTTTTTAGCACCCCCTCTTCCCCAAAAAGAAAAACAAAAACAAAAAACAAGGCCTCCAGGTATCAAGATCTCATTAGGATTTTCTGTCCTGAATTTTTTCAAGCAAAATCTAGAAAATGTGAAAGCCTATTTAGATTTTATACACTCTCTGAAATGTGATTTGTTAAGATTCTTATATTTGGGCCTCTTATAATATTTTAAATGAGATCTACCAACTCACTTACGAGAATATTTTTCACAGATATCTTTAGGCCTTTATTAGAAAGCTATTTTCCCCCTGTTGGTACATTTGGTTACCTCATTTTGCTGTTTGTTTCAGACTATGGAAAGCTCACAGGGGTGTATTTTGGAATCATTTGCTGAGTCATTTCCTCGAATCATACTCCATTGTATCAGTTAACATATAGTTTTAAATGTACGTATTATAAATATCTGTAACCAAATCATTTGAAGGCTTGATAAATTTTTAACAAAGTTTGTACATTTTTTATGAAAGTTACTAGTAACGCTTTACTAAGTAGTGCAATGAATTTTTATTTTTAATCCCTGTGCCCAATTTTGGAGTTGAGAGGGTTGTTGGTAATAAATGTATGATGTACACTTAAAAAAAAAAAATTTTTTTTAGAGAGATAATTTTATAGAGGGGGAAACTAAAGCTCCAGAGAGAGGAGTGTTGACCTAAACTCACTCAAAACCTGGGACAAGAACCTGGGTTTCTGGTTCCTGCAGTAGAGTGCGTTTCATCCCCCAGAATAGTATTATAATACCCCTCTCACTTCTGGGAAGACAATTGCAATGATCATACCAAATGCCTTTGACCTGGAGTCAGCCTGAGAGGTAAAAGAAAGTATCTACAAGAAAAGTACTCTACCTGCAGTTTTGCTGTGAACAATGTCACCCTTTGTGGAAAGAAATAGGAAACTGAGCAGAATGGGAGAGGAGAAATAGAATTCACTTTCTTGGTTTAAACACTAGACTATTTATGGGCAGTCCTATAAGTAGTCACTCTAGTTGCATAGGCTTTTGCCAACTCCTTTAAAAATAGCTATTCATAAAAACAGTGAACACAAAATGTAGCACAAAAGTTTTTGTAGGTCCACAGACTAGTAAATATCATACTCCTTCATGGCCAAACATATTGTAATGGACAGCTTGGTGCTTGTCTCACAAATTATTTGGTTCCAGTGGTAAGCAGAGCTATAGAGATGTCTCTGATTTGTGTAATACTTTTTTGGGTTTTTGTTGTTTTTGGCCATGCCACTCAGCTTGTTAGTTCCCCCAATCAGGGATCGAACCTCAACCCCCAGCAGTGGAAGTGCAGATCGTAACTATTGGATAACCAGGGAATTTCCCTGATTTGTAGAATACTTTGAATTTCAGCCTGCTTTTACATAGTATCATGTCTGATGCTCAGCACAACCCTGTGGAATCAATAGGGTAGATATTATTAGCCCCATTTTGCAGATAGGAAACTATTTTTAGGTAAGTAGGACAAGGTTGTGTTATCATCCTATTTTATGAATGAGGAGTCTTATTTTACACACAAGCAGCATGATATAAATAGCTGCAAGAGGGAACTTAAACTTGTGGCTGGTACATGAAAATTTGGGAACTATTTAAAGCTAGAGAACAAGGGAACAGAGTGTACCAGCTGGAATACTCATGGAAACAACAAATTTATTGCTGCTTTATATTTATTACTTCCATAAACTGCTTTTAGACAGATCAGACCCTGAATTTGCAAACCCCGCTGTGTTATAGAATGACAAACAAGGCTGCCTCCTTGCACGGCTCCAGTGGACACCATTCACATGGAGGCGACACCATCCCCATAGCATTAGACACAAGTGGTAGGTGTCCCGTGGAATTAAAACAGATTCCTGGCCCTGGATCAGAGATGCTATATAGATATCACAGTCAAATCTCAAGGTCCAGCAGAAACCCCCATTCTTCCATGAAATCTGACCCAAAATCTTCTATCTTAACGTCTATTATATGCACTGTATATTTTGGTATTTCTTCATACTTAATTTTATTAATTTTTTCATTTTTAATGACATTTATTGTTTTCTTTCTAATTTTACAAGCAATGCATGTTTATTGCAGACAATTAGGAATACAGAAAGGCATAAGGTAAGGAATAATTATCATCCATCATCCCCATCCCCTAGAAATAACCACCAGTTTCCCATTTCCCCTCATTTTAAATATAATTTATCTTTGTACGTTACTCTTCCAAGTTTCATCTTCAAGGATTTGACTTCTATAAGTTTTATCTCTTTCAAAATACGGTGTCACTGAAGGTAGAGACCATATTATTTTCTACTTCTCTAGGCTCTAAGCTTTCTTAAACATAGTATAAATGCAGTAGTCAACAATTCAATTGAATAAGTCAGTTTATCTTCAATAATTTGCATCATGTGGTATTATAAGAACAATAAAGAATGTAAGTAAATCTACAAACATATCAGTTATGTTGTGAATAACAGTTTCCTTTCAATTTACTAAGTTACTTACATTTTATGATGTAATTTTTTTATTGTTTGCTAGTTAGTTTTGGTTAAGTTTGGGAGATCTGTATTTACTTCCCCACATCACCAGTCATAGACTGGATAAGGCTTTTGTCTCCTCAAGAAAACACAGCACAATTGAGCGACTATCACATTCTTTGGAGAACTTCAGTCTTTGGTCACGGCATTTAAGCCCCTGGTGGTGATCCCACAAAGTGACCCACATATTTTGTGTTTTGATGGTGGGATTACTATCTTAAATCTTTTTGCTTCTATTTGATGAGTCATGTGGATACCACATTTGAATTCTGTTTATTAATACTATTAAGTTTCAAGTGTCAACTGGTGGTAGAACAAATAGCCAACCATTTGAACTGCTAAAAGAGAAACTGAGGCATATTAAAAATGTTAAGCGTTTATTTGAGCAAAAGTCAGTTTAAATCAAAGCACCAAACTGAAAAGCACTCCAACAGGAGCTAGGAGAAAGATTTTATGGAGAAGAAGGAAGCAAAGCAAGGAGATTATGTGATGGGCTATAGCTTAAGCATTTGCCTTATTTGGAAAAAAATCTTATTGGCTGTTTGTGATCAGTGTTCTTAGGTTTTAATTTCTTAACCATGAGGCATTTACAGGATTGGATTTGGTTTGCTTAGGTAATGCCAGTAAGGCATTAGAACCATCTCAGTTTAATGACCTCCTTTTAAATTAACTTAACAATTGCTATATCTGGATTACATTTTCAAAGAAAAAAGATATTTTGTAGCTCATAATTCCAAATAGTTAATCTAAAAGTCACGGCTTTAAGGAAAATTCTGCGTGCGTATGTGCTAAGTCATTTCAGTCATGTCTGACTCTTTGAGACGCTATGGACTGTAGCCTGTCAGGCTCCTGGGATTCTCTAGGCAAGAATACTGGAGTGGGTTACCATGACCTCCTCTAGGGAATCTTCCCAACCCAGGGATCAAACCCTCGTCTCTCATGTCTCTGGCATTGGCGGGCAGGTTCTTTACTATTACCGCCACCTGGGAAGCCCAAGGAAAAGTCTAAATTAATTTAAAACAAATAAGTATTTTTTAAAAATATTAGTGTTAGTGTCTCATGGGTCAATTGTAATTGGACAACATGAATTTTATTTGGCAGTCATAGAAGCAGGCTGTCTAGGGCTGGGGCAGCCGCTCAAGGCTGTTAGCAAGCTCCTTCTAACATTCTACTCTATTATCCTTTCTTCATGGCTTTTGTCCTCATGGTTGCAAGGTGGATGCTCTACCTCCAGGCATCTAATCCATGTTCTAGGCAGGAAGACTGAGGGAAAGAAAAATGGAGAATACAATAGTTTTAAATCAACTGAGTCTGATCTTTTGAGTCAGGGAAACAGTAACTCTTCTGGAAATTCCATCTCACAGACTTTCTTATGTTTTATCTGCCAGAACTGGGTTGCCTGCAGAGATGGGGAGTGAATATTTTTAACTGGGTACTCTGCCACTGTAAACAAATTGGATTCCATTAGGAAGGAAGAAGAGAAGGGTAGACATGGGATAAGGAACATGTGGTATCTGCGGTGGAAGGTAAAAGTAAGTTTCAAGGTCTACTTTGAATTTTATTTTGACCACACAAATATGCATAGTGAATTTGGAAGGTGAAAGAAACTCTAAAGATAAAATTTCCCACTGATAGTCTTAACTAGTCTTAGAGTCCTCTACCTTCCTGAGAAAGTATTGCCCATAAATTTAAGAATAGCCTTAACTCTAGAAAATTAGTGGGGAAAGCTAAAGAGACTGTTGGTAGGTTTGCCTCAAAAATGGAAATGGGGTCCCTGGAGCCACACCCCAAATACTATAGCAAAGAAAGTGGGTCTCTTGCTATAAGATGCATACAGATTATGCATACTGATTTACTAAAGTCCGTTAAAAGAAATTCATCTAAAATATTAGCAATAGTGAATTCTATCTCCATAGGCCAAAAACTCTTAAACCCAATAAAACAACTGTCCTTCCATCCAATACAATTTTACAGTAAGGTTTTCTCCCTAATCTAAGGTATTATGTGTGTGATTTACCAAGAGATAATTAACTAACACCAGACATTAACACTTCTCTCAACCTCTTCAAGCAATTATCATCCAATTATTTCTTGTGAAAACTGAAAAGAAAATCATTAATAAATGGTACCAAATTACAAGACTTTTTTTCTACTTAGTATTTCTATTTTGCAGTGGTTTTACAAACACTACTGGTTCTTTTTTTTAGCAGGAGTTTCACAATTGTGATGAGACATTTTCTGCCAATATCAAAACCAGTGGCTCATCTAATTTGGGACTATCAAAAGCTGTATCATGTGATATCTGTGGCCAGTTTCAATCTTCTGTACCAGTAGAGAAGTATATGTAAAATTAGAATGTAATTTTCACCATGACTAATGCATTTCCAGTAATTATTACTACGAAGATAAATTCTCAAAGAAAAATAGACATTTAATTGTACTACACTTTTTTCATTTTGTTTTGTTTTTACAGCATGGTGCCTGTCTGTCTTTATTAAGGTAATACTTATTTGATTTCTAGTTAAAATAAAAGATTTTTATCCAGCTGAATAAGCAGCATAATTATCTTGTCAGGGAATAATGAAAATGAATATTTCCTCCATTTTTTGGACTGGTATAGTTTTTACAAGCTCTACAGAAGGTATCATTCAGATAAGGTCACACCAAATAGAAGTTTTGCTCACTGGATTAAAAATAGATCGGCTCAATGACTCAGCAGGTAGCTTATTGCAGTTGCCTACTAAGAACACCCTAATTCTTCCTTGTACTACATCGCAGTCAAGTACTCATGTGGCTTTATCAGGATTAGCGTATTCAGCTACTAGAAATAAGATCACAGTATATCTAGGACATTCTGTGAGATGCAACAGCACTGAGAGTATTATGGGTCAAATTCTGATTAGGTATAAGCAAGCACATATTCAAAGATTTAAGTTCCTTTCAATAATTTACAGTAATGTGGCTAAATTGAAAGTGAATGGTGGAATCAGATTACAGAGAGCACATGATTGTGCTTAGATTTTTAGAGCAGCACCTGTTTCATTATTCCGTGAATCTCCCTACCTGACTTCCCCTACCCCTGCCATATGGGAAACCTCAGGGGGGCCTTTAATGGTTCCCTTTTTTCTTACTCACATTCAGGCAGCGGCCAAGTCACTACCTTCAGTCCCTGAACATTCAAGAATGATCTAACAAATAGAGTTGATATTTCTCTTGAAAGGAGACATAGATAGGACTACCTTCCTCAAAAATATCTCCCTCCAAATTATTGGCTATTCATTGAGAAACACTTTCAGCCAGTATTATCCATTAACATATAATAATATATCCAGAAACTATTTGAAAATCATCCTTGTACAGCCTCCAGATATTAGGTGCCTGAGTAACACAGATGTATAAAATTAGACCATGACCCCTACAGGCTCCATTTAGCTCTTGATTTATCAGATCCCCGAGTAAATAGATAGGTAAGTTACAATGTGAGGAAAGAGAAAGTAGGAAGGTGGGAGAGTCAGATTTTGCAAGGCGCTGTACTAAGGTAGCAGGCCAATGAGAAGGAGCACAGCGAGGGCTTGTAGGGGTGTAGAAGGGAGGAAAAAGATCAATGTAGAGGCTCTGAGAAGTACAAAAACAAGTCTCATTGTCATAAAAAGTTGACCTTAGTCCCACCTTGGAAACACTGCCTGGTTCACCCCATTCCTTTCTTAGGTCTGGCCCTCAACAAAACAGGTAGCTGCAATTTGTCTTTGGCAGACAGTCCATTTTTCATTCAGGTGGCTCTTTCCTCTGGAATCACTAGATTCACTGCCATCTCCCTATACTCCCACGTGGAGACCTATTCTAAAGCTATTGACTGATAAGAAAAAGTTAAGGAAGACATTGATAAAGGTTAAAAGAGCGATCCCTCCTGGTAATGTTTGCGTTTTTACATAGGAGTTTGCTGCTGCTGCTAAGTCGCTTCAGTCATGTCTGACTCTGTGCAACCCCATAGACGGCAGCCCACGAGGCTCCCCCATCCCTGGGATTCTCCAGGCAAGAACACTGGAGTGGGTTGCCATTTCCTTCTCCAATGCATGAAAGTGAAAAGTGAAAGTGAAGTCGCTCAGTCGTGTCCGACTCTTCACGACCCCATGGACTACAGCCCACCAGGCCCTCCGTCCATGGAATTTTCCAGGCAAGAGTACTGGAGTGGGGTGCCATTGTCTTCTCCGACATAGGAGTTTGGGAAGCTCTTAATATTATTCAAATCAGACCACTGATCTCCAATTTAATGCCAACTTATAAAGTTAACTTAAAAGCTGTTATATTAATTCAACAAAGGAGGGCATTAGACTGAAGAGGCTCTGATGCCCTGGCAGCCTATGTAAGCAAAACAAAATCTAAGCTTGCAAATGCTGAAAAGTTAGGAAATTGAAACTTAAGGACAACCAATCACAAACTGCCATCTAGGCTTTAGCTATAGACAATCTATAATCTATAGTCAACTTATTCGTGCTTAGTCACTCAGTTGTGTCCAACTTTTTGCGACTCCATGGACTGTAGCCCACCAGGCTCTTCTGTCCATGGGGATTCTCCAGGCAAGAACACTGGGGTGCGTTGCCATGCTCTCCTCTAGGGGATTTTCCCATCCCAGTGATAGAACCCAGGTCTCCTGCATTGCAGGTAGATTTTTTACCGTCTGAGGCACAAGGGAAACCCAGTGTTTCAGATGCCTCAGCTTATCTTTGAACAGCATCCCAAGTCTCTGTGCTAGACCTTATAGTTTTACTTGTTTTCATTGTGCATTGGTTATCCTTGTAAATGGCTTTCCCTTCATTTGTTCACAGTGAATGCTATTTTTGTTGTCAATTATTAATCCTAATGAGAACATTAAATTAAAAAAATTATACTTCCTTTAAGAGTAAACTTGACTGTAAAAATAGATAGATAGATGAATAGATAGGTGGACTGATGATTTACTAAGCATTATTTCAAGGTTCATTGATCTGGCTTGCTCAGGAGTCAGTAATAAAGCAAACGAATATATCCTCTACTCATGTATTTCTTAGAAACATGATTATTTATAACCTCCAAGAGGGCAGAGTCTCATCTATTGTCTTTGGTTCCCCAGCACATGGTTCTTGCCTGACACTGGTCTGGAATCAATGGATTGAATTACAACAACTTCACAGTTGCTCCCAGGTTCTTGGAGCTAAAAATTGTCACAAGATTTTGTGTATCTTTTTCTTGGCAAAGGAATTGTGAGTTTATATAAAGAGAGTTTACATCAGTCTAAGAAAATGACTTGAAAAAATGTACAAAGCAATATAAAATTGAGTATAAATAAATGGAGTGAAAATATAGTGTTTAAAGTTAATCTCTGAGAATATTGTGTGTGTTAGTCATTCAGTTGTGTCCCACTCTTTGTGACCCCATTGACTGTAGCCTGCCAGACTCCTGTGTCCATAGGATTTTCCAGGCAAGTATACTGGAGTGGATTGCCATTTCTTTTCCAGGGGATCTTCATGACCCAGGGATTGAATCTGGGTATCCTGCATTGTAGGTAGATTCTTTACTATCTGAGCCACCAGGGAAGCCCTTGTTCATTCTTCAGCGTTGGAACAAATGTAATGCTATGATAAGTCACTTTAGTCGTGTCCAATTCTATGCGACCCCATAGATAGCAGCCCACCAGGTTCCCCCGTCCCTGGGATTCTCCAGGCAAGAACACTGGAGTAGGTTGCCATTTCCTTCTCCAATGCATGAAAGTGAAAAGTGAAAGTGAAGTCGCTCAGTCGTGTCCGACTCTTAGCGACCCCATGGATTGCAGCCTAACAGGCTCCTCCGTCCATGGGATTTTCCAAGCAAGAGTACTGGAGTGGGGTGCCATTGCCTTCTCCGTGGAACAAATGTAAGGGCAAATACAAATTTTCTCTCCTCTGAAAACAAGCAGAAAGATTTTCCCCTTCTCCTTTTTTTCCTGAATTTCTTTCTCTGTCCTTTTCAAATGTATGTACATCTTCATGGTAGCTAAATAAACCTCTGGCCTGTCTCATAACTCAGGAATGTTTCCTCAAGGACCTGGGAGCCATCTCTTTGAAGTACAATCATCAAGGAAAGTAATTCCAATATCCCAGTTTCCTGGGAAGAGATGGGTCTAATTTGTCACCTGACTGCAAATTATAAAACCTACCTAAGTATTGAATGGTTTGTCCACTTAGCTGTATAAAAGGAGATTGATTCCCTTTTCTGTCTTTGTAATCACCTCTAACAGATGATGTGTGTGGCATATCATGTTCTAGTTTAATCTTATTCAAAGTAAAAATTTTCATTTCTTTCTAGTTTTGGGGAGAGTTTTTTCCGGGCTTTAGTGGTTGTGACTCATGACCTCTAGGGCGCTCAGGCTCCATAGTTGGCAGCACACGGGCTTTGTTACCCTGAAGCATGTGAAATCTTCCCGGACTGGGAATGGAACCTCTGTCCCCTGCATTGGCAGGCAGATTCCTAACCACTGGACCCCCAGGGAAATCCAAGATTTTGTTTTGATTATATTTCTCCAACACAAACATGGGCTGAGCTTCCTGGCAGCTGAGATATTGATGTTTGGTAGATTTCAATCATGACACTAATTTTATTTTCTTAAGTAATGGAGAATCCATGCAATGAGCATGGTGGTCAAAAATGTGAACTCTGGAGTTAAAACGCTTGCCTTTTAAATCCTGGCTCAGTGATTCACCAGAAGAGTGACCTTTTATAAGTTAATCGGAAATCATACTGATTTTCCTCCGAGTCTAAATTTCCTCATCCTCATCTAAATTTCCTTAATAAAGCGTTAGTTTCCTCACCTTAATTGGTAAATGATGAATCAGTGCTGCCTGAAGCTCATGAGAAGCGTCCCGCACAACAGAGAGGCTCTAGTGTTGATGATGTTAGCACAATTCATGTGCCCAATGCAGAGTGAAGTCAAATTCACCAAACTGTTGGAGTTTGGAGCAGACAAAGGTTTATTGCAGGGCCATGCAAGGAGACAGGTGGGTCAAGCCCTAAAAGGCCTGAGTTCCCCGAGGGTTTCAGTAAAGCCAGGTGAGGAAGGAGGGTGCAGGGTAAGTGATCAGTTCGTGCACAAGTCTCTGATTGGCTGATGGTGAGGGAAAGAGGGTGGTGTCACAGGGGTGAACATTATCAGTCCTTAGACTCCAGGAGGCTTGGGGCTATGTGCACATGGCCCCAAGTAGTAACATCTTCCACTTGGTGGTGAGTTTTCACATCTGTAAAACAACTCAAGGGAAAAAAGTGAAAGTCGCTCAGTTGTGTCCGACTCTTTGTGACCCCATGAACTGTATAGTCTATGGAATTCTCCAGGCCAGAATACGGGACTGGGTAGCTTTTCTCTTCTCCAGGGGATCTTCCCAACCCAGGGATCAAACCCAGGTCTCCCGCATTGCAGGTGAATTCTTTACCAGCTGAGCCACAAGTGAAGCCCAGGGTTTTCACATCTGTAAAACAACTCAGATTGGAATGTGCATCAAATACTGTTTTTTAGGTACTTCAGAGAAGAGCTAAAGCAGAGGATATTGGGGGAAGGCCTGTCACAGGAAGGCCCCATAGGGTCCTGCTCAGTTACACTGAGAGAAGTGGAAGGGAAAGCTAGGCCGGCCATGACCACTGCGGTGCAGCCAACAGCGAATCTACCGATTGATGCTAAGGCTCTATGAAGGATGGGGCTGTGTCTCACTTTAGAGCTGTATACCCCTATATAGGTGTGGGCTGTGTCTAGTACTTTGAAAAGTACAGTAGTACCAGCTACATCACCCCTGCTTTTATGTTTCCTTCTGAGCATCCTGGGCTTGAAATAATATACTGTACCACTGTACTCTACAGTACTGTATAATAAAGTACGTAAATCACAGCCACTTGTAGAGGATGCATGCATGTGACAGTGTAGGCCAGACATGTGAACTGACTTGTGTGTTTGGTCACGCAAATACCCATTCACATATTTGAAAGTTCACGACTTGAAGGTTTCTGTGTAGGCGACTTACTGTAGTCAGTCAGTTCAGTCGCTCAGTCATGTCTGACTCTTTGCGACCCCATGAATCACAGCACGCCAGGCCTCCCTGTCCATCACCAACTCCAGGAGTTCACCCAAACTCACGTCCATTGAGTCGGTGATGCCATCCAGCCATCTCATCCTCTGTCGTCTCCTTCTCCTCCTGCCCCCAATCCCTCCCAGCATCAGAGTCTTTTCCAATGTGTCAACTCTTCGCATGAGGTGGTCAAAGTATTGGAGTTTCAGCTTTAGCATCAGT
>NW_011494749.1:336019-369489 GCF_000754665.1 Bison bison bison | reverse complement strand
TCTATTTCCCATGAAATGATGGGACCAGATGCCATGATCTTAGTTTTTTGAATGTTGAGCTTTAAGCCAACTTTTTCACTCTCCTCTTTCACTTTCATCAAGAGGCTTTTGAGTTCCTCTTCACTTTCTGCCATAAGGGTGGTGTCATCTGCATATCTGAGATTATTGATATTTCTCCCGGCAATCTTGATTCCAGCTTGTGCTTCTTCCAGCCCAGCGTTTCTCATGATGTACTCTGCATAGAAGTTAAATAAGTAGGGTGACGATATACAGCCTTGACGTACTCCTTTTCCTATTTGGAACCAGTCTGTTGTTCCATGTCCAGTTCTAACTGTTGCTTCCTGACCTGCATACAGATTTCTCAAGAGGCAGGTCAGGCGGTCTAGTGTTCTCATCTCTTTCAGAATTTTCCACAGTTTATTGTGATCCACACAGTCAAAGGCTTTGGCATAGTCAATGAAACAGAAATAGATGTTTTTCTGGAACTCTCTTGCTTTTTCGATGATCCAGCTGATGTTGGCAATTTGATCTCTGGTTCCTCTGCCTTTTCTAAAACCAGCTTGAACATCTGGAAATTCATAGTTCACGTATTGCTGAAGCCTGGCTTGGAGAATTTTGAGCATTACTTTACTAGTGTGTGAGATGAGTGCAATTGCGTGGTAGTTTGAGCATTCTTTGGCATTGCCTTTCTTTGAGGCTTAAATGCTAAGCTGAGTTATTTGTGCATGCTTTCCTGGTGGCTCAGTCAGTGAAGAGTCTGCCTGCAATGCAGGAGACCTGGGTTCATTCCCTGGGCTGGGAAGATCCCCTGGAGAAGGAAATGGCAACCCACTCCAGTATTCTTACATGGAGAATTCCATGGACGGAAAAGCCTGGTGGGCTACAGTCCATGGGATCACAAAGAGTCGGACACGACTGAATGACTAACACTTTCACTTTCACTTCATACTGTAGGCAGTGGGGAACCACTAAAAGTCTTTGAGCAGGGAAATGATATGATCAGAGCTAAACCTTATGAAGAAAGAACCAGTAGCAACGTCTAGAATGAATGGGTGGTGGACTGTTAGTAGATGGGAAGGTGTTACTAACTAAAAGCAATCATTCAAGCTAGAGCAGTGGTTCTCAATCAGGAGTGATTTTGCCTCTCAGGGGACATTGGGAACTGTCTGGAGACATATTTGACTTTCATAAGTAAGGAGGATACTATAGGCATCTAGTGGGTAGAGGTCAGGGATGTTGCTAAATATCCTATAGTACATCCTATTCAAAATGTGAATTTTATCCCATTTAAGGAACTCTGGGCTAGACATCATTAGAATGGATAACGAGAAGAGAACAAATGGGGCAGCCATGAGTGGCCCTGTGGAAATGGATTGTACAGAATTTTGCAAATGACTGTATCTACAGATCAGAAGAGAATTCAGGATTTAAAAAAGAAAAAGAAAAAAAAAAATTCCAAGATTTAAAACAGATAACTGAGAAGACGATATCAAGAACAGAAACAGAGAAGTCAGAAGGAGGGCCAGATTCTAAAGGGGAATGATGAATTTGTTTTGAGTTTGAGATTTAACTGGATACCTTAGCACAATTCTGGAGGCAACTGAAAATGTACTTGTGGAACCTCGTAAGAGGCTAAGACCAGGCATGTAGATTTCAGGAGATGTTTGAAGTGAGTTATTGGTTAAAGGAAGGGGAGCAGATAAGGGTACTGAAAAAGGGCAAAGAGGAGATGAAGTCTGAGAACAGAATTTTGAAAGACTATGAGAAAACACAAAGGTCATATTACTATAAGACTGTGTTGTTTATTAAATCATGTTATTTTTCAGAATATTTCTCTATTTTAGCAATTTTCTCCCACAAATCCAACATATTAATTAGACTACCTGGAAGTGAGTTGTTCCTAACTGTTCCTAAACTCTCGTTAAACCTGTATCAAAGAACCTCTTGTTCTCTTGTTTTTAAATAATAGTTTTATTAAATTCCTCAAATCCTCTTATAAATCCCAAACATATTCTCAAGCTTGGCTCAATAAAATAGCATTTTTAAAGCATTCTTTTCCTTTTATTCTGTGACTGTCTTTTGCATTTAAGATTTATTTAGAAATTATTTTCAAGACTGGCCTTCTGCAAAATTGAGGTATTACTTGATTTCAGACCATAGCAGGCCTCTGGCTTATCTGCTGTCCATAGAGGAAAAAAGTGTGAGCATAAGTTTATATCTCAACTCTGCCACAAGTAAGCTATATGATCTTTGGTAATATTCTTTCTCTCATTTAGAAAATTTAATTATATATACAAAAAGTTACATGAGTTTTATTAAAGACTAGTGTAATGTTTAATGTGGTAGTTACCCACAGACCCATCCCAGTATAATGTATAATATTACCCATACCTTCAGTGTAAATTCCTAGGCACAATTCAGAGGCATTACAAATTTTTAAAAACTTCCTAAAGTTTTTATTTTTAAAAATATCAAACCTACAAAAAGTTGAAAAAAATTACAATGAGCAGCCATATACCCTTCACCTAGATTCACCTATCTTTAACTTCTGTGACATTTGCTTGTTTTGCCTGTCTGTGTCGGTTATCTGTCTACCTACCTATGTTTATTTTTTGCTAAATGACTTGAAAGTAAATTACAGATATCATGAAACTGTATCCATAAATACTTAGTAGACCTCTGCTACAAACAAGGACATTTACCTGTAAAACCACAATATTATTATCTCACTCTAAAAATTTAACTTTGATACAGTGTACTATCTAATATGGGCTTCCCTGGTAGCTCAAACAGTAAAAATCCCATCTGCAGGGCAGGAGACCAGCGTTCAGTCCCTGGGTAGAGATCTTTGGAGAAGGGAAGGGCAACCCACTCTAGCACTCTTGCCTGGAGAATCCCAAGGACAGATGAGCCAGGTGGGCTATAGTCCAGGGGGTTGAAAAGAGTCGGATATGTCTGAGAGGCTAACACTTTGTACTTCGTACTATCTAATATATATTCAAATTTTAAGATAGTTCCCCAATTTTGTTTGTTTTTCTCAAGATAGGATTTAATCAAGGTTCATGTTTTTCTAATCTGCTTTAATTTAGAAAAGTCTTTTGCATTCTTTGATGTTTTATGACACTAATGATTTTGAAGATTACAAGCAAGCAGTCCCGCAATCTGGAAATGTCTGACTTTCTCCCCTGATTAGTTTCAGGTTATGCATTTCTATAAGTGCACTACAGAGATGGTGCTGTACCTTCTCATTGTATCACTTCAGGAGGCATGCCAATCAGTTCTTCCCAGTTTTAGCAATATTAAGTTAGACCACTAAATTGTCTGTCAGTTCCCTCCTTTGTAAAAGTGACTGTTCCCTATTTTAGCTAATAAGTAATCCATGGGGTGATATTTTAAGACATGTAACTAGCCTATGTTGTGGTCTTGGGGTTCTCATCTGACCTATATTCTTAGTAGTTTTTGCCAGTTTGTTCAGTATGGTTCTTCAGAAAATATTTTTTTAGTATGTAAACTATCCTATATAATTTGTTTTCACTTGAGTTAGCCAGAATTGGCTTCTGTTATTTTCCACCAAATACCCTGAACCCTACGAAAATTGTGTAGAATGCCCACTGCAGTAGGGGAAAGACCAACTTTATCTTTAGGGTTGCAAATGTGATTATGATACCACACACAGGCCAATCCATATGGGACCTCCAGATTTATTCAGGTTACATGTAGAAAAACATTTTTTTATCAGATTTGTAACTGATGGACCTGACCAGACTTGCTTAGACCAGTCCCTGCTAGGCCTCAGATAAATGATACACAAGCCCATGGACTGCTGGTTGTTACCTATTTGCAATGAGACTGTGCTGTTCCTGATGCTTAATCATTGCCATAAGTCTGGACAGTGTAGCATGACGAATCTAGTGACAGACATTATACCCAAATCCTAGTTGCTAAATACAGATGACCTGACTTGATCAAGGCAGATTTTATAACTATACTAGGTAATTTCACTGGAATTTCAGGGTGACATGGGTTGTATTTGTTAATATAATAGCCGTAGTCATAGAAAAACTAAAATCTCAACAACAATTTAATAGAAATTTCATTTATTTCTTAATCAAAGTCCAATTGGTGTTTGGCAAATGATCTTCTGCACAACACCTCAGACTCTCTGACTTCTTCCATCTCATTTCTTCCATCCACTGTTTCCTGAAGCCTTGGAGTCTTTTGCTTCTAGTAGCAGACAAGAAAGATCATGTAGGTTTTTATTTGGGTTTTGGAAGTGTGTGGTTTACAGAATCAATTTTAAACATAGAACAAGAGTAAAGAGAAGGAGATAAATAACCAAAGTTAAAATAAGGTACCAGGCGGTTGAAGGATCATGGAACTCTGTGTGATGCAGTGTTCACAAATGGTTGAATGAAGAGCTTCAACGTATGGAAAGAGTCAACACAGGCTGCTTCCACTGGGGAAAAGTAAGGGCAAGGACACCTGGCCAGAAGCTATAGTTCACCAACCACTATGCAGGGGGGTTTAACAGGCCAGGCTGAAAGTGCTACATATCACTTCTGCCCACATTGACCTTCTATCAGCCAAAACTCAGACCATATTCATCTATAAGGAAGGCTAGGAAATACGGTCTAGGAGCAAAATGATAACAGCTTTGGAAAGGGCCAATCATTTTGTGCCACAGAAGCTGGAGGCGTTGGGTGACCTGTGAAGCTGAGAGGGACTATGGATGCTAGAGAAGTTACAGTCACTCAACACCCCAAGCCTGATGGTCTCTGTTGCTTTTGGCTGGTTTGACCTCACTACTGTAAATGTTTACTTGTATTAAATATTTGTCAATTGAGTGCTACATTTCACTAAGGCCTCAAACTCACTCCTCTGCAGGATTACTTCAGTAGCTGAGAAGCACTCCTACTACTTTCTTAATGTTTCTTTAGAAAAATTAAAAGCACCTCTAGCTAGTCACCTAATTGCAGAGTTGTGTGATCAGTTTTAGAAAGAAGCTGAGTTCAGCAACGTGCAAGTATGAAAATTGCCCTATTCATCACCACTAGTTTTAGTTAAACATCCCTGCCTGGGGGGAAAACTCAGACATACATCCAGTTACTCTCCAGATAACAAATCCTTTGGTCTCTTTCAAACATGAGGGGTTTTTGTCTAGATTTCCAGAAGTATGTGCATCAGGAGGAAAGTGACACAGATTTGATGAGCAGCTAAAAGGCTATAAGATTTGGTAAACCCTAACTTGTGCTTTACCTGGAATACATTATTGAAAAAAATATTTTAAAATGCTGACTGTTGTGATACAATGAGACCTACCACAGCCTAAAATGAAGTTAAAGCAGGAATTCGAAGACATAAAGTGAGCACCAAAGTTTCTAAGGAACTCAGGTGACCTTGGGATTCCACTGCACAGAATTTGGGAGACCAGAGACCAAGGTTAGGACCTACTCAAGTAGAGAGATCTGCATAAAACCAGAATCCCAAAACTCCCAAAGAAAATTTAACTTATTGCTCAGGGGTAAGCAAAAAACTTGCATCTTGAACTTGATCCTGGTTGAAGACAATAAGACATAACAACGCCCTGTGCATTTATAACACAAGCTGATCTCCAAGTAGATTCTCATTCCCAAAACTTGTTCCCTGTGAGGTTTGAAAACCTTGAATGATCATTGAACTTAAAGTGGTCTCAGGTTGGTAGTCCCCTCAGGCAATAGGCAGGACTGCAATTTCAACCTGGACCTCAAAGAAATTCCACAGATGAATTGCCAAGGCAAATCATTCAGCTCACAGTAAAAAAAAGAAAAAAAAAAAAATCTCAGAACATAAGGAAATAAGGCACTCCAGGCTAGGACTAGCAGAAACAAAACAGAAGAATCAGATCTGCAAAGACTTCAGAAATTGCAATTATCAGGCCCAACATAAAAGTACTAGGTTTAAAGAAATAAGAGTGGCTTGAAAATACAAGCAAAGAACAAAAGACTATAAAGATGGTTGAGCATATATGACAAAGAGCTAAACAGAATTTCTGGAGATGAAAATTTTAATAAATAAAGATGAAAACTCAGTAGTCAAATTAAGCATCAAAGTACTCTACCTAGCAAAGTTATCATTCAGAACTGAAGGAGAGAGAAAGAGTTCTCTAGACGAGCAAAAGCTAAAGGAGTTTACCACCACTAAACTGGTCTAACAAGAAATGTTAAAAGGTCTTTTTTAAGATGAAAAGGAAGAGTGCTACTTAGTAATAAGAACGCATATGAAAGAGTAAAGCTTACTGGAATAGTAAATATATAATCAGGGTAGTATGTTAATTACTTATAAAGCTAATGTAAAGGCTAAAAGACAGAAGTAGTTAAAACAAGTATGATAATAGTAATTAGTTAAGGGGTATACAAGATGTGCATGTGATCACATCTTGTGTGTAGTGTAGTGTAGTATGTAGTGTGGTGTCTGACTCTTTGCGACCCTATGGACCATAGCCCACCAGGCCCTGCTGTCCAATTTTTCAGGCAGGAGTACTGGAACAGGTTGTCATTTCCTTCTCCACGGGATCTTCTTGACCCAGGGTTGAATCTGCCTGTCTTACGCCTCCTGTATTGGCAGGTGGGTCCTTTACCAGCTGAGCCACCAGGGAAACCCAGGTACCCAACATAGGAGTACCTAAATATTAAAGTAAATATTAACAGGCCTAAAGGGAGAAATAGGCAGCAGTGCAATAATAGTATGGGGATATCACATTAGTAGATAGGTCATTTAGACAGAAGATCAATAAGGAAGCATCAGCCCTAAGAAACATGTTAGAGCAGATTGACTTAACAAATATTGACCAAACATTCCATCCAAAAGCAACAGAATACACATTGTGTTCAAGTGCATATGGAATATTTTCCAAGATAGATTATATATTAGATCACAAGATAAGTCAATAAATACAAGAGAACTGAAATCATATCAAGAGTCTTTTCCAACCACAATGGTATGAAACTAGAAACTAATTACACAAACAAGACAGGAAAATTCACAAATATGTAGAGCTTAAACAACATGCTACTGAATAACCAATGGGTCAAAGAAGAGAAAAAAAATACCTTGAGACAACTGAAAATGGAAATGCAACATATCAAAATGTATGGAATGCAGCAAAAGCACCTTCTAAGAGAGGAGTTCTGAGTGATAAATGCATACCTCAAGAAACAAAAAAAGTCTCAAGTAAATAACATAACTTTACACCTTAAGGACCTAGAAAAATAAGAACAAATGTGGACCAAAGTTAGTAGAAGGAATGACGTAAAGATTACAGAAGAATTAAATGAAGCAGAAAATAAAAAGAAAACTAAAAGGATAATGAAACTAATAGGTGGTTCTTTGAAATGACAAACAATATTGCTAAACCTTCAGCTTGAATCACCAAGAAAAAAAGAAAGAGGATTCAAATAAATAAAATCAGAAATGAAAGAGGAGATATTACAACTAATAACAGAAATATAAAGGATCGTAATAGAAAAAGTATTTGCTGATAAATTGGACAACCTAGAAGAAACGTATAAATTTCTAGAAACACACAGTCTACCAAGATGGAATCATTATGAAATATAAAATTTGAACAGATCAGTTAATGGCAAGGAGTTTGAATCAGTAATCAAAAGCCTTCCAACAAACAAAAGTCCATGACCAGAGAACTTCACTGGTGAATTCTACCAAACATTCAAAGGACTAATACCAATTCTCAAACTCTTTCAAAAACTAGAAAAGGGAGGAAATCCTCCAAATACATTTTATGAAGCCAGCATTTCCCTGATACCAAAGCCAGGCAAGAATACTATTTAAAAAGAAAATTATAGGCCAATATCCCTGATGAACATAGAGGCAAAAATCCTCAACACAGTATTAGCAAACCACATTACACAATACATTAAAAGGATAATACATCATGATTATGTGGGATTCATTCCAGAGGTGCTAGGCATAAAAACATACACACAGATCAGTGGAACAAAATGGAGAGCCCAGAAATTAAACCCACACATTTGTGGTCAATTAATTTATGACAAATGAGCTAACAATATACAATGGTGAAAGGATAATGCCTTCAATAAATGCTATTGGGAAAATTGGACTGCCAAATGCAAAAATTAAACTGGGCCACTATCTTACACTATATACAAAAATTAAGTCAAAATAGATTAAAATTTTGAAAGTAAGAACCTAAAGCCATAAAACTAGAGGAAAACAGAGGCAGCAAACTCCTTGACATAGGTCTTGGCAGTGATTATTAAAGTCTTACACTAAGAGCAAAAGCACAAAAGCAAAAATAGCAAGTTGGGATGACATTAAAATGAAAAGCTTTTGCATAGCAGAAGAAACCAACAGCAAAATGAGAAGGTAACCTACTGAATGGGAGAAAATAATTGTAAATCATATATATGGTAAGGGGCTAATATCCAAAACACACAATGAATTCATACAAATCAATAGTGAAAAAATATCTAATTAAAAACAAACAAAACATCTGAACAGACATTTTGCCAAAGAAGACAAACAGATGACCAACAGGTACATGAAAAGGTGTTCCAGATCATTAATCATCAGGGAAATGCAAATAAAAACCACAGTGAGATACCACATGTTAAAATGGCTATTATCAAAAAGACAAGAAATAACAAGTGTTGGCACAAATATGGAGAGAGAAAAAAACCTTCTGCACCATTGCTAGGAATGTAAATTGGCACAACCACTATGGAAAACAGTATGGAAATTCCTCAGAAAAATTAAATATGATCCAACTATCCCACTTGTGGCTATTTATCTGAGAAAAGCAAAAACACTAATTTGAAAAATATATATATTTTTTCATGTTCATTGAGGTATTGTATACAATAGCCAAGACATGGAGACAACCTAAGTGTCCATTAATGGATGAATGAATCAAGAAACTGGGTATACAAATGCAATGAAATATTATTCAGCTGTAAGAAAGAATGAAAACTTGCCGTTTTCTATAACAGGGGTGGACCTTAAGGGCATTATGCTAAACAAAGTATGTTAGAAAAGACAAATGCTTCATACTCTTCTCTTATATGTGGAGTCTAAAAACAAAACAAGCTCATCGCTACTGAGAACAGATTGGCGGTTGCAAGAAGTAAAGGCTGGGGAGTAGAAGACACGGGAGAACATTTTTTTTTAGTCTAAATTAATTGAATAAAATTTATAAAGAATAATTTAAGTTGGAAACTCAGTAGATGAACTAAGCTTTAGAGTAGAAACAGCTGAGAAGAGAATTTGTAGATGAGTCCAGTTGAAGCTTTTAATCTTGAAACTTCAGTTTGGTTGAGGGCAGTTTCAAAATTTCAAATTTGTTCAAAGCTGAATTTTTTCTGCTTCTTCAGCTCAGACCTGCTTCAGGCCTCTGAGCCTGAGGTAGGAAAGGTGGCCTTATTAGCTGCTTCTTTTCTCCCAAAATACCTCCCACACTTCTAAGGGCCGTTTCTGACCTCGCCATTCCAGTGTCAGAAGAAAAAGAGGATTAGGGAGAAAGGGAAGCAGTTTCATTTGCCTGGTACTGTGTCATCTGGTGTCCATGCCCTCTGTGAATGAAGACTACCCAAAGATGACACTTTCTCTCCAGATTGTTTCTCAGAAGTACACCTGCTTCCATGTACCCTGGTTGCAGCTCCTTGTTGCAGACAACACTTCTCTGACTGTGAGCTTTTAATAACTCCCTCCAAGCTGGGCTTTGGGCACTTCTTAGGGAGCAAGAAGGCAAGATTCCTTTTCAGATGATCAGAGGCCAGTGCTTTTTGTGGATTCCACTTTGTTCCCTGAAACATACTATCCTTTGCCTCCTATATGTGAAAGGCCATTTTACACCCACTATGGTCCTGCAGGGATTCCCTAGTGGTTCAGACAGTAAAGAATCTGCCTGTAATGCAGGAGACCCAGGTTTGATCCCTGGGTCTGGAAGGTCCCCTGGAGAAGGGAATGGCTACCCACTCCAATATTCTTGCCTGGAAAATCCCATGGACAGAGGAGCCTGGTGGGCTACATTCCATGGGCTCGCAGAGTTCAACGAGACCTAGTGACTAACACTTTCACTTTCACAGCCCTGCAAACAGGTGAAGCTTCAGCTATGTCCCCAACCTTCACACTTGGCAAGGATCACACCCAAGTCTTTCTTGCTGAAACTCCTGGGGACAATTCTGGGAGGTCTCCTTGAGGTACTTCCCATTTGTCTTGAAGTGACCGGGGTGGGGCACACTCCTCCCTGACCACATGTGAAGGTGAAGGGAAAAGAGAGCCCTTTCCAAAGAAATCGTCACCTCTCTACCTTCCCTACCTCCATCTCTTTACTCTGTCAAGGTCAACGGTGTGTTCATGAAAGGCAGAGTATTTACACACTTAGCAGGTCCAGAATGACTTGAGAATACTCCTCACCCATTGTATTGATTTCAGCTTTGGAAGCCTGGCCAAAAGGAAGAGAGAAGTGCCATTTGAATATTTTGTTTCATTGGATTTTATTTAATAATTAAAATCCAAATAATTAAAATCATTACATTTTTTAATGAAGCAAGAAAATGCAAATAACATGCTATAATTTCTTTGATGTCAAAAATTCAAGACTGAGAATGCAAACCACATAGGGGCAGAAGATATTTACAATGTATATTACAAAGGTTAATACATATTACTCAGACTACACAAAAAATTTGTACAAAGTAATAGAAAAATTGGCAAAAATTTGAACAGGCCCTTTACAAAAGAAGATATCCAAATAACCAGTGAACAAAAAAATGTACTCAAGCTCAGCAGTTATCAGAGAAAAGCAAATCTAAAATATAATTATATATACGATCATATACTCACTAGAACAGTACTCATAAGAAACAGAAAATACCAAGTGCTGATGAGAATAAGGAGCAACTAAATTTTTCCTTTACCAGTGGCGTGGGAGTATAAATTAATACACCCACATTGCAAAACTGCCTATTGCTAGCTAATTAAATCTGAACCTCTGACCCAGCAATTTCATTCCTTGGTTATTTACTCAATAGAGCATATATGTGCTATTAGAGCACATATTAGAGCTATAATAGTACATATATGTGCTATTAGAGCTAATAGAACATATATATGCCACCAAAAGACATTCTCATGAATGCTCATGACGGCATCATTCATGATAGCCCCAAACTGAAAACAATTCAAGTGTCTATAGATAATATAATGGATACATAAATTGTGATATATTCATAAAATGGAATATCATGCAGGAATAGAAATATATGAACTATGGTTACACACAATGAAGTATGCTGCTGCTACTGCTAAGTCACTTCAGTCGTGTCCGACTCTGTGTGACCCCATAGACGGCAGCCACCAGGCTCCTCTGTCCCTGGGATTCTCCAGGCAAGAACACTGGAGAGGGTTGCCATTTCCTTCTCCAACAATGAAGTATATGAATCTTATTTATGTGAAAGAAGTTAAGCACAAAAGTATTCATACTGCACAATTTCATTTATATAAAGGTTTGAAAAAAAAGGCAAATCTATAGTATTGAGTCAGGAAAGTGATTTCCTTTTGGGAAAAAGGAGGAAATAGTGACTGGGAGAAAACAGAAATGACATATCCAATTTCACACCCTATTGGTTATTACATGGTGTATTCATTTTGTGATGATTCATTGAACTGTACACTTAATGATTTTTATACTTTTCTGTACCCATTTTATACTTCAGAAGAAAAGCAAGTTTTTTAAGCGAGGGTGGGAGGAAACATGCTCTAAGTAAACAAAGATCAGGGACTTCCCTGGTGGTCCAATAGCTAAGACTCCATACTCCAATGCAGGGGATCTGGGTTTGATACGTCTTGAGGGAAATAGATCCTACATGCCACAATTAAAGATCTTGTATGACTCAAGAAGATTAGAAAAAAAAAAAAAGTCCCATGTGCTGCCACTGAGACCTGGTGCAGCCAAAGAATTAAATAAACACTGATTTTTATTCTTTTTTATTTCCTTCCTAGATTAATGATACCAAAGAAATCCCTTGATCTCTTTGAGCCTCAGTTTCTTCATTTATGAAATAAGAATGATGTAATTAATCCTTCCCTGGAGGATTGTTGTGAATGTCAAATGAGAGGATATGTAGAAACATGCTTTGAAAACTAACAAGCATCAGTTATAATAGCAGATATATCTAGAAATGACAACAAATTTCAAGGCCAATTTTTTTCATTAATTGTTCTCCTTCCAAAAAAATCATATAATACCCAGCTCAGATAATGGAGCTCTCCCATACTGTTTAACTCTCATGAGTCATGAATAGATGTACTATATAGCCACACAGATATGTGAGTCTACAAGATAAATTTAGAAGTTTTCATGGTAGCAAAATATTGGCATCTTAACACAACTGACATTTCAACGGACAAGTGTAGGAAAAACTCTTAATCTGGATATCTCAACTATTTGGTTGCAAATAACAGAAACCATCTCAAGCTAACTTAAGGAAAAAAGAATGTGGAGATGTCTCACAGAACTCAAGAGCAGTAAAGCAGTTGGGCTTCCGGAATCAGAAACTATTCAGCCTTGAAGAACGTGGCAGAACTTGCTCTCTGTCTCAGCAGTGCGTCTTTAAGGATGCCTGCTTCATTCTTCTCTCACCACTGGATCTCTTTCCTTCCCTGCACACAGAATGGGGAAGGATGGTCTGAAAACAGTTCTGAGCTGACAGCCTTTTCCTCTTAAAAGACCAGTAGAGCTTGAGGGCAAATTTCTTGGCCTTAAAGAAAATTTCCTGGGAGAAAATCAGTTTAATCTGGTTTGGGATGAATGATCACTCTGGTTTGGTCAGCTGGCCGGAAGTCCAGGGTCATTTAGTACAAATAGGCAAGGCATACATTTTCAGAAAAGGGGGATAATGAGCTGGAAAGACACCCATAAAAACTTCTGTTGTAATTTCCTACAGATTTTAACTGTAGTAGTTGCATCACGCAAATTGCCTGCTTTCTATCCTTTTTCTTCTTTGAGAGTTGTTCCCACAACCTTGCTGGGAATGGATATCAAACTACTTGTCACTTGCTATCCAGGTAACAGCTGATCGGGCCAGGGATTAAGATCTGATACATTACAGGCCACTTATAGTTTTTCTGTATGAAGTTTGGAAATGGGATGTGAAAGCTGGGTCAGTTACTCATGGATCCTGTACTTGTAAAACCATGGAAGATTGATGTTGGAGTAGCCATGCTAAAACACATTCAGGTAAAGGAAACTGACCTACAGATACACAGTACAGTGAGACAGAAGCAGCTGGCTGGAGAAATGGAAGAAAGACCATGCATGCTGTCTTTTAGAAAAGACACTGACTTGTTTCTGACCTTCTGATTCCCAGTCTTGGTGCAGTTTTAACCACCA
The DNA here is from genome assembly GCF_000754665.1 of Bison bison bison. Lineage (NCBI taxonomy): Eukaryota > Metazoa > Chordata > Mammalia > Artiodactyla > Bovidae > Bison > Bison bison. Next base: position 356,081 of record NW_011494749.1, on the reverse strand, counting down.
ATGTGCAGTTGGGTTCCATGAAATTATCTTATCTGTTTTTTATAGGTACCTAACTCCCTCAATCAACTTGAGTAGATTTGTGTTGACTATAACCAGATGAATCTGAATGAATTTGAAAACATCAGGGCTCAGTGAGTGTCCTTTCTACCCCACACAGGTGTGAGATTTTTTTTTTTTGCTTTGAACTCTGGCCACAGTTGTACAAAATCAATGACTATTTTTAGATTTTCTAACAAGATGTTACTTCACACCTACTGTGTTTAGCATAAAAAGCATTAACAAAGAAATAAGACACATGGTCCTAGCCTCAGGGGTTGCAATCTAGTTGAGAAGAGAATACAAAACACACCTAAAACAATTAGAAATGAACACACAACAGTTTATAATTAAGTATTAAATTGCAGGGCACAGAAACAGCGCTACCATATAGGAGACAGAGCAAGATCCTTGTGGTTGGAACCCGCTGAGCTGAGAGAGGAGGGGCAGGGTTCCACAGTGAGCAAACCAGCAGGACTGGAGAAAAGTGTTCACGTGGCTAATTGGTAGGAAATTTGCTTAAAAAATAGTTCTTGTATTTTTGATTACTAGCTTCTGGTTGTTGGAGAGTTCTCTTGTAATGTTGGGAAATTATAAAAGCACACCGCTTTAATTGAACTTGTTCTTCTCTATAATCTTACAGCATTTTCAACGCACAATCTGCTTTCACTCACTTCAGCTTAATATAAGGAGATTAAATTTCCTGGGGCTAGTCAGTTCTCTGTCCTACTCAATGAAGTATTTTGCAACAAACATTAACAATTGTGTCTAAAACCTCACTTTTTTTATTGTATGTTGTCCTGTGTGATGGTGATTAATAGCAAATAAATCATAGCACAGTTGTCTAAATATGAATAAACATGTGCATATTCATATAGCAATTGAAATTCACAAAGCACTTTACCTTATAATATAGTCACCCTACAGTGAGTATATAGAACTAATACAAAGAAGTTATAATAAAAGAAAATTGTTATAGTCATTATATATAATCCACTAAGACACACGAAAATATATCCTGGAGAATGAAACAAAAATATATGTACATTCTTTAATGACTTATTATTACAAAATTATTATTAGAATTCCAGAATTGACCTATATAATTAATGAACAATGACCTTTATTTGGTGTTAAACTTGCCATAGATTGCATGAACCCTGTGTTAATAAAACTACCAAAATAGTTGTCCTAGTGGTTAGATGACTACTATGATACAGTTTGAAAATTATATTTACTTTGTTGTTGATGATGAATCATGTCCCCAAATAATACAATGAAAACTTTGTTTTAAAAGATGTTTCATTTTTTTCTCTCTATAGTTATTTACAGTGTCAAATTTAACCTTATAGTGATGAACACAAAAGAATTCTGAATAGAGAATTTTCACAATCCTTCTGTCCTTTCTATATCTTTGTTTAAAATGATTTTCTGAAAAGGATAATTTTCATTTAATCTTTAATGATTTATTTGATCTTTGTACTTCATAAATAATTAGCATTTATTTTAATTATTTTTTAGAAAATTACAATTTTTTGAATTATGTATCTCTTGAATTTTATTTGGAATCAATATTTATAAAAATTTATTAATCAATTAGTAATCATTAGTAAGAGAACCAGCAAGATGGTAAAACTTGTCTAAAATGTATCTCTTTAATTTTAAAAGTGGTTCTATTAGAATTGGGTACATACATTTATGTGAGTAATTGGAAATTATATTTTGTTACTTTTTAAATGTCCTGTTTTAAAGAAATAATATCTAAATAAAACTAAAAACATATTTACATTAAAATGTTAATTTATAATAGTAATGATTTTGCCTTAAATTGTTTTTAGAAGTACTTTTTAGAAACCATTTTACATAATAAACTCAAAATGAAGGTGCACAGATATTACCTCCAAAACATAACCCCAAAGCAAGCAAGGTAAAATGTAATGTAAAACTCCAGTTTGGACTTTTTTTTTGCAATTGACTTGACAACAAAGTGTTCAAAGAAAGAATCATACTCAAGTTTACCAATCTGGAAATACCCTATTAGACAAAAAAATAGGGAACTTAGGTGAAAGAAATCAGCATTCAGTAAGCCACGATAAGCTTACTGAAAGCCGCTATGCTAGGCATTCACATAATTATCTCATAGTAATCCTTACTTTACAATGCAGATATGATCTCTCTTTTATGCAGCAGAAAATGAACCTCATAGCAGCTAAATAATTTCCTCAAGGAGTCCTGGCTAGTGATTGCTTATCTTGTAAAGTCATTGTTTCCTCTTCTTTATTCAGTGGATATTTTATCTGAAACCATATCAGCCAATGATCAGGTTAAATTTCAAAAATCCCAGAAACTCGGAACAGCAACTTTTTCTTGAAAAGGTGAAACTAAAAAATGTCTTTCTTATAGAATTATTTGACATTATTAAAACTGTTTCTGCCTATCTCTTTTCAGAGTAAAAAAGAAAGAGGGAGAACTCTTTAGGATCAAAGCATGTAAAGAAATTGATGGGGTCCACGTGGACAGAGGAGCCTGGCGGGTTACAGTCCATGGGGTCGCAAAGAATCGGACACAACTTAGTGACTAAACCACCACCAGGGCACACTACCCTCAAAATATGGAACATTTTTTCTCCCTCTACAAAATTTAACAACCAAATCTGATGTGTAAAACTTTACTAAATCCCATTTAGGAAAAAAAAAAGATATAAGACATATTCCTGGGATAGTTGGAGGAAAATTGAATAAGAGCTGGATTTTGAATGATATTATTAAATTATTAGTTTTGCTGGGTATGAAAATGTTATTATAATCATGTAGGAGAAATTTCCTTTTCTCAGGGATGCATACTGAAATATTTAAGAGTTAAGTGTTATGATACCTGCAACTTATTTTTAAATCATTCAGCAATAATATAAAATATTTATAGATAGATCATTGCAAAGTGATGAAATATGGTAAAATGATAAAAATTGTTGAATCTAGGTGGAGAGTATACAGATATTCATTATAATTTTCTCTAAATTTCTCTTCAGGTATGAATATGTACATAATGAAAAAGTTGGAGTGATAAAAATCTAGCCTGTAAATTTCTGCTTAACCTCAGTTTTTTTTTTTCTTTCTTTTTTTCATGGACACCACAAATTACATAAATTAAACAGATGAACTTCAATCAACTGTCCTACAAATTCAAATCAGTTTGATTCAAAAAGTGTTTCATTCATTTGTTGAATGTCTACCCAATTGAAAACATTCCATTTGTGAAATGCTGATTCAAAAGTGATGAAGAAGTTAAGAACACAGCCTTTGAGATTAGGATTAGCACATGTTAGGAAATTAGGATAATAAAATAATCAAGAGTGCTGGAGAGTTTAAGAGTAATGGAGAATCTCAGCTGCTGCTGCTAAGTCACTTCAGTTGTGTCCGATTCTGTGCGACCCCAGAGACCGCAGCCCACCAGGCTCCCCCGTCCCTGGGATTCTCCAGGCAAGAACACTGGAGTGGGCTGCCATTTCCTTCTCCAATGCATGAAAGTGAAAAGTGAAAGTGAAGTCGCTCAGTCGTGTCCGACTGTTAGTGACCCCATGGACTGCAGCCCACCAGGCTCCTCCGTCCATGGGATTTTCCAGGCAAGAGTACTGGAGTGGGGTGCCATGGGATCTTCACCCTAATTCTTTAGAAATGTGGAAGATTTGAATACAAAGAATTAAAAGATTACAATTGAATGAATCAAAATGAGCAAAAACATAGAAGTGAAGAGTTTACATGCCTTATGAATCAAAGATATAAAATTGTTATTCTAAACTTCAGATCACTTGAAGATAACTGGTATTTCTTCACTGAGTTGACATAGTTTGAGACTGAAAGTAAGAAACAGCCATATTACAAGTATATGCACGATTTCCTTTAGGTTTTTTGAAATATTGAATAGCCACGTTAACCGAAATTTCAGCAATGGCAACCTAATTGAAATTAAAAGCTTACTTATTTGGGGTTTGTTAGGACTGCAGCCTAGGTGACATAGATTCAAAAAAAAAACACTTGAACTGTGTTTCACCAGCTACAAAGTGGGGGAGGCTTATAAAGGTGGAAAGAGCAACGGTACATTAGTTACATGAGTTGTTTATCAAGAATTATAATTGGAGCTGGCAAGAAGTAAAGGTGCTTGTTAAGTAAGGATTGGTCAGGGTCCAAAATGGCTGCAGTGTTATAAGGGGAGACTTTGAGACCCATGAGGTTGCCGTTGGCAAGTGCTGTTCAGAATATGGCTTGTGGTGTCCTTGGGACTGTTACAGTTCAAAGAAAAGTCAAGTCCTCAGTGGTGCAGAGATGTATCTGAGACCAAATCCTCAATGGCAGCCCAGTGCATTTTTGTGTGCCTGAACTGTGAGCTCTTAGGTTCCTCTAATTACTTTGTGCATCCATTGGAGGTGCTAGCTAGTAATTTAAGGCCTGGTAACTTTCACTGCCAGTAGCTGTTAGGCTCTTTAGGTGTAATGAAATGATTGTCTGGAGTAAAATGGTAGGCGATAACTAGTGGCAGCTAGTAAAATAGACCCCATGTGAAAGCTCATCTGAGTTCCCCACACCCCCGAACACGGGCTCCAAGATATGAGGGAGATCAACAGTTAATCTCTCTGCACATTGTATAGTTTTAGGCAGGCCAAGAAGTCATATTCAAAAGTATAGTCCCTGGTTCTTATAAGCATTATCTCAGCCAATTCTAAGAACATTCATTTTCACATAAAACTAAGGCCTGCTTGAAACCTACCAAGTTATGGAGGGGTATGAGTTTCTGATATTCATAAACGAAAATTAGTGATTTGTTAGAATTTAGTGAGGACTAATGCAGTGTTGTAGGAAGATAGGATGCATGCAAAGCTATCAATTCAATTCAGTTCAGTCTCTCAGTTGTGTCCGACTCTCTGTGACCCCACGGACTGCAGCACGCCAGGCCTCCCTGTCCATCACCAACTCCTGGAGCCTACTCAAACTCATGTCCATCGCGATGGTGATGCCATCCAACCATTTCATCCTCTGTCGTCTCCTTCTCCTCCTGCCTTCAATCTTTCCCAGCATCAGGGTTTTTTTCAGTGAGTCAGTTCTTCGCATCAGGTGGCCAAAGTATTGCAGTTTCAGCTTCAGCATCAGTCCTTCCAATGAATATTCAGGATTGTTTCCTTTAGGATGAACTGGTTGGATCTCCTTGCAGTCCAAGGGACTCTCAAGAGTCTTCTCCAGCACCACAGTTCAAAAGCATCAATTCTTTGGTGCTCAGCTTTCTTTATAGTCCAACTCTCACATCCATACCTGACTACTGGAAAAACCATAGCTTTGACTAGATGGACCTTTGTTGGTAAAGTAATGTCTCTGCTTTTTAATATGCTGTCTAGATTGGTCATAGCTTTTCTTCCAAGGAACGAGCGTCTTTTAATTTCATGGCTGCAGTCACTATCTGCAGTGATTTTGGAGCCCCAAAATATAAAGTCTGTCACTGTTTCCTTTGTTTCCCCATCCATTTGCTATAGCATTTGTCTATATATAGTTGGCAGAAATTCCCATGATTTTCAGAAAGGATGCTCTTGTTATCAGTACTTCTCAGTATTGTTTTATGTTGCTTATGGTTTTTAAAAGTTGCTATTCTTCCATTCCACGTTTGGTTTAGCTTCATCAGGGGTTTTGATTAACTGACAACATGCAGTCATGTATGTTTGCCTCAACAGTGTTTTAGCCTGGAATTTTACAATATTAGACTTCAGGATATGTACACATTGTTCAAATAAGTCAAACTAGAATTACAAAAGTAGGCATATACCTAGTGTTCCCCAGTTTTCTCATAGAGTGGCACTTCACTCGTATCCCCAACTCTGTTTCTACTGGGAAATGAGAATGAGTATATAGGAAAGCAAATATAAGGTATAGTTTGTTCTAGAGTTTTCTCTACTGCCTAAAGCTGTCATTGGGAAAAACTGTTTGAGATCAACAGTTCTATTCCTATTACCTGCTCTTAAGTGCTGGAGCTTTCTCTTTTTTTTTAACAAAACAGCATTCTAAACCATACAGGGTAAATTTGACAAATACTGTGATCTTTTAAGCAGCTTCCCTGATAGCTAGTTGGTAAAGAATCTGCCTGCAACACAGGAGACCCGGGTTCGATTCCTGGGTCGGTAAGATCCCCTGGAGAAAGGACAGGCTATCTACTCCAGTATTCTTGGGCTTCCCTTGTGGCTCAGTTGATAAAGAATCCTCCTGTAATGCAAGAGACCTGGGTTTGATCCCTGGGTTGAGAAGATCCCCTGGAGAAGGGAAAGGCTACCCACTCCAGTATTCTGGCCTGGAGAATTTCATGGACTATCCAGTCCATGGGTTGCAAAGAGTCAGACATGACTGAGCGACTTTCACTTATGATCTTTTAAAATATCTGTTTACATTTCTTCACTAGAGCATAAAATTGCTAATCTGAGAAGAAAGCCACTGATGGCATTCAGACAAACAGAATTTTTCTAAAAAGATTGTCTTAATGTTCAACCATTAAAAAAAAAAAAATCAACCCAATGAAGTAATGTAAGAATTATTTGCTGTAATAGTAGTTAGAAGTGACAGTATAATCTACTTAGGTACAAATGATGGTTTAATTTTTCTGAGTAACAACTGTTTCAAAGTATTAAATTTCAGTTTTATTTCTGTACATATGTTACATGAATATATAAAATGTATATGAATATTAGCTATGGACAAAATGGTCAAATATTTTTTTTTATTTTACTTTTTTAGGTGTATTTTAAGACAAATAAACTACAAAAAATTCTTTGCCCTGGAAAAGGTTAGGCCACAGAAATTCAGCATGAGTGACTGCTCACTCTTCTGTGTAATCTGAATTTATAGGTATTTATCTAGTTGTGAGCTTGGACCTTAAAAGATGTTGTTGGTAGACTAATTGGTCTAAAGCTGGCAGAGGTGTGTTTGGCCCATGCAATTTTTTAAAACATAATTTAATCAATTTTTAATATTGAAAACCAGGGAAATTTACATAAAAATCCAGATGTGAGGTTTCTCTTGGAAAAAGAAGAAAGAGAAATGCTTCATCCACTGGGTTTTTATTCAGTACTCAGCCAGAGTGGTGAATTGGCTGGCCCTTTAGCTGAGTATCTGTTATTCCCTGACACTAATACTGAGGACCAGCTGCCATTTAATATCATCCTAGTGTTGCTCAGTTGTGATCAACTCTTTGCAACCCCATGGACAGTAGCCTGGCTGGCTCCTCTGTCCATGGAATTCTCCAGGCAACAATACTGGAGTGGGTTGCTATTCCCTTCTCCAGGGGATCTTCCCAACCCAGGAATCGAACCCAGGTGTCTCCTGCCTTGCAGGCAGATTCTTTACCGTCTGAGCCACCAGGGAAACATAACTTAAATAACTTAACTTAGCTGAGTACCTGTTATTCCTAACACTGATACTGAGAACCAACTTCCATTTAATAGCATGCTAGTGCTGTATGCTTTTTTATACTCACCTGCTTCACTCATTTACTTCCTGGCCTCTGTTGAGATTTGAGTGTAGGATATCTGAGTTAACTTACAGAGGCCTTGGGATATTTATGGAATTTCACCTACTGTATTACTCTGTAGGCTCAGTCCCATAAAAGTGGGAGGGGGTTCCAATTTCAGCATGCTGCCCATATATTTTTAAGAAAAATACAAATTTGTTGATTTCTATTCAGGTATGATTTCATTTGTTAGTTAATGATATCGTGCTCTTTTAAAAATGCACTGCCTTAACATTTCCAATTATGTTCTGTGGAATTCCAGAAAATGGTGACTGGAAAACAAATGCCTGTCTAGTCAATTAAGTTAGAGAAGCACTGAACAGTAGTGTCCCTTCCTGATTCATAATGCATGGAAATTTACAGAAGGCTCTGAGAAGTCCTGGAGCAACTTCAATGAATGGTTAATCAAATAAACGTATGTGGCAGAGGAAGATTTCTCTGAAAAAGTATTCCTTAAAAAATCTTCACTTGGAAAATGTCTCATCCATCCATCCAATCCCCCATTCACTTATTCAACAAATAGATATTGAGTACCCATTAGACTAGAGTCTGTGAATAAGACAGAGAACGCCATGAACAGTACTTTTACTTTATATGAGCCCCTCGTTTCTCATGAAGGCTATTTCAGGCATTAACCGCACTAATTTTTGTTTTGCCACCAACAGTAACTTTGTCAATAGAGAGAAAGAAAAAGTTGTAAAGAAATATTGACAAATCTGGCTAGATATGGGGTATTATAAAGAAGACTGAATGGGGAAATTGCAATGCCTTGACTGATGAAAAAATTTGAGCAAGCTTTGGGAGAAAGGAAACTTATTTGAGGCAATATGTATCAATTAGGATGCTTGGGGCTATGAATAGAAGAAAATTCAACCAAAGAGACTCATTTAATAAGGAAAATTATCTTCCTTATTGAGAAATTCAGGGGTAGAGTAATTCCAAGCTTGCTTAATTCAGTAGCTTGACATCAATGATTAAGCTTCTTTCCACATTTTCTGTCTTTCATGCACAGTGGGCTGGTCTTTCTCCTCAAGCTTGCCTCTCCATGGGCATAAGACAGCTGCCACAGCTCCAAGCATCACATCCTTACAAAATAATAATCATAGCTAAAATTTAATTTGCACTTTTGATAGGCCAGATACTGTTCTAAGCACTTTACATATATTAATTCCTTTGTTCCTTACAACAACCCCATGAGTTGGTTCTATCATCCTATTTCACAGATAAGAACAATGAGGTACAGTAAAGTTACGTAACTTGTTCAGAGTCACCTAGCTAGTGAGTGCCATCACTAAGATGCAACTATAGGAAGACTGGCTCCAACAAATGAAGAAGGTAGTTTTTCCTGTTCCTTTATAACAGCAAGGAAAAGTCTGTAGAACCTCCTACTTCTTGCCTATTTCCCCTCAAGAGTTGCTAGCCAAATTTGCATCACATGCACATTCCTAAACCAATCACTCTAGGGGGAATGAAATCATCAAGGATAGTTTAGAATAACCAAGATTAATCTCTGGGACTGGAAAGAAACATACACCAACTAAATTGGTTTATTAAAGGATGGGGCTGGTGTTTCACACTTGGAGCTCAGATTCACTGAGGCAGTAGTGGGAGTCATGAGAGCATGAAACAAATTTCCAAGGAAGATGGTATAAAAATCAGAGGGCTAAAAACCAAACCTTAAGAAAACTGAGGGTAAGGATGGTTGAAGCAATATAGTCCAAATGTTGAGAATTGTATAAGCTATGTGGTAGGTACATGGGGTTCATTATTTAATATCATTGTCTATTTTCATGTGTGACTGAAAATTGCCCTAATAAAATTAAAAACAAAACCAAAAACAACCATGGAGACTTTGGAAACTCTCTCTCACTATGAAGGAACTTCCTATAGTTGCTTTCCCAACCCTTCTGCAGCCTTGTACTTTCCTTATCCCTTGTCTAGGGTTTGAACCCACTCTCGTGCTTTGAGACAATTTCAGGTCCCAGGCTGGGAGAATATAAGAAGCCCTAGGACTTCCCAGGTGGTTCATGGCTAAGAATCTGCCTGCCAATGCAGGGGAAACAGGTTTGATCCCTGGTCCAGGAGGATTCTACATGCCATGGGGCAACTCAACCCTTGAGCCATAACTACTGAGCCCACGCATGGCAACAACTGAGCGCCTAGAGCCCATGCTCCAGAGAACAGCCCCCACTCGCCACAACTAGAGGGGCCTCCCGGGCGGCGCTAGTGGTAAAGAGCCCGCCTGCTAATGCAGGAGATGGAAGGGATGTCCGGTTCAATCTCTGGGTCAGGAAGATCCCCTACAGGAGGAAATGGCAAATCCACTCCAGTATTCTTGTCTGGAGAATCCCCATGGACAGAGGAGCCTGGTAGGCTACAGTCCATAGGGTCGTAAAGAGTCGGACCCAACTGAAGTGACTTAGCACGCACATATGTAGCAATGAAGACCCAGGGTGGCCAAAAATAAATAAATAAAACTAAAAACTACAAAATAAAAAAAGAAGCTCTAGTTTGGTCTTTCACTGGTTCAGTTTCTAGTCATTTCTGCCACTGATCTCCTCTGGCTAGTCTCTGACTTCCTCTCCTATCACCATTACCACTTGTCTTAGAACCTAAATTTCTCAACCCTGATCTTCAATTTTTCTATGGCCTGGTCCTGATAAGATACCTGCCTGTCATCTAACTGCTGAGGCCTGTTATTTTCCAAGAAACATAAGGCTTTTCTTAAAGGACAGTAATTGTGGGCCTTATGAAGCCTTTTAAACTAATAGCATTCAAGTTGGTATGTCCCTTTCACCATGAATATTTCATGAGAGTTTTCTTACAACTACATCCTGCGTGCTTATTGATAATATAACCTGTGACTTGACTCCCGTGCTCATCTCCTTCATATTTGCTTGATTATGAAATTCTGCTTAAATTCTCAAGATCAGTATTCATACCCAGCTTTTTTTTTTTTTAATGCAGTTCCTGATATGTTTTTAGGGCTTCCTTTGTGGCTCAGCTGGTAAAGAATCTGCCTGCAATGCAGGAGACCTGGGTTTGATCCCTGGGCTGGGAAGATCCCCTAGAGAAGGGAACTGCTACCCACTCCAGTATTCTGGCCTGGAGAATTCCCTGGGGTCTCAAAGAGTGAGACATGACTGAGCAACTTTCACTTTCACATGTTTTTATTTATTTATGACTGCATTGGGTCTTAGTTGCAGCTCACGAGCTTCTCTCTACCTGTGGCACTCAGGCTTTGTTGCCCTGAGGCATGTAAGATTTTAGTTCTCCAAGAAGGGATCCAACCAGATCAAACCCACATCCCCTGCATTGGAAGGTGAATTCTTAACCACTGGACTGCCAGGGAAGTCCCCATGCACAGCTTTAATAGCAGGAAATAAAGAGCTTTCAGAGAAGGTAAACTGGAAAGGAGTCCTTGCAGATGTGGAAGAAAAATAAGGGAAAGGGAGCACAATGTTTCCATTTAGGTTTTTGAAACATGAGCACCCTACCATATTGCACAAGCAAAGGACAGTGCTAGCAAGAAGCAAAAGATGAAGTTGGCAGAAACGTATAGTTTATTGTAAAAAGAAAACAAAGCATAACAAAGCAAATGAATAATGTAAATGAATTTGGGCATGAATGCTCAATTGCTTACATAAATGGCTGATATTAGCATTTTCCACAGCCAAGCATGTTTAAACATTTTGTAGTTTTGCAGAATTTATATCACTGGGCTCCAAGGAAAAAGTGTTTCTGATACCACCCACTGTGTTGTAACCATAATCTCAATCATCTCTTGTGCATGACACTCACTTTAAAACACAAAAGCCCATCTGGCTCTGAGGCAGCCAGCTTTGGCCTCCAAGGCTGTGTGGATTGCATGCAGGATGGTGATAGCGTGATCAACTTCCTCTCTTAAAAGGAAGTGGGGCGGGGGGTTGGGGAGAGGGGAGCTGGGCCAACCTCTGCAGAGTGGTGCCAAGGAAAGGGAAAACATCCAGTGAACTACTTGAGATGCCCCAAATTTAATTCATTAAGTAATTATTGAGTATCTACAGTGTACAATGTACAACCAAAGAAATAAATCTCCTCGCTGAACTGGAGATTACTATCTCAGCAGGGGTTATTATTCCCCATACCATTTTATTTATTTATTTATTTTTGGACAAAGCATTCCTTTGGTGAATCCTGTGGGATCCCTTCCTAGGACAATGTTCTAAAATATGTAAAATAAAGTTCATAAGATTTCAAAGGAAACAATTATATTGAAATAGTCATCAAAGTATTAAAGAAACTAAATTTGTAATACAGTAATATGTATGCCCTTACTTTAACAAGATCTAGTGGTGAGTCTAATAATTCCTGTAATTTTAAAATAACATTGATTGTATATGTTGAGAGCTTTGTAACAACTTAAATGTGATATTAAAAATATCAGCAATCTCTGATGACTACAAACTCACAGGTATTACTGCTGCTCCTGTGGTTTGTCGTCTACATTCATTAAGAAAGAAATGCTAAATTTCAGTTCAGATCAGATCAGGAGCTCAGTCGTGTCCGACTCTTTGAGACCCCATGAATCGCAGCATGCCAGGCCTCCCTGTCCATCAGTCCAACTCCCGGAGTTCACTGAGACTCACGTCCATCGAGTCAGTGATGCCATCCAGCCATCTCATCCTCTGTCGTCCCCTTCTCCTCTTGCCCCCAATCCCTCCCAGCATCAGAGTCTTTTCCAATGAGTCAACTCTTCGCATGAGGTGGCCAAAGTACTGGAGTTTCAGCTTTAGCATCATTCCTTCCAAACAAATCCCAGGGCTGATCTCCTTCAGAATGGACTGGTTGGATCTCCTTGCAGTCCAAGGGACTCTCAAGAGTCTTCTCCAACACCACAGTTCAAAAGCATCAATTCTTCGGCGCTCAGCCTTCTTCACAGTCCAACTCTCTCATCCATACATGACCTTAGGAAAAACCATAGCCTTGACTAGACGAACCTTTGTTGGCAAAGTAATGTCTCTGCTTTTGAATATGCTATCTAGGTTGGTCATAACTTTCCTTCCAAGGAGTAAGCATCTTTTAATTTCATGGCTGCAGTCACCATCTGTAGTGATTTTGGAGCCCAGAGGTTAATAAAAATAACTAATTTTCCCCCCTCCAGGTTCATAAGCCTGTGAATTGAATCTCCTTGGACTTTGTGGACCTCAGGTTAAGAACTTCTCATTGGGGGTGTGTGTGTGTGTGTGTGTGTGCGCGTGCGCACATGTGCTCAAACACGCCCTTCAGACAGAGTAGCATGTTGGAACAATAAATTACCTAAATAATTAAAATATGAGATAGAATAGGAAAAGTAGTCTAGGATTGCAGGAGCAAAGCACTACGGGGAATCAATAGGGAGAGGAAATCTGAAAAGGCCTAAAAATGGGTGAAGGGGAAGAAAAGAGAGGGGATATACGGGAGGAAGGCATTTTACCTTCTCAGTCATCTTTTTCGTCTTCCCATCCTCTTCCTTAGCTCATTATACTGACTACAGTTGAACTGGCTTTTGGAGTTAGCCCTAGGTGGAATATGATTTAGAGTAGCTCTCAGTTTGGTCTCACTATCTCTTGGCCCTCATAAATTATTGAGTACCCAAAGAGCTTTGTCTCTGTGGGTTATATCTATGAACATTTATTGTACAGAAATTAAAATTGAGAAATTTAAAAATATTTATCAATTTATACGTTCACGTAAATAGCACTTTTGGTGACACATCACTTTTATTTTATTTTCACTGTTATTATTCCTATAATAACAAAAATATTAGTGAGGAAGGGGACATTGTCTTATATTTTTGCAAATCTTTTTCAACTCTGGCTTAATAAAAGCGGGTTGGAGTCTGCCTTTGCTTTTGCATTCACTGTGTTGCAATAGCACCTGTCATATAGCCCCTGGAAAGCTCCACTGTATTCTCGTGAAAGAATGAGTAAAACAGGCAGATAATATCTTAATATCATTGTGAAAATGGTTTTGACCGTGTTGATCCTCAGGGGCCTGAGACCTTACTTTGAGATCTTTGAGTTAAGGATTTCTTCTGACATTTTTCTTCTTTGTTTTACAATTTGAATTTTCTTCAACTATGGAAAAAGACAAGTTCTATAACTAGAAATAAATGATATGCATGTACTTGTTGTGTTTAAATATATGTGTTGGATATCTCTTGTTGCCCCTCCAGATGTCCAGCTGTCCCTCCATTTATCCATCTTATTCTGTGACCTACATGGATAATGTCAAGAGGCTCCAGTTGGGCTTGGCCCATGGGTAGCACCTGTGGGAGATCAAAGGGTGGGAGGAGAATGGGGTTGGGGTACTCGAAGAGGGCTCACTTGGTCCTTCACCACAGGTCAGACCCTCTGCATACAATGCTTTCCAGGTTCCTACTCTTATCCCTTCAGGCACAGAGGTGCTGCCGTGTTTCCCTATTACTAGCCTGAGGGGATTAGATTTTATGATTTATCTCTACCCTGCCTGCACCTTTGAAAACATTCCCTTTATTACACTCTCCTCAAAATTCCTAATTTGGGTGCACCATCTGTTTCTTCCCAGACTCTGACTAATGCAAGCTATGAGAGTTACATGACCTTAAGGATAAACTTCAGTTAAAGTATTACCCATGGCATCCAACCCACCTGATTTTTAATGGAAATTAGAAAGCTCTGAAGCCCTGGTGTCTCAGAGTCTAAGGTCTTTAATGGCTTGGGAAAGAGAGGGCTGGGTGCCTTGACAACCTACTGACGTCTGCAGAGATTTCTTGGTTTTGTCTCTGCTTGATTTTACTTTCATCTGTGCATAGATAAAACAGAAACATAGCTGCAAAACTATTTATAAATGCTCTGGGCAGCAGTGTGCCCATGCCAGGCAATAGATCATGATTAGCCTGAATCAGTGGTTCTCAAAAATGTGGTCCCTGGATTGGCAGCAGTGGCATCTCGGGGACTCTTGTTAGAAAGGCATATTCTGAGGCCCTACCTGGGACCTACTGTGTCAGAAACTTTAGGGGTCGGGCCAAACAATCTGTATTTTAACAAGTCCTCCAAGGGATTTAGATACTTGTAAAGTTTAAGAACCTCTACTCTAATCAACTCTGACATCACAGTTCTCTAATTTCCTGGCCTCCCTTGTAACTTGTAACTTGTAACTTGTAAAAGGGTGGTCATGTAACTCCCTCACACCCTACTGCCTTCAACTTGGGCATCTTACTCTGAAGACATGGGAACCATCTTGTGATCTTGGGGCAATAAGATCATTGTAGAAAAACTGACCCTGACATCACTGCTCACCTCCAAAGTTCTTCTGTGAAAAAAATGCCACCCCACACCCTCCAGTCATTTAAGCCTCTGTTTAAGTTTTCTGCTAGTTGTAGTTAAACATTTCTAACCAACACAATATGGTTTTCGGAAAAGACTTTTTCCCCTCATGATGATAAGAATCGTAAACAATATTTTAATAGTAAAATAAGTGTTAAGTATGGGGTAGAGGGCAAAATTCTCTGGATTTTAAAGATAATTTTTAGCACATGTAGCCCAATTCTTGCTAAATTCCCAGATACCTTGGGATAAAAGAGCCTCAGTATTAAGAAGTCCTTCTCTGAAATTGTTTGAGAAACACTTTCAACAGAAACAATATTGTGGATTCATGAAAGTCAGGGTTGAACATTTCTAAGGAAGTGGCAGTGGTCAATAAAAGGGAAAACTTGTTTTCCTACTCTTACCACACTTGTGACACCAAATGTGTGGGTTGTTTTCCTTATGTTATACAATTCTGACACTAACTCCCCGGAGTTAGCACAGATCCCACAGGTTTCAAGGTTTTGTACCACAGGTTTCAAGGTTTAGTCCCACAAGAACCACCCCGACTTCAGGGGCTAGTCATCAGTTCCAGGTTGTGACCTGTACTTCTAACTGATTAGGTATAAATCAGGAGTTCCCACCACCCCCTCCTTGGGTTTGATACTTTTCTAGAGGAGCTCACAGAACTCAGCTCACAGGGAAACACTATCACCTGCTTTTGATAAAGGATAAAACTCAGAAACAGCCAGAGGCTTCCCTGGTGGTCCAGTGCTTCAGATTCCGTGCTTCCAATGCAGGGTACATGGATTCTATTCCTGGTGAGGGAACTAATATGTCACATGCTTCTTGGCGAGGCTAAAAAAAAAAAAAAACAAAAAAAACCAGAAACAAAACTCAGGAAGCCAAACGGAAGAGATTCATAGGACAAGCTACGTGAGAAGGGTGTGAACTTCCATGCTCTCACGGGGCTCACCGCCCTCCTAGCCTTGATGTGTTCACCAACCCAGATGCTTGCCAAAACTTGTCATTGAGGGTTTTTATGGGGGCTTCATTATGTAGGCAGGATTGATTAATTCATTAGCCACTGGTGATTAAGCCCATTTCCAGCTCCTCTCCCCTCACCAGAGGCCAAGTCGAAAGTTCTAACCTTCTCATTACATGGTTGATTCCTCCAGCAACCAGGCCCCATTCTCCAGGAACTACCTCATTAGCTTAAATTCAGGTAGGGTTCAAAGGGGCTTATTATGAATCACAAAAAATTCTCTTGACACCCCTATCAAGAAACTACAAAAGTTTTAGAAGTGCTGTGCCAGAAACCAGGGATAAAGACCGAATATATAATTATTATAACCACAATATCAGTTAATAAATTCCATAAGCAGCAATATGCATCATCTACCATAGTACATGATTCACAGTGAATGGTTAGTAAATATTTGTAGAGTGGAGCTGGTGAATTTTTTCTTAAGTGAAGAAAACAGGTTTATTAGTGGAACATTTATTTTCAGTGGTTAAGAAGGGAGTGGGTCAGATGAGACTACTTGAAGTATGACACTGACGCTTGTTGTCGGAGACTACAGTATCTGCATATAAGAGGCACATAAATATGCTGAGTGAATAAATGAAATTTCTTCTAAATTTCTCCTAAAAATTCTTTATAGAGAATTTCTTTCTCTATAAAGATTCTTATTCAACTGTGACAAGCATTACATTAGGTGCTATTATGTACCATATCCCATTTAATCTTTAAAAGTCATGTGGAGTAGGCAGCACTGGATTACCAAGGGTGGGCTTAGAGTACCAGCAAAACTAGGGCATCCAATTTGTTTGGAGAAAATTGATACCTGATGTCTTATTTAAAAAAGAACTTGAGAGTACTACAGTCAACATTGGAAAAATCGGGACCTTTTCTACATTACGCTTAGCATTATTTCTATTTAAAATTATGTACTGGGGAGTGCTTTGTATTACTAAGAGTGCCCAAAACTCTTCATCTGACTCTGGAAGAATATGTTATGATTCCTATATTACAGAAAAATAAACCGAGGCTTGTTTACTAGCTGAAGAGCTCAGTTACTAGCTGAAGCCACATAGCTAGTTTTTAACAGAGCCCACTGTGATGATACGCAATGACACATTATATGTTAACGATGATACACACCAATTTTGTAAATCTTCTTGGACCTTCCCTATTGGTTTAGTTTTTTAACTAAATAAAGTATGTAACAAAGTAAACTTAAAATCTTTTTGATCCTTGTTGTACTCTCAGCACCTATAACAGTATTCAGTACATCCTTATTTTTAAAGTACATCCTTATTCCTGATTGAAAGAAGGAATGATGGACAATCATCAGCCCACCTAAATGACTGTGCTTTGTATTAATTTCTAGGCCAACCAAGGGAAAGTGAGAAGGAAATCAAGCAGACCAAGAAAATTCTCTGATGACCCTGCTTAGATTCTCAAGACAAGGGTCCCGAGATGTCTCCACTTGTAGGATCTTTAGCATGATTCCTATTTTGGAAGCTGGGATCCTAGATTCCCTTACCCCTGTATAAGGCATGTCAGGCAAAGGAGTATTATCTAAAGAAATAGATTCTATAAATCATTTAAGAAATATTTCCTGAGAACCCATACTGATCCCATACTGATAATGAGGGGGACAAGAAAAAGGCAAAATCTAAATGGGCTACTTCTTTGTTTCTTATTATTTTTCTTCCCAACATGCAAACGTAGGGAAACTGAGTTTTAACTTACAGTATTTACATTACCTATGATACCTCAATCACTGGAGTGCATAAAAACTACGTGTGAGAATTGTTTAAAAATTCACTTGTCTTATCCCCTGGGTCCCTGCTATTAGAGATGTGAGTGGACCCAGGAATCTGCTCCCCAGGTGATTCTGATGCTGGTGGTCTAGCCATCATGCTGTATGAAACACTATCCTTACACAAACTTGAGTAGATTAAGCAATCTGAATGGCAATCAAGCCTTTATTTCTGCTCTCCTCACAACAGCCAGGACAATCACCCTATTCTTAAATCTGCCCTTCTCCCCAAAACACTGACAGCACCTGAGTAACATTGTTTTGGGTCTTAGCTTAACTGTCTGCCCAAACCAATTTACACGAAAGTATGAATGAAGGTTAAACTCTCTTTCAGGGCATTTTCATTGGGAAAAAAAAAAAAGGCAACTTAAGGTATTAGAATGTCTTCATTACATTTTAATTTTCTTTTTGTTGGGGGTGGGGAAGGAGCAGAGAATCCCATGGACAGAATCCTATAGACAGGTGAAAAGGGACCTGGAGAATCCCAGGGACAGAGGAGCCTGGTGGGCTACGGTTCATAGTGTCATAAAGAGTCAGACACGACTGAAGTGACTTAGCACGCACGAATGCACCTTTTAGTCTAATTCAGTTGCTGGAAGAATTATGTCCACTTCTCTGATCCTCTTATTGAATCATTCATTCTAGATTAATCCTGCATTAAGCCTTCCTCCGTAAATTTACAGGAAAGATCCTTTTGGTCATCACCGTCTCTATCATGTTTCAGTTACAGCAAGCATCATCTTATAATTTATTTTTGTACTTCAGCTCTACGTACAGGGCCTGACAAGTAGCAGGCGTTCAATAACCGTGGAGCGAACGAATGTCAAAGACTAGGCCAAGAATTTCTAAAATCAATGTTGACTAAGAAACAAAACAAGGAAATGCTAAGGGCTGAATGCCAGGTAGTGCGGAAGGAATAAAAATAACCCCTAACAGCACAGAGGGAGAAGGCGATGGCACCCCACTCCAGTACTCTTGCCTGGAAAATCCCATGGATGGAGGAGCCTGGTGGGCTGCAGTCCATGGGGTCGCTAAGAGTCGGACACGACTGAGCGACTTCACTTTCACTTTTCACTTTCCTGGATTGGAGAAGGAAATGGCAACCCACTCCAGTGTTCTTGCCTGGAGAATCCCAGGGACGGAGGAGCCTGATGGGCTGCCGTCTATGGTGTCGCAGAGTCGGACACGACTGAAGCGACTTAGCAGCAGCAGCAGCAGCAACAGCACAGAATCCTTCCGAAAGAATCACCTGTCTCATTTTCTTACATCGCTTTTTGGCCTCTCCAGACACCCCAATTTCCCGCTCTCTAACTCCTTTTCTTCCCTTATGGGGACAGGTCAGGCAGGTAGTCCAGTGCAGCTGCTTTGATTGGTCGGCGATGATTTCATTGTTAGGGAACATCCGGGCCTTTCTCCTCCCCGCACCACCTCCCTCAGAGCCCTGCCTTCTGAGTTTCCCTCTCCCGCGTGCGCCCCACCCGCTGGCTAAAGCAAAACAACCGCCTCTCCTTGGATCGCTTCTTGTCCTCGCCTGCGCCATCCTTCTCGTTTCTACGTCTAAGAGAGGCGTTTATATCTTCCAATGAGGGCCTAGTAGGACTTTGTTTGCCAATCAGCAGCGAACCCCCTGCAAATCCGGGTGGGACTAGGCCTCCACACCTATAATTGGACAGCCCATTGGCTCCTTTATGGCGTTTGGTTTTACGCAAGGCTTAGAGGTCAAAAATAAAGGGGCACGGTCCTCACAGAACGAAAAGGCTCCGCACAGACTTTCTGGGTCTGACCGTTTTGGAGGACTAGCCAATCGCTTTTCGAATACTTCCCCGCCTTTTGCGCGTTTATTTAAAAAAAGCCGGTGTGACGGACTTGGAAATTGGTTTCGTGATAGACATGTAAAGAAAGCCAATGATTGAAAGTTCGGACCACCATTTGGACCAATAAGAAAAGTGAATCGCTAGGGTCTGGGCTCTGAGAGGCAGAGCGCAGGTGGGCGTTACTTGATTGACGACGGTCTCTACTTATGGCTGTTAGGGTGGGTTGGTCCCTGACATCTGGGCGGCATAGCAGAGGCGGGGCTGAATGAAGTAAAGGGTAATGAAGGGTTGGGTCTCACTCAGTGGGCGGTGTTTGATGGATAGCTGACCTTGCCAATTGAAGATGGTCACTTGTGTCCAATGGGAAACTAAGGACCCAGGGGCGGGGCCCTGTGGGCGGGGAAAACTAAGGACGGAGGTACTGGGGCTGCCGGACTGGGTGGGCTGTGATTGACGGGCCGGCCAGCCAACCGACTTCAGTGAGAGGCCGCGTGGCGTCCCAATGGGTGGGAATGGGGGCGGGGCTCTCCGAGGGGCG
>NW_011494749.1:323557-335665 GCF_000754665.1 Bison bison bison | reverse complement strand
CCCTCGCCCCAGGTAAGGCCGCTGGGCGACCCGCCGAAGGGGAAACGGCTCGCGGGCACCGCGGAGGCCCCGGACCGTTTTCGGGGTGCCGTCGAGCCTCGGCTGGGATCTCTGCCCGCCTAATCCTCGCCTCTTTTCTTGGGCCGCGGAGCCCGGGGGAGCGGTATGCCGGGCCTGGCTCCTGGCTAGGCCCCTTCCCCAGCCGCCGCCTCCTCGCTCGGCCGAGGTTGGGAGAGGCTCGGGGCCGGGAATTTTAGTTTGCTTCAACGTCTGAAAGTAAACTGCTTGTTCCTGTTCTCTGCGAGCATCTCTATCATCTGAAAGCACTGAGACTACTCCAGGCCTTAACTCGTTCCTTCCTGGTGCATGCCTATATGAAAACACTACCTTTTCCCATTTGTTTCCTCATTAGCTTCTGCCCTCTGCGCTCCACTTCACTTCCTTGTTAAATCTTCTTTCTCGCTCTTCTGTCTCTGCGTCTCACCACCTTCTTTTTCATTAGTGACTTTAAATCGTTTCTCTTTCTCTTCTCAGCCGACTCCGGGCTTCCTTCCCTGCCCTTCCCAGCAGTCCTTTTCGGATGTCTGTCTTTTTACCAGTAAAGCTACTATCGTCAGTATTCCAAATCCACCAGAGTGCCATTAAGAATAGACTCACCAGTTTTAAGCGGCAGATCAGTTTTTTAATTAACTGAGCCTAATATCCTTTTTAAAAAATAGTGTTATTAAATGCAGAGTGTGGAAATAGCCCTGAAGTTATTTTAAAAATGAAGAGCTCAGTGAGTGTTGTAAGAGTTATTTCATTTTTCAAGTTGCATGACCTCCAATGTCAGATTGACTAGCTCTAGAACATTTGCCCATTTTAAGCGTTTAATAGCGACTCACATTCATCAGTATTCAAGTTGGCTTAAAAACAACTTGGAAACTTTAGAGAGAAGACATAACAACAACTAGGAAGCTGTTTTGATGAAGGCACTGCTAACTACCTTTTAAAATAGGCTCTACATGTTTAATGTATCAAAATAAAGTTGGCGGGAGTCTTGTAAAAAGGATTATTTAGGAATTTGAGTAGTCTCAGTGTTATGTAGCTATTTTAGGAGAAACATTCTTTTTCGGTTAACAATCGTTTACAACTCCTGTGATGTGAGAATTACCGAGGTTTATTGCGGGATTAACACAGGAACTCATTTTATTTGCGCTACTGCGTGGATGTAGAAGTGGTAAGTTGTTCAGGGTAGATAGTGCAAGCCAGTATGTTCCAGTGGATGGAAAAGTATGCCACCAACACTGAATGTTAATAGACATTATTTAATTTACTTTTTCTGTTGGGCAATAGCAAAGTTACTGTTGTTGGCCTACTTTTAAATAGTGCATTTCTAAATAAATAGTGAGGCAGGTTATTCTAATTATTATTATAGTAGTCTTTTCCAAATGTACAGCCTTCTAAAAAATACAGCTAAAATTACACTATTGAATAGTGGTAATTTATTAAAGGAATAATTTTGTAAGCTTCTTGAATGGACAGTGGTTTCAATAGCACTTTTATTTAGTATTTTAACAGATTTTGTTAGTCAACAGATTTTCAGGGATAATCCTGATTTTTACTGTGCTGCTTTCTCTCAGTGGCTTCTTTGTCTATTTTTTTTTAATGGTCGTTTGTATTTTCTCATCATTTATTTTTGCTCTCATAAAGTCTTACACAGTTTCTGCAGTGTTTCTTTATGTTGCATTGTCAATATGGAATAGTATTTTTGTTTGATCTTTCATAACCATTAAGATTTCCCCAGTTTCTTGGACATTATCCTTTCGATTTGTTCATGTTGTGATTCTTCTTTTAAATGTGACCAACAGAGCTTTAAACACCTGTTTTCTTATACTGGGTGTCTGATTTTCTGTAAAGACTTGAGGAATAAGTGAAAGCCTTTTCAGTTTGTCTGCTAGGTCAGTAAATACTATTTTATGTTAGTAATTCACATATAATTATCAAATCCCTTAAGAATACATCATTTAAAGAAGTGGGATAGTGTCTAAAATAAGAACACCTTGTTCACAATTTGACAAGGTCAGAAAAAGTGGCTCTCATTGACAGTTTATTTTCTTACACAATTTTTTTTATGGAGTCCTTTGAATTAAAATGTTGTGTGGATAGACTCTCTCTTGGCATTTGTGGAAGAGTAGAGTTTGCCATTGGATTGTTTAGCAATCATAGTGTTTCATTAAAAATTGGCTGAGCCTATAATGGAAGAATTGCACACATGTCCTTGTAGGTGGATTGGTAAACATTTATTACACATGATGCTGGGAGTGAATGTTCCCCCTTAACACAGACACACACACACACATTGGTGTTAGTTACACATTTTGTCTACATTATATGAATATTTGTATACTATGTGTAATTATTTAGAAATATTTTTTGACATCTAATGTAGAAAGTAATAAAATAGTATGATCCTAACTCTACAGTAGTCCTTCATAAGATATTAATAGCATGAATAAAATTAATTTATTAAAATAAAATTCATAGTATTTTACTTTTTTGTGAAATATGACTTTCACAGTTCACTGATTTTAAGAAGAAATTAGTTGACAAAAAACTGACAGTTTCAGAGTTCTAAGAGTTACAAGTTTCTCAAATTACAAAATTTTCAAGTAATACTTGGTTGAAAATTACAGGGAGCAGTAAGGATTTGGGAGAATATGGATTTTCAATGATTTTTTCACATTATAACTGATTCTTTTAATTTTTCCTTAGTGAGCTAATTTCAGAATTTGGATTGAAACTAAATACTGAATTTCTTTTAGCAACAAAGTTTTTTTTTTAGAATATATTATATATTCTACCAGAATTGTGAATTAGGAGGATTGATTAATTGGGGATTTGAGATAAGATTCCTGGAAATTGAGAAAACCCCAGAAGTGTAATCTAGATTACCGTCCATCTTGCTGTCCTGTACTCAAACTCAACAGTCAAGGTAAAATATTGTAGATTAGGAAGTATTGATTTTTATAGTTTTTGCTTTGATTATCATAAAATTTATAGAATGACAGAGGTTGTCCTCAGCTTCTAGCAGCTGACCTCACAAGTATAGGTGAAGAAAAAGATACATGGAGTTCAATATCCATTTTATTTTATTCTTGTTTTAGGTGGTGATACTTCTTTATATCAAAACACTGGTTTAAAATAAAATAACTTTCAGTGTTTTAAACTAATTTAAGTATGCTAATGTCTCTGATTAGCCATTTTGGAATCTTTTTTCAAGTGAAATATTTCTAAGGTGATTTAACCTCCTTGTGTGTATTTGACTTGAGTTACACTTTTCGGCGTTTTCTCTGGTTTGTCCCCAAACCACCACCGTTTAGAATGATTTGATCAAGTAGTCGAATCAGTGTTATAAAAATAAGTCTTCACTGAATTCTTGCTAAAATTACAAAACTTTCAAAAATGTAGTCTGTCTACTGTAGTTTCATTTATCAGACTTTATGATTTTGAGATTTAGTTTTTAATATCATCTAGCAACCTAGGAAACAAGTACATATGGTTGCTTATACCTTTTTTTTTTTTTCAAGTTTTCAGAGTGTTTTATTTGTACCCGTAATGTTAATAACAGACATAAACATTTTGCTCTGAATTGTGGTTAAGTCATGATACAGAGTTTCTCAAGTTTTTTTCTTTTTCTGCAGCTAGCTCCTGACCACACCTTCTATACCGTAACAGATGTGCACTTCATAATAAGTTATTTAACTTTGGAACCCAGTAGTTTAACAGTCAAGTGTAGCGTTAACTTCTTATAATTAAACATTTAATTGGTTTGTAACATTTAAAGCATAGTTTGCTGATTTAAAGCTTTTATGACTTAATAAGTGTAATGGTAAACTTATGTGAAAATGGATTCAGAGTTTTCTTTTGGAGTATGTTGAAATATCAAGATTATGTTTATTGGCTTTAAATTGATTTCTTGAAAATTAAAGATCTTAGAGACATAGTACTAGTTGGAATATGTGCTTTGCATCCTTTTGAACAAAAGAAAACATGATCTGAGGTTTAGAGGAGAGACAAACATTGGAAGACTTCTATTTAATATTAAGGAACTTGTCTCACTTTGAGAGATGGGACCAATAACTGGTGGTCATTTAGGAAGGGTCAGATCTGTGTCTGTCTGGCTCTGTTTTTAATCTCTGTAGAATGACCTTCACTTCAAAATAGGTGATAAGTGAAAAGCACATTTGTATGAAAAACATGAAAAACCTTTTCATGGAAAACTTCTCAAATGTGGTCATTAGGTATAATTGAGTTTGTTATATAAGAAAAAAAGCCAGGTGTATAAATTTTGTTTGATAAGCAGTACATACCTGAGAAGTAGGTTTGATGAATTTGTAAAGTTCTGAAGGATTTCAAAGCACTTTTGAAAGCTTGAAAGTAATGTTACTGATTCTTAAGTATAATGGCATTTTCTTGATGTAGGTATGTATAAGTGTACTCCTAACCTTGAAAAGGGATGGTTAATACTCTTATGAGTAGGAGAATCTAAAAGTGTTCATATAACTCATAGGTGCTTAAACTTGTCTTGGCAAAGAGTTTTTCCTTCTTCAGATTAAAACAGTACTTGAGTTAACGAACTGGCGTTATCTGTTGAACACAGGTGGCCCTTCTTAGTCTCTTACAAAGAGGAAATAAACTCAAAGCGACTCTAAAAAGATAGAATTTAAGGGAGATAAAATTTAGATATGAGGAGCTTCCTGTTACTTTTGCTTACTTTAGGTTACCAACCCAGTGAGAAGTAAAAAATTGGTAGAACTTAATAGTATTTAGTCAGTAGGCTGCTCTGCTCCTGTGTGTGTGCTCAGTGCTCAGTGTTGTCTGCCTATGCGACCTCGTGGACTGCAGCCTGCCAGACTGCTCCGTCCATGGAGTTTTCCAGGCAAGAATACTGGAGTGGGTTGCCATTTTCTACTTTCCAGGCAGGAGGCCCAGCAAAACAGACAAAATCCTTGCCCACAGAGATCTTATGTTCTGATAACAGACTCTTCCTTAGTTTACAACTGGGCTCCTTTCATGGATGACTTGAATTATGAGTGGGATTTGGCATGTGTGATGTTTTCTACACTTTGCTTAGAAGCTGTGATTAGAGCTTTACTATTTTTAACAAGAGAGAAGGAAGAGGAGGTTTTCTATAACTGGACAAAAACTGGAATATGAAAAGAGGAAGTAGGAAGGGGGAAATAGTGTTGTACCTAAGATTAAAATGTGAGCCAAAGATTAAAAAAAAAAGAGATTCCTACGTTAGGCATGTGGGAAGCTGGGGAAAACACCATTTACTGTCCAGTCTCGGATAGAGGAGTTCTTGGACAGGAGAATGGGAGAAAAGATGGAATAGTGGGAGAAGGGTAAACAGGGCTTTTAACAAGTCTGGCTTAAGTAACGGGATGTTCCTGTAAAATATATGTTATTTTTGTTTGGAAAAGACCCTTTTCCTTTTGTGAACATAGTTGAAAGATTAGTGGTTGGCCAGTACTGTCTGAAATACTGTCACTGATTTGTGACTGCTGATCTATCTCTGGTTAGTTGACAGTTCTGTTGAGGTTAGCTGATGGAGTCAATCCATCTCTTAGTTTATTGTCCTCAAATTGCCCTGTATATTGAACTGCATCCCTTAATTCCATAGCTGTTTATGTATTATTTGAAGTTGTGCCTTTGTTTTCCTGCCTTGTAAGTTTCTGCATGATGTCCTGTTGTACTTAAGAGACAAAGCAGGTGCTTAGTTTTCTACTTTCTGTTCATAGCTTCTTTTAGTGACCATCCAGTTTGGTAAAGAAGTCTCTTCTTGAGTTTACACAATACATTGCACACTTTTAAAGATAAGCATGAGAGATCTTTGATGTTTGTTTTTGTTTTAATGCATAATTGTTTTTTGCTTTCATTTATGAGTCATTCCATCAGAGTCTCATGTGATCTTGCTTGCTGCAGTGAATTGAGATAGATTTTTTTATGATTTTTTTATTTTAAAGCAAATCAACTTCTGTTTATTTCAGTGCTCCAATATGAAAATGAACACTAGTTCCATTCATGACCTAAGAGACTCCCTTTATAACACCCGAATAAGCCTTCAGAGTATTGGTTTCACTTTTAATGTATTTCTGTAACTGTATTTATCACTTTTATCAAAACTCTGATGTGCAGAACTTGAACTTTTGAATATATTAAAGACTGTAATTCAGACAAGGTTCATTAAGCTGTTCAACATCTGGACATCTTTGAGTGCTTATATTTTAGGCTGAAAAACGAAGCAAAAATAACCTTACTTGATTTCTAAAATTATCATTCATAAAGTGTTGGTGATTCTAGGTGCTAAATGTAAGGAAATTGAGTTTAGCTTCTTTCTGTTCAACTGTTCTGGAGTGTTTTGAATCAGAATGTGAAAGTGAAATAGTAACTTTTACCTTAAGACATAATAGATTCAGTTATACTTTCATTTTGTTTTTGTTTTATAAAATCCGACTCTAGTTTGTAAGGGAAGTAGAGGCGTCTAAGGAATTAGTGATAATTTAGGATGTTATTACTCTTAACATCTTGAGTCTTTTTCTCAGTGATAGGTTTGTATTTTAGCTCAGTTTATTTGCTGTTGGGCTTTTGATTTATGTTGCTCTTTCTGCCTCTGTCTCTGCTTACTTGCTCTTTTTTAAGTACAGGGTGGTCACCAAATCTGGAAACAACAATAAAAAACCATACACGATAAATGGTTTATTGATGTTATAGAATATGTTAACATAATACCTATGTTCAGACTTTATGACCATCCTATAGAGTGGAATTCATGTAAGTAGGTCTTCTGTTTTTGTTTGGAAATATATTAATTACATGGCTATTATGGAGTCAGGTATAAGGTATTGAATATAAAGGAGTAGAGATGCATAGTTAATGATAGAGAGCTGGCTAGAATAACATTGATCCTGGGATTTAAGGGGACTGAAAACTATCTAACAAGGTAAAAATAAGTGTGATGGTTAGTTGGTTTGTAATATTTGGCTAACAAAGTTTGGGAGATGCTGGATAAGCAGTAGCTTCAGGACTATATTTGAGAGATGGTCTCGTGAAGAGTCAGACACGACTGAGTGACTTGACTTTCACTTTTCACTTTCATGCATTGGAGAAGGAAATGGCACCCCACTCCAGTGTTCTTGCCTGGAGAATCCCAGGGACAGCGGAGCCTGGTAGGCTGCCGTCTATGGGGTCGCACAGAGTCAGACACGACTGAAGCAACTTAGCAGCAGCAGAGGTGCTGACCAAACACTGATGCAGTTAAGAGTGTTTTTAAGCCTTAACCCTGTTATTTGAGAGTAATGCCTTTGGTAATGGTAAAATTCTTACGTCACTTGAGAATGAAAACTGGTCTACATCCACAGAGCTAGATGAGAATGACTTTCACAAATGTGTGTGAAGCATCTTTTCCAAAGATTTAGATGCATATTTCTGAATTTTTGCTACTCTTTGCTTTTAGGTAATGCTGTCCGATGCTTGACACTGTTAACTTGTGTATGTTTGTAGGTGTATATTAAGTGTAAGAAACCTTTGTACTAATAGGGATTTATGTTTCTTGGAAACATTTCCAAAGGAAGGAAGGTGATAGGAAGCATAGACTCTATAAAGTCAGAATGCTTATATCCAAGTCCTTCTTCCATCATGCTATAGATCGGATAACTTAAAACAATTACTTAATGTTTCTAAGCCTCAGTTTTCTCTTTTGTACAGTGAGGCTATTTCATAAAATTGTTGAGTTGGACTATTCCATGTGAAGTCGTTACCATAGAGCCTTGGAATGTTATAATTTGAGTGCGTTCTCTTATTGCTATAACTGCTGTGACTACAGCTTCTAAATGATATTGGTAAATCAGAAGGCGGAAGGCCCTGTTTGAGATTCCCACTGAACCTTTTAATGATTCCGTGATTTCGTGAGTTATATATTCTTTCTTGGATTTAGTGGCCTTAATCTGTAATGTAATGTTTTTGAGTTAAGACAGAGAGCTGGACCATATGATGTCTTGAGGTCCTTTTGATTCTTAAATTTAGAGCTCAGTTTTAAGATTATCATTTTCTTCCAAAGTATGAGCTACATAAGGATAACAACTATGTTTTGTGTGGAGATTTATCCATTTATCTCTATTATGTAAACATTTGTTGAATACATTTTCCCATAAAAAAACAATATCTTTTAGGGGGAGGAGGATAGAGAGTAAGAAGAGGGAAGGAAGGTTTGTATTCCTTCTCAAGAACTTGATGCTTATTGTGTTAAAGGTATGAACACAGATTCCTGCTGTTCAGTTTTTATTTAGTACATAGTGTCTGCTAGCGTTAGATACTTTGGGGGACAAAGATTATCAGTCTGCCATGTGTGGGATGAGGAAGGGAGTAATCGTGTATATGAATTGTCATACATGGTAAAAAGTAAAGATGCTATAAAGGAACTATAAGTGTATTTTATTGGAAGGATTGATGCTGAAGCTGAAACTCCAATACTTTGGCCACCTGATGCGAAGAAGTGACTCACTGGAAAAGACCCTGATGCTGGGAAAGATTGAAGGTGGGAGGAGAAGGGGATGACAGAGGATGAGATGGTTGGATGGCATCACCGACTCAATGGATGTGAGTTTGAGTAAACTCCAGGAGTTGGTGATGGACAGGGAGGCCTGGTGTGCTGCAGTCCATGGGCTCGCAAAGAGTCGGACACGACTGAGCGACTGAACTGAACTGAAGCATACTTTATATATTAAGAATCCTTATAAAATGTACAAAAAATCAAACGGCAGTATAATTAGATTGTCTTATCTTGTAATTTGCTTTGTTCTCACTTTTAGAAATCAGATGCTTAAAAGGAAAAGCATCAGGGTTGTGAACTTCAGGAAAGTTTACGACCTTAAGAACTTTTACTTAAACTTAAGACTAATATTTGTGGAGGATATCTATGAAAAAATAAATATATAATCCCATCGCATTTTGGCCTTTGTATTATGAAAATTTTTAATCCTATGGAATATTGTTAACAGTACACTGAGTTCCCATGTGAAAGTGAAAGTTGTTCAGTCGTGTCTGACTCTTTTCAACCCCATGGGACTGTAACCTGCCAGGCTCCTCTGTCCATGGAATTCTCCAGGCAAGAATACTGGAGTGGGTAGCCATTCCTTTTTCCAGGGGATCTTCCCAACCCAGGGATCAAACCCGGGTCTCCCGCACTGCAGGTGGTTTCTTTACTGTCTGAGCCACCAGAGAAGCCCCTATATACCACCACCTAAATTCAGTGGTATTTTATATTTTTGCCATATTTGCTTCATCCATAATCTTGTTGAACCATTTGAAAATATATTAGAAACATCATGTCATTTCACCCCTAAATACTTAAGTATGAATCTCCAAAAAATGACATTTCCTTTATACTTAAAATACTTATATCATGCATAGTATAGTTATCTAATTCCTAGAAGTCATGTAATCCTCAATCATAATGTCTTCTATAGGTTTTTTCCTTTCCATACCAAGGTTTAGTGAAGGATCTTGCATTACATTGCATTTGCTGTTGTATCTCAATTCTCTTTTAAATTTAAGCACTAGTTTTAAAAAATGAGTTTCTGAAGAGACCAATTATTTTGTAAAATGTCCTGTATTCAGAATTTCTCTGATTAACTTCACTGAAGACTGTTAAATTCAGGTGAAACATTTGGCCATGATACTTCCTTCATAGGTGATGCTGCTTCGTGTTACATCACATCAGGAGGTATTACAGAATGACTGGTTGCACTATTTGTGGTGCTGTTTCATGGCTGGGTTAAGGTGGTGATTGTTCAATGTCTCCCTGGACAAGAAACATTTTCTCTTTTGAGATTACTGGGTAATTCATGGCATATTTTGTTACTACGGAAATCTTTCTCCTTCAGACTTTGACTTAATGGGTTTATTGATATCTTTTTAAAAGATAGATCTGGACAGGAGTTATCAAACCATAGCTTACTGGCCACATTTGGTCTGCTGCCTGATTCCATAAAATAAGTTTTATTGGAACACAGCCATGCTCATTTGCTTACATACTGTTTCACTGCTTTCCCACTACAGCAGCAGAGTTAAGTAGCGGTGACACAAACCATATGGCCCTGCGGAGCTCCAGATATGTACTGTTTGTGCTTTATAGAATAAGTTTGCTGACACCCCCCCCCCCCCGCCCCCACCGGTTTGTATTCTCCTTTTTCTTATCATATTTTTAGTAGTGGTATAAAACTGGTGTTTATATGTTGCCTCTCCTGTGTCCTGATGTATTATTCAAGGTATAATTGCTTTTCACATGGTTGAAATTGTGAAGTTTTGCTTATGTCCCCCCAAAGCATAAAATATATCTGGTTATAGTCCTATACATAGTGTATAAAATCACACGTTAAAAAACGAATATTTCAGACATAAAAAGAATAAAGAACCCCAAAGTACCCACTGTGCAGCTTTAGTTTAGGATGTAGAACATTACTGATACAGTTGAAGCCCTTCTGTAGTCTTCCTGGATACCATCCTTTCTTTCCCACTGTCTTGAATGTTGTGCCTTCTGTTGCATATACAATCTCCATGTATATATATGTATCTGTGTGTAACATACAGAACTGTCTTAAGAGATTTTGTAGTTTCTGTACATAATTATATATGGAATGTCTTTTTATACAATTAACCTTTTTTAACTTAACATTTCTGCAGAGTTCTTCCTTGTTGATCTATTCCTCTTTTTAAATAGTGTTGCATTGTATCCCATTGTGTAATTTTGTTTCTTTTTTTTAAAAATATATTTATTTATTTTAATTGGAGCCTAATTACTTTACAATATTGTATTGGTTTTGCCATACATCAACATGAATCCGCCACGGGTATACACGTGTTCCCCAGCCTGAACCCCCCTCCCACCTCCCTCTGCATACCATCCCTTTGGGTCATCCCAGTGCACCAGCCCCAAGCATCCTATATCATGCATCAAACCTGGACTGGTGATTCATTTCTTATATGATATTTTACATGTTTCAGTGCCATTCTCCCAAATCATCCCACCCTCTCCCTCTCCCACAGAGTTCAAAAGACTGTTCTATACATCTGTGTCTCTTTTGCTGTCTCACATACAGGGTTATCATTACCATCTCTCTAAATTCCATATATATACATTAGTATACTGTATTGGTGTTTTTCTTTTTGGCTTACTTCACTCTGTATAACAGTAAAGGCATTGGCAACCCACTCCAGCACTCTTGCCTGGAAAATCCCATGGACAGAGGAGCCTGGTAGGCTGCAGTCCATGGGGTCGCTAAGAGTCAGATACGACTGAGCGTCTTCACTTTCAATTTTCACTTTCATGCATTGGAGAAGGAAATGTCAACCCACTCCAGTGTTCTTGCCTGGAGAATCCCAGGGATGGGGGAGCCTGGTGGGCTGACATCTGTGGGGTCGCACAGAGTCAGACACAACTGAAGCGACTTAGCTGCAGCAGCAGCACTTTGTATAAAAGGTTCCAGTTTCATCTACCTCATTAGAACTGATTCAAATGTATTTCTTTTTAATGGCTGAGTAATACTCCATTGTGTATATGTACCATAGCTTTCTTATCCATTCATCTTCTGATGGACATCTAGGTTGTTTCCATGTCTTGGCTATTATAAACAGTGCTGTGATGAACATTGGGGTACATGTGTCTCTTTAAATTCTAGTTTCCTCGGTGTGTATTACCATAAGGCAGCTGCCTTAAGCCCTGCTGCTGCTGCTGCTAAGGGTCATAAGGCAGCTCTATTTCCACTTTTTTAAGGAATCTCCACACTGTTCTCCATAGTGGCTGTACTAGTTTGCATTCCCACCAACAGTGTAAGAGGGTTCCCTTTTCTCCACACCCTCCCCAGCATTTATTGCTTGTAGACTTTTGGATAGCAGCCATTCTGACTGGCATGAAATGGTACCTCATTGTGGTTTTGATTTTCATTTCTCTGATAATGAGTGATGTTGAGCATCTTTTCATGTTTTTGTTAGCCATCTGTATGTCTTCTTTGGAGAAATGTCTGTTTAGTTCTTTGGCCCGTTTTTTGATTGGGTCGTTTATTTTTC
>NW_011494749.1:323031-323457 GCF_000754665.1 Bison bison bison | reverse complement strand
AAGTAATTTTAGGTTTATAGGAAAGTTCCAAAGATAGTACAGAGAGTGTTCTGCATACCCCTTGACCAGTTTCCTCTCTGTCAACTTCTTATGTTACTGTGGTCTAAACTAAGAAACCAACATTGGTGCTGTTCTACCAGCTAAGCTCCAGACTTGATTTAGATTTCACCAGCTTTTCTTTGCCAGGATCCTGTCTGGGTACCACATTACATTTAGTACCCTTGCCTTTTGGGTCCCCATACAGTTACAGGAATAAGGGTGGTGTCATCTGCATATCTGAGATTATTGATATTTCTCCCGGCAAGCTTGATTCCAGCTTGTGCTTCTTCAAGCCCAACGTTTCTCATGATGTACTCCGCATATAAGTTATATAAGCAGGGTGACAATATACAGCCTTGACGTATTCCTTTTCCTATTTGGAACCAG
>NW_011494749.1:299548-322931 GCF_000754665.1 Bison bison bison | reverse complement strand
CTGAAGGCTTTCTTTTCACCTTGCTTATAGTTTCCTTTGTTGTGCAGAAGCTTTTAATTTTAATTAGGTCCCATTTGTTTATTTTTGCTTTTATTTCCAATATTCTGGGAGGTGGGTCATAGAGGATCCTGCCTGTTGTGTGATTATAACACATTTGTCTAATGTCTTCATGATGAACATTTGGGATTACTTTGCATATATATACAATTGTGCTGAAACATAAATTACATCTTTTTATATATGTGTGTTAAAGTTTCTCTAGAACACAAAGTTAGGAGTATAATTGCTAAATTGTAGGTTATTCTTATCTTATAACCTACCTAGATAATTCCAAAATTCTCTCCAAAGTGACTGTACCAATTTATACTCTGGCCAGTGGTATATAAAACTATTGTTTCTGTTACTCAGAGAAGGTGATGGCACCCCACTCCAGTACTCTTGCTTGGAAAATCCCATGGATGGAGAAGCCTGGTAGGCTGCAGTCCATGGGGTCGCTAAGAGTTGGACACGACTGAGCGACTTCACTTTCACTTTTCACTTTCCTGGATTGGAGAAGGAAATGGCAACCCACTCCAGTGTTCTTGCCTGGAGAATCCCAGGGACGGGGGAGCCTGATGGGCTGCCATCTATGGGGTTGCACAGAGTCGGACACGACTGAAGCGACTTAGCAGCAGCAGCAGCAGCAGGGCTTCCTTGGTGGCTCAGCTGGTGAAGAATATGCCTGTAACTCAGGAGACCTGGGTTCGATCCCTGGGTTGGGAAGATCCCCTGGAGAAGGGAAACGCTACCTACTCCAGTATTCTGGCCTGGAGAATTCCATGGACTGTAATGGGGTCACAAAGAGTCGGACATGACTGAGCGACTTTCAGTTCACTTCGTGTCAATATCAGTGCTGTCTTATGTAAATATAATGTTGGTCATACATGTAACTTAAAATTTTCTAGTCATTACATTAACAAAAAAGGTGAAGTCAATTTTAGTAATGTATTTTATTTAATCATTATATAAAAAATACCATTTCAGTATATAAACAATAAAATTAATGAGATTTTTGCATTCTCTTTTCTATTAAATCATCAAAATGTGGCATGTATTTTATATTTAACAGCAAGTCTCAATTTGGGTTAGCCATACTTCAGATTCTTACTAGTCATCAGTGGTTAGTAGCTGTTAGCACAGCTCTGTATCGTTGTCTCCATTCAGTACTAAGAATCCCCCCCCCCATATTTCATTGTAACTTTAATTTTGTATTTTGTGTTATTTGTGAGGGTGAACATTCTCATGTTTATTGGCCATTTAAATTACCCCTTTTGTGTATTTACTGTTTTCCTTTGCCCTATTTTCTATTTTCCTCATTTTTTTCTTAATGACAAAATTTTATAGGTGTAAATATGGGCATACTTTGCCACTAGAATGCTGGTTTGTCAATTGTGTTTTAAGAGTTTTTACAGATTAATAGATAAGTGTCTCTATAAATGACACATTAAACATTTTAACCTAAAGCTGGTTTTAAAATGACTCCAAAAATATTTGGATTGAAGTGAAGTATTTGAAGTCTTATCAAGTGGTGCTAGTGTTAAAGAACCCACCTGCCAATGTGGGAGATATAAAAGATGCAAGTTTGATCCCTGGGTTGGGAAGATCCTTTGGAGGAGGGCATGGCTACCCACTCCAGTATTCTTGCCTGGAGAATCCCAGGGACAGTGGAGTCTGACCGGCTACATACAGTCCATGGGGTCGCAAAGAGTCGGACATGACTGAGTGACTAACACCTTACATGGAACACCAAAAGTAAATTTGCTGAAAATCCAGAACTGCTTTTACTTAATTAATGCTCCAGTAGATGACAGGGTTAGTCAGTCTTTTGATATAATATTTTTTTTGAATGTTAGAATTGCTACCTTGGAATCTTTTCTTACAGGAGTATCTTTTAATGCATTTTTTACTCAACCCCTGTTAGTTGCCAGGGTCACAAGTTAGGATGTGAGAAGAGGTAAGAAAGGCAAAAATGGTAAAAGGAATATGGATGATTGTATAACAATGGTGAGATGGTGGGATAAGGGTTGGAGAAGGCATCAAGGAAGTATTATTTCATAGTTACCCCGAATGATCTGGTTATCTTAGTTAAAGAAGGTAGGGCAAATTGACCTTGAGGTAGGAGTAAGCATGATGTACTTGGTCTGTGTAAGTCCACAGCAGGCAGATTAGAGAAGGTTCCAGACTGGATATTTCATACTTAATTTTAGTCGGGGAGTGGGAAGCAAATATATTTTCGGGGGACAGTTAAGGTATGTTTTAAGGAAATCAACTTGGTAGTAATATGGAAAGTGGATGGAAGGAAGGGGAAATTGAAGTCAGGGAGACCAATCAGGAAGCTGTGAGGTAATCCAGAGAACAGGTTATATTAAAGGCTTAAGATTGATTGGAGGGTAAGTGATACACTTAAATGGTAAATGTGGTGGGATGTGGTGTTGAAGTAGTTGGATTTATATAAATGGTTTATAGTTTCTGAAAGTGAAGTGAAAGTGAAGTCGCTCAGTCGTGTCCGACTCTTAGCGACCCCATGGACTGCAGCCCACCAGGCTCCTCTGTTCATGGGATTTTCCAGGCGAGAGCACTGGAGTGGGTGCCATTGCCATTATAGTTTCTAGCCCCAGTTAATAAAAGGATTACAAATAGATTAACAGGTAGTTAGTACAGATAGTAGTTTGGGATTTGAGGGTGTTTTGGTGGCAGAGATGAAGATTTTGGTTATGTTTGAAGAAATACGTACAAACATATTTTAATGATTAAAATCTGCACTAAAATGCACCTGAGAAGTCAACCTACGGGTGATAGCTGAAGCAGTGAGATTGGATCAGAGGACAGATACTGTGTTTTGGGTTGAAGGCTACTTAATGTTTTGGGGGGCCCAATTCCGTCTTGAATTTAGGAAGCTGAAGGAAAAAGAATGAACATGAATCGTTGTGTTTTGAATTTGAGTGTTTTCAGAGTCAGCAGAAGTGTCAAGAGTTTCAGGAAGGGAGGCATTTTCAGTAGCGTGACGTGTCACAAAGTAGCTTATCTTGCGAAGCCTCCTTTTTAGGACCAGTCATTGTTCAGTCGCCCAGTCGTGTCCAACTCTTTGTGATCCCATGAACTTCTGTATGCCAGGCCTCCCTGTCCCTCCTCATCTCCTAAAGTTTGTCCAGGTTCACATCCATTGCGTCAGTGATGCCATCTAACCATCTCAACTTCTGATGCCCTCTTCTCCCTCTGCCTTCAATCTTTCCCAGCATCAGGGACATTTCCAGTTTGTCAGCTATTCATATCGGATGACCAAAATACTGGAGTTTCAGCTTCAGCATAAGTCCTTCCTATGAGTATTCAGGGTTGATTTCCCTTAAGATTGACTGGTTTGATTTCCTTGCTGTCCAAGGGACTCCCAGGAGTCTTCTCCAGCACCACAGTTTGAAGGCATCAATTCTTCAGCACTCTCCCTTCTTTACAGTCCAGCGCTCTCAACCTTACATGACCACTGGGAAGACCATAGCCTTGACTTACACAGACCTTTGTCAGCAGAGTAGTGTCTCTGCTTTTCAACACACTGTCTAGGTTTGTCATAGCTTTCCTGCCAAGCAAACGTCCTCTGAGTTCATGGTTGCGGTCACCATCCACAGAGATTTTAGAGCCTAAGAATAGGAAATCTGTCACTACTTCTATCTTTTCCCCCTCTATTTGCCGTGAAGTAATGGGGCCGAATGCCATGATCTTACTTTTTTTTTTTTTTTTTAGTATTTAGTATTAAGCCAGCTCTTTCAGTCTCCTCCTTCACCTTCATCAAGAGGCTCTTTAGTTCCTCTTGGTTTTCTGCCTTTAGAGTGGTATCCACATATCTGAGGTTGTTGATGTTTCTCCAGCCTGTCTTGATTCCAGCTTGTACTTCATCCAGCCTGGCATTTCTCATTATGCACTCAGCATATAGATTAAACAGACAGAGTGACAGCAGACAGCTCTGTCGTATTCCTTTCTCAATCTGGAATCTCTATACAGGGTTCTTAGGAGACAGGCAAGATGGTTTGGTATTCCCATCTCTTTAAGAGCTTTCCAGTTTATTAGGACCAGACTGTTGTATGTATGAACTACTAAGTCTTTTAAGCGGGAGCTGATTCTACCAAGCAAAAACATCAGTGTTTGAGTTGTTTTTGCCAGGAATATTATGTGAAACATTCTAGATAAGTTATTCATAATCTAACCATGCTCTAGGGTAAAGTAAATTCACTTTGGTGGATATTAAGACTATGACTGTACTTCTATTTCACCTTAATAACTTCTCATAAATAGATCACTAAAAGGATTATATAATCAAACCTACAAATGAAAATTTCTCCAAAAACTTCTTGAAACCTTTGCTGTCTGCTTTTTTTTCTTCTTCTACTTTTATAGCCTGAAATCATTTATTTAGTATAGAGGAGAAGACAGAGAACAACTGGAAGTTAAATCACATAGCCCTGAACTTACTTTATTGTCATTGCTAATTGAAAGACCTTTGGAATTAGGAAGAGCAGTTATGTTATTCCTGAGCTGCTTTGCTAAAGTTAGGAAAAGTCATTTCTGTCAGTATGTTTGAAGTCAGTCATGGAGTAAAAAGAACAAGTATAAAATCATGACAAAGTCCAAGCTACCTTTAGCTCTTGTTTCATTATTCAGGTAGTCAAATACAGGTAGGACATGAGCTACGTCTGATTTTAGCAACATGAGCTGAAAATTATAGTCTTAGGGTCCAAAGGGAAAATGCTTTTACCTTATAATATCAAGCTTTTAATGGACATATGCAGGTACCTGATAGTGTGTTCTTTATACTGGCCTAAACTACTTTCTTTGGGCTTTGCCTCAGCCTTTTTTCAAGTCTGTTAGGGCTGAAAATTTTCAAAAGCCAAGGAAGCAATAAAAAGAAACAAACTAATGATAACCACAACATGGATGGATCTCTGAAACATGCTAAGTGGAAGAGGCCAGATGCAAAGGAGTATGTACTATGATTTTGTGTACATGAAATTTTAGAAAAGGCAAAAGTACGCTGACAGCAGATGAGTATTTGCCTAAGTCTAGAGGTGATGGGGAGATTGTTCTCAAAGCGGCACAGAGGAACTTTTTGGTGAGTTAAAAATGTTCTGTATCTTTATTGTGTGTAGTGGTGGTTACTCAAGTGTATACGTTTGTCGCAGGTCATCAGACTGGATACGTAAAATGGGTACATTTTATTATACCTAAAACAGCAGCAGCCAGAGGTCTTCAGCATCAGGGATAAGTTGGCCAACAGAATGGAACTTTATGGATTGGACTTTAATCCCAGATTTTCATAGTGAAGTGACCTTGACCTGCTTTTTGACAGTAAAGCTAACACTGATGTTACCTCTTCATGTGTGCTGACAGGGGTTACTCATATGAGAAGGTAATTCAGATAAATGCAGTGGTTGTTACTACATCAGAAATATAAGTAAATATGTGTGTATACATATCAACTGAAATGTTCTGATAATATCTAGTTTATTAAAAATTTTTTTTCTGGTTTACTGGTTTCAGAAGTCATTGAAAGGATTTCAGAAATGAAAAAAGCACTTAAAGAATATTTAAATAGTATAGTTCAGCCTAGTTGGAAAAACTTGAGACTTCAGTATATTAGGGCAATCATTCTCTTATATCAGATAGTTTCTCATGTCAATTTATAGATTATTAATCTGGATATAAACTATACTTTTTTATTTGAATATATCTGATTTTATTTATGTGCTAGATTGCTTATGGTAGACTAAAGTATGATTTGTGGATTGTGATGGTAATAATAGCTAATACTTTTAAAGCACTTACTTTATGCCAGGGACTGACCATGCAGTTAACCTGCACTACCTCATTCAGTTACTGCAGCTGCTCTGTGGTACAGGTGCTTTTATTACTCTTCATCTGTTAGATGAATACATCACGGCTCTGAGGAAATAAAATAATTAGGTCAGGGTGGCACAGAAAGTGGTTGAGCTGGCATTTGAATTTGTTTACTTTGTGTTAACGCCCATACTGTTTTTTTTTATTTTTTTTAATGTAAACTCTTGAGAGGGAGAGTGATGATTTAACAGAGAGGGCATAACTGCAGATGCTCTGACCTATAATTGTACCTTTGATAACAAAGAATCTGGCATTTCTAGCTTTGGGGAACCCGTCATGGCAGGCAGTACTTCATGAATCTGGTCATGATGGCCATTGGGAATGAGGTTTCTGTCATTCCTGAGGACTTTGATGAAACAGTTTGGCTATTTGCCTTCAGGAAACCTTTTCACATATTACTTTTCCTCATCCTCACATGCTTATGTCATTGTCTTAAATCAGGTTCTCCTGGAAGGCCTCATGGGAACAATATTTTGTGAGTTCCTGTGTGTTCATGCAGGTTTGTCTATACTCTTCTGTACTTGAAAATTAGTTTTGCGGTATATAAAATCCATGAGAAACATTTTCTTTCTTTGCATATCTGAAAATATCACTGTTTTCTGGCATAGAACATTGCTATCAAAGTTTGATGACAATCTGACATAGCCGGACTGTATATTCTTCACAGTTCAGATGCATGTGTGGTCTAATTTTTAGAGGACACTATACATATTCAGAAAATGAAGATCATGGCATCCGATCCCATCACTTCATAGGATATAGATGGGGAAACAGTGGAAACAGGGTCAGACTTTATTTTTCTGGGCTCCAAAATCACTGCAGACGGTGACTGCAGCCATGAAATTAAAAGACTCTTACTCTTTGGAAGGAAATTATGACCAACCTAGATAGCATATTCAAAAGCAGAGACATTACTTTGCCAACAAAGGTCCGTCTAGTCAAGGTTATGGTTTTTCCAGTGGTCATGTATGGATGCGAGAGTCGGACTGTGAAGAAAGCTGAGCACCAAAGAATTGATGGTTTTGAACTGTGGTATTGGAGAAGACTCTTGAGAGTCCCTTGGACTGCAAGGAGATCCAACCAGTCCATTCTAAAGGAGATCAGCCCTGGGTGTTCTTTGGAAGGAATGATGCTAAAGCTGAAACTCCAGTACTTTGGCCACCTCATGCGAAGAGTTGACTCATTGGAAAAGACTCTGATGCTGGGAGGGATTGGGGGCAGGAGGAAAAGGGGACGACACACCATGAGATAGCTGGATGGCATCACCGACTCAATGGACGTGAGTCTGAGTGAACTCCGGGAGTTGGTAATGGACAGGGAGGCCTGGCGTGCTGCGATTCATGGGGTCGCAAAGAGTCGGACACGACTGAGTGAACTGAACTTATACATATCCAGAGGATTGGGAAAATCCCCTGGAGGAGGGCATGGCAACCCACTCCAGTATTCTTGCCTGAGTATTCTTGCTCCTTATTGACAGAGGAGCCTGGCAGGCTATAGTCTGTAGGGTCACGTAGAGTTGGACATGACTGAAGCGACTTAGCACAGCAGCACATATGTATCCAAACAGTGATGGGTTTTTGTTGTCTCATTAAATTGGCAGCTAAAGTGAAATGCCACTGTCAACAAAGCGTTTGCATTTTTTTACCTACTTTTTCTTTATTGAAGGACTGTGGAAAGGACTAAGAACTGGTTCTGTTGCCCTAAATTTGACATCTCTCTGCTTTTGAGTTTGAACAAGAAAATATGTTATTCTTATATATGATGAACTTCACTTATCATATATTAATTTCACAAAATCTGACTTACTGAATTATTTTCATAATCTAATATAAGGCTGTAGTTTCCAAATTTGGGGGAATTCTTAAAACTGCCCAGCATGGTCTCATAATGACATCTCTTTATTACTGGAGCTGTGTGTGGTCAAGGCTAGTTGGTCCTTAGTCATGTGTGACTCTTTGTGATCCCATAATGGACTGTAGCCCGCCAGGCTTCTCTGTCCATGGGATTTCCCAAGAATAGTGGAGTGGGTTGCCATTTCTTACTCTGAGGGATCTTCCCGACCCACGGATTGAACCCATGTCTCCTTCATTGGCAGGTGGATTCTTTACCACTGAGCCACCTGGGAAGCCCCAATGCCTAGTTACCCAGTTGTTATTTTAAAAACTGTTAAAAGTATCAATTTAACAGCTACTCAGACCCTTTTGAACTTTCCATATCATTTTTTATAAGAATCTTAAATGCCATCTATATAACAATTCACCAAAGTTCATTTGGAAGCAGGGACAACTTTGAATTTAGTTATAAAAGTATTAAAAATTGGAAGGAAGGATAAGGAATAAGAAACAAATGTTGTCTTTAGTGAATGAGAAAAACGTTCTTCCTTTGCTTCTTATTCAGACACTAGTATTTAGGATTTGATGCTGATATTTCTGAAAGATAATGCCTTTTAAGGCTCTGGATTGGTATTAGTACTGTTTGACTCTTCATGCCTCATTTCAAGCATGAGGGATTTTATTACTACTGTCATTAACTTTAGTGAGGTATTCTAGTAAAAAGTAGTCGTTGTGTCTGACAGTAGGTTGGTAGTGAAGAATATTTGGCTACATCTTAGAAACATTTCTTGCTAACCCATAGAGAATACTGAATATAGAAAGAGACACTGTTCAATGTATTTCATGTGCTTGATAACTTCTGTTACACTCAGAGGGTAGGTATTATCCCCTGCATTTTATAGAAACTGAGGCAGAGTTAAGGTTAAGTTGGTGATGGACAGGGAGGCCTGGTGTGCTGCGATTCATGGGGTCTCAAGAGTTGGACACGACTGAGCGACTGAACTGAACTGAACTTGACCAAGATTACCTGTTTTGTAGGAAATAAGTGGAAATCCAGACAGCTTGGCTCTAGGTCCTTGCTTTTAACTGCAAGTAAATAGAACCATGAATTATATTGAGGAAGAATATATTATATTAAGAGGTAATAGCTGAGAATTTTCCAGACTTGATGAAACTGGATTATTTCAGAAAGGTTATCAGTTCTCAATCTCAAAGTAGTATTTAATTTAAATAAAGTTTAGAGTGCTTAGTCAGTGATCTAGGTCTATAGTGTACAGCATAAAGTTAATCAACTTGTATGCTGTTTCTACTGCTTTTTGTCCTATTGAATTACAGATTTTTAGTCTTGTGGCTGGTGCTGCTGCTAAGTCATGTCAGTCTTGTCCAACTCTGCGCAACCCCACAGACGGCAGCCCAACAGGCTCCTCTGTCCACGGGATTCTCCAGGCAAGAATACTGGAGTGGCTAATTTAAACATAACTTTGGTTAGTCAGTTCAGTCGCTTAGTTGTGACTCTTTGAGACTCCATGGACTATAGCATGCCAGGCTTCCCTGTCCATCCCCATCCATCCATCCCCTGTCCATCTCCTGGAGCTTGCTCAAACTTGGGACTGTCGAGTCGGTGATGCCATCCAACTGTGTCCTCCTCTTGTTGTCCTCTTCTCCTCCCACCTTCAATCTTTCCCAGCATCAGGGTCTTTTCCAGTCAATCAGTTTTTCGCATCAGGTGGCCAAAGTATTGGAGCTTCAGCATCAGTCCTCTCAGTGAATAATCAAGACTGATTTCCTTTAGAATTGACTGGATGATCTCCTTGCAGTCCAAGAGTCTTCTCCAACACCACAGTTCAAAAACATCAGCTTTCTTTATAGTCCAACTCACATCCATACATGACTACTGGAAAAACCATAGCTTTGACTAGATGGACCTTTGTTGGCAAAGTAATGTCTCTGCTTTTTAATATGCTGTCTAGGTTGGTCATAGCTTTTCTTCCAAGGAGCAAGTGTCTTAATTTCATGGCTTCAGTCACCACCTGCAGTGATATTGGAGCCCATAAAAATAAAGTCACTGTTTCCATTGTTGCCCCACCTATTTGCCATGAAGTGATGAGACCAGATGCCATGACTTAGTTTTCTGAATGTTGACCTTTAAGCTAACTTTTTTACTCTCCTCTTTCACTTTCATCAAGAGGCTCTTTAGTTCTTCATCACCTTCTGCCATAAAGGTGGTGTCATTTGCATATCTGAGGTTATTGATGTTTCTCCCAGCAATCTTGATTCCAGCTTGTGCTTCGTCCAGCCCGGCATTTCGCATGATGTATTCTGCATATAAGTTAAATAAAGAGGGTGACAATATACAGCCTTGATGTACTCCTTTCCCGATTTGGAAGCAGTCTATTGTTCCATGTCTGGTTCTAACTTGCTTCTTGACTTGCATACAGGTATCTCAGAAGGCAAATAAGGTGGTCTGGTATTCCCATCTCTTTTTAAGAATTTTCCACAGTTTGTTGTGATCCACACAGGCAAAGGCTTTGTTGTAGTCATTAAAGCAGAAGTAGGTGTTTTTCTGGAACTCTTTTGCTTTTTCAATGACTCAATGGATGTTGGCAATTTGATCTTTGGTTCTTCTGCCTTTCCTGAATCCAGCTTGAACATCTGGAAGTTCACGGTTCATGTACTGTTGAAACCTGGATTGGAGAATTTTGAGCATTACTTTGCTAGCGTGTGAGATGAGTGCAATTGTGCGGTAGTTTGAACATTCTTTGGCATTGCCTTTCTTTGGGACTGGAATGAAAACTTACCTTTTCCAGTTCTGTTGCCACTGCTGAGTTTTCCAAATTTGCTGGCATATGGAGAGCAGCACTTTTAACACTATCATCTTTTAAGATTTGAAGTAGCTCAACTGCAATTCCATCACCTCCACTAGCTTTGTTCGTAGTGCTTCCTAAGGCCCACTTGATTTCGCACTCCAGGATGTCTGGCTCTAGGTGAGTGATCACACCATCGTGGTTATCTGGGTCGTGAAGATCTTTTTTGTATAGTTCTTCTGTGTATTCTTG
Source organism: Bison bison bison (assembly GCF_000754665.1). Lineage (NCBI taxonomy): Eukaryota > Metazoa > Chordata > Mammalia > Artiodactyla > Bovidae > Bison > Bison bison. Next base: position 312,121 of record NW_011494749.1, on the reverse strand, counting down.
CCACCTCTTCTTAATTATCTTCTGCTTCTGTTAGGTTCATTTCTGTCCTTTATTGTGCCCATCTTTGCATGAAATGTTCCTTGATATCTCTAATTTTCTTAACTTAAACATAACTTGCCAGTATGCTATTATGAATACTATAATTATAATTACTATTTATTATAAGCAAGTATGTTTCCATTAGGTTTTTTTTTTTTTGCCTTAGATTTCTTCATTTTTAAATGTCATTATTACCTTATAACTGACTTTTTAAATTCAGAGAAATATGTTTCATATTTTATAGTGGAAAGCAGAAAAGGTAAATTTCAGTTTATTTTGGTGATTTATTAAGTGAGTAGTCTATCAGCTCAGTAAGGGTACTTTTATACTTAATAGTTTTAAAAAATCAAAGTAGTAAGTTAAAAAAAATTTATATAGTAGGCTTGTAACAAAGAAAATCCTGCTTTACAGAAACAGCATTTTTGATAGTCTGTGGGTTCTTCTGGTAATTACTTCCATTATCTTTAACTAAAATGTTTATACAACTATTTAGTGATTTGTGTTTTAGTTAGGTAGTATTATTTGATTTTTGCTGTGGAACTTGAAAGGAATTTTCTGTCATGTAGTTTTGATGATGAAACGTCCCATGCCATCTGGATTCTTGTTTTTATGTAGATGACCGACTTACCCTATTTTTACCCCCAAAAGCTTAAAAAAACAATTAAAAAAAAAATTTTTTTTAAATCGTGGTTAAAAAACAGAAGTTACCATTTTAACCCTTTAAAAATGTACAGTAATGACAAGTATACTAATTATTTTGAAATAGATCTCTAGAACTTTTTCATCTTGCAAAGGTGAAACTATTCCCATTAAACAACTTCCCTGTATCCCTCCCCCCCATTCCTTGGTAGCCACCATTCTGCTTTCTGTTTCTGTGAATTTGACTGCTTTACATACTTCATATAACTGGAACCATACATTTATGTATTTGTCTCTTTGTGACTGCTTGTTTCGCTTAGCATAATGTTGTCAGGGTACATCCATATTGTAACATATGACAGAATTTCCTTTGTAAAGCTGAATAATTATTCATTGTATGTATATATCACATTTTAAAAAATCCATTCATCTGTCTTTGAATACTTGGGTTGCGCCTTCCTCTGGACTGTTGTGAGTTACGCTGCCATGAACACTGAAGGGTGTGCAAATATCTTTTTGAGATTCAGCTTTCAGATCTTTCGGATTATATATACAGAAGTGGGATTGCTGGATCCTTTAGTAGTTCCCATGTTTAATTTTCTGAGATCCACCATATTGTTCCCCAAAGCTTTAAAGACATCTTAATTTTTGGCAATGTGAAAGTTCACAAGAATCTGTCTAAACGTTTCTTTCCCCATACTCCACTTATCCCTCAAGCAATACATTCTGAGTATTTGTATCTTCTCTCAGCCTTGAGAGATTGTTTTTCTTTTATTCTTTCTTTGGTAATAATTCTCTTGTTCTGTTTCTGGAATACTTACTTTGTCCTTAGTTGTACTTCCTAGATTGAACCACTATGATGTTCATTTTTTTTGTTTTACAGTCTGGGAGTTTGCTGTGACTTACTTAAACTCCCAAAAACTCTCCAGTGAGAGTTTTTTGGGGGTGGGAGTGAGAATGGTAGAGTAGTCATATATTTAAATCTATTTCTCATCCTGTATTCCATTTTCGTAGCATCCTGTACTTGCTTTATGGAAGCAAGAGCCAGTATCTTTTTCAGTTTCTAAGGATTCGGAATTCTGATTTTTTAAAAGTTTCCCTTTTCTTGTTGAAATTCCCTTTACAGTGATGCCTTTGTCCCGTCTCCCACTATTTTTCATGGTCTTTGCATTTGATGCTGCTGGGTTTCCTTATATATCTGATTATTCTAGGCTGTTTTTCCACTCTTAAATATGAGTAGAACATTCATCTTAAGTTTCTTGAGAAAAAAATACTTCTGATTTTTGTTTGAAAGTAAGTCTGATAGAAGCTTTTCTGGATCTGGCCTTCAGTATGAGGAGAGGGTGAGGTTCATGGTTCTCTGTTACTTCTGCTAGCCCCCTCTGTTTTCATTTGTGTGTAGTCTCCCATTTTACTGTGTCCACATGCAGTCAGTGTCTGAATTCTGTCTAGGAGTCTCTCATCACTTCTGATTTGTTACTTGCATATTCTAAACTGCCAATCCTTTCATTCTGTTTTGTTAATTACCATACTTGCACCTTCTTAACACCTTCCAAAGATTTTTAATATCTCTACCTGTGGTTGGAGGGGGCTTCACAGATGGGGCGGTGGTAAATACTCCACCTGCCTGTTCAAGAGACACAAGAGACGCAGGTTCGATCCCTGCATCGGGAAGATCCCCTGGAGTAGGAAATGGCAACTCACTCCAGTGTTCTGGCCTGGAAAATTCCATAGACAGAGGAGCTTGATGGGCTACAGTCCATGGGATGGCAGAGAGTCAGACACAGCTGAGCACACATACCACCACCACTGCCCTCCCTGGATGGCGTACACCTTGCTTCCATCTTCTCCCTTCTAAGTTGTCGTCGTTTATTATGTACTTTAAAAAATTCCTTTACTAACGTTTTGATGGTGTATTGGGAGGGATTAGAGATAATGATTGTGTTTTATGTCCTGAACTAGAAAATCCTTTATTGAGTAAGTTTGTATATCAATATGAGTGATTATTTTTGTTACAACAATATTTTGCTGAAGATTAAGCTACCATGGGGCATTTGTTTGTGCACAGATCATTATTTGATAATAGTATAGAGAAATTTAAAAACAACAGGATTTTGAAAAAATATTGAAACTTTAAGTTGCATGACTTCTTTCCTATAGCACTGTGAAGCTTTAATCCCATTTCCTTGTTCACATTAAAAAAAACTTTTTTATTTTCTTTTGAAAATAATTTTAAAGAACACTTAAAATTTAGTAGGCTGATAAAGTTAAGTGAGTTGATCTTTTATTTGTAAGTGTTAGACTAGACGTCTGATAAAACAGAAGTGACATTTATTTTGGCTAAACAGTTTCTGTTCTACATATATGTTTATGTACCTTTTTCACACTCCATATTGAGCAAAGCAAGTACTCATGTTTTGGGGTTGAGTAAATTTTATTGTAACATTTGTCCAGGAAGTGGGTATTGATGACCATTTAATAATAACAGAAATTGTTGCAGAATTATTGTGTTTCAGTGAAACTGTACTGAGATGTGAATTTATTAAATCAAAGTATGCAGCTTTTTGAACAGCATGAAAATTTTCTTGCAGTGTGAAAATCTGATTCTTGACATAATTCATGTGCCCATCATCAAGATTTCATGGACATTAAATTTTGCTCTTTGCTTCAAACTGCTCTCATAAGGAAAATGTTATCAGCTTTGTCTGAATATTATCTCATTCCATCTCCTCTTTCTTAGAAGTTGAGTATTATCAAGTTAGTCTTGATAGTAATTTTAGTTTTTATACTACTTTGGTGTGTTTTTAATACCTTTGCTGTATATTCATGCGTCTAAACTAATCTCTTTATTGGTTTGTAAATTTTATAATTTTACATAAAAAGCATCACGCTGTATGTATTTTATTCCAGCTAGCTTTCGAGATTGGTTCATGGTGGTACATGTGGTGTGATCCATACATTTAACTTCTGCAGAATGTTTTTAATACATTGCATCAGTACATGCTTCCCTCTAGGGTGAGTATTCTGTAACCCAGCAATTCCACGGGAAGGTACATGCTCTTTACTTTATCAGATACTGCTCTGAGATTTCTGGTGCTGCCTGGTTCCTGATTCTCTGTGTGACCTGTTTTTTCCCACTGGGGATTTTCAGGTTTTATCTTACAGTGTTTTGGATTTCAGTTACCTTTTTTGTTGTGGTTGTGGTTGTGCTGTCATCAGTTATTAGGCACTTTCAGTCCTGACATTTTATACTTTTTAGTGTTGGGAAACTTTTCTGAATCATTTCTTTGGTAAGTTTCTTCTCTTTGTTTTTCGTGTTCTTTCTAGAATATTTATTAGTTGGATAGATCCCAACAATTTCTTAGTTTTATTCTGTCCTGTTTTAAGTCTTTGTTGTTGGATTTGACTGGGGATGGGGGTTAGGTGCAGGGACATCCTTTTTAGGTTGTTTTTCCTACTTGATTTTGTGATCTTTTTATTATTATGATTATATACTTTTTGGCTGTACCCCATGGCAAGTTGGATCTTAGATCCCCAGTCAAGGGTTGGACACACACCCCCCTGCATTCCAAGGCAGAATCTTAACCACTGGACTGCTGGGAAAGTCCCTGTGACCTTTTATTGAAAAACATCTGTCCTCATTTTAGTTTCTAGGAGTACTTTCTTTTTCTCTGGAAAAAAAAAAATTTTTTTTCTTTTGGTAGCATCTCATTCTTGTTTCATGAATACAATACACTTTATTTCTCTTGTTTTTTTTTTTTGTTTGTTTCTCTCTCTTCTCTCTGATTTGTTTATGTTCTTGCTTTGATTCTGTTTTGCATATTGTATCTTTTCCTTCAGTGTCTGGTTATCTTTGAATGCCTATTGATATTTAATTTTGTAAGTCTTGTGTGAATGGACAGGGACTGTCTTAGATAGACTTAGTAGGATGACATGATTTGGTTGAGTATTCCTTAAGTAGTCTGTAAGGGACTACTGAATTTCCAGTTTTACTCTTGTCTTCCTGAGGTTTGTAACATTTCTGGAAGTTGAGTTGGGAAAGAATGAGGATTTCAGTAATGCTTTTTACCTGACTCAACTGAGTTCAGTCGCTCAGTCGTGTCCCACTCTTTGCGAACTCATGGACTGCAGCACGCCAGGCTTCCCTGTCCATCACCAACTCTGGGAGCCTGCTCAAACTCATGCCCATCGAGTCGGTGATGCCATCCAACCATCTCATCCTCTTTCGGCCTCTTCTCCTCTTGCCTTCAGTCTTCCCCAGCATCAGGGTCTTTTCCAGTGAGTTAGTTCTTCGCAGCAGGTGGCCAAAGTATTGGAGCTTCAGCTTCATCATCAGTCCTTCCAATGAATATTCAGGACTGATTTCCTTTAGGATGGACTGGTTTGATCTCCTTGCAGTCCACGAAACTCAAGTGTTCTCCAACACCACAGTTCAAAAGCATCAAGTCTCAACTGAATTTGTTTCTAAATCCAGAATCTTTGTAGTTCAACCTTTTCAAAGTAAGGGTCCAGTCTTTTCCCAGATGTAGTAGTTTTAGTACATCTGCAAGTTTTTAAATCATCCTAGGTGGGAGGTTGGAGAAGGCAATGGCACCCCACTCCAGTACTCTTGCCTGGAAAATCCCATGGACGGAGGAGCCTGGTGGGCTGCAGTCCATGGGGTTGCTAGGAGTGGGACACGACTGAGCGACTTCACTTTCACTTTTCACTTTCATGCATTGGAGAAGGAAATGGCAACCCACTCCAGTGTTCTTGCCTGGAGAATCCCAGGGACGGGGGAGCCTGGTGGGCTACCGTCTCTGGGGTCGCAGTCAGACACGACTGAAGCAACTTAGCAGCAGCAGGTGAGAGATAGTGTATGTGTCCTTCTGAACTGGCCTTCGTAACTTGCTTTTAACCTGCAGCGTGTAGCAGTGGTGACACTCAGAAAAGGCCATGGAGCTTCTGCGTGGTTCTCTTGGGACATTCTCTCCGGGGAAAGCCAGGTGCCATGTAAGAAGTCTGACTACCCTGAGATAGTCAAAACTGGAGAGACTACTCACAGGCTCTCCAGGGGACAGTTCAGTTCAGTCGCCCAGTCGTGTCTGACTCTTTGTGACCCCATGAACTGCAGCACGCCAGGCCTCCTTGTCTATCATCAACTCCTGGAGTCTCCCCAAACCCATGTCCATCGAGTCAGTGATGCCATCCAACCGTCTCATCCTCTGTCATCCCCTTCTCCTCCTGCCCTCAATCTTTCCCAGCATCACGTTCTTTTCAAATGAGTCAGCTCTTCGCATGAGGTGGCCAAAGTATTGGAGTTTCAGCTTCAACATCAGTCCTTCCAATGAACACCCAGGACTGATCTCCTGTAGGATGGACTGGTTGGATCTCCTTGCAGTCCAAGGGACCCTCAAGAGTCTTCTCCAACACCACAGTTCAAAAGCATCAATTCTTCAGTGCAGTCACAGCTGAATTCTAGCTAACTGCTTCCAGCAATTGCTAATTAAATAAAAGAGTTTTCAAGTGACTACTGTAATCCCTTGGTAATAGTTCCAGGACTCCCCACATAAAATCAAATTCCACAATTGCTGAAATCCCTTCAATAAAATGGCAAACTATTTACATACACACATCCTACCGTATACTTTAAATCATCTCTAGATTACTTGTAATATGTGCTGCTGCTGCTGCTAAGTCACTTCAGTTGTGTCTGACTCTGTGCGACCCCAGAGATGGCAGCCCACCAGGCTTCCCCGTCCCTGGGATTCTTCAGGCAAGAATACTGGAGTAGGTTGCCATTTCCTCCTCCAATGCCTGAAAGTGAAAAGTGAAAGTGAAGTCGCTCAGTCGTGTCCGACTAGCGACCCCATGGACTGCAGCCCACCAGGCTCCTCCGTCCACGGGATTTTCCAGGCAAAAGTACTGGAGTGGGGTGCCATTGCCTTCTCCGCTTGTAATACCTGCTACAATGTAAATGATATGTAAATAGCTGCCAAAGCAGGGCAAATTCAAGTTTTGCTTTTTGGGACTTTCTGGAATTTTTTTTCCCCCAAATACTTTCAATCTGTAGTTGGTTGATTGCACAGATCCAGAATCTGTGGGCATGGAGGGCTGACTGTACCTCCCCAGGCTTTATCTGTGTGCAGTAATATGAGAAGCCCTAAGGGGGAACTGCCCAGTTGAGCCCTTACGATTAATGAGCGAGCCAGTATTGGTTATTGTTAGCTAAAGCTCCCATCTCTTTAAAAATTTTCCACCTTACCTACCTCCTGAGAAATCTGTATGTAGGTCAAGAAGCAACAGTTAGAACTGGACATGGAACAACAGACTGATTTCAAATAGGGAAAGGAGTAGGTGACGGTTGTATATTGTCACCCTGCTTATTTAACTTACATGCAGAGTATATCATGCAAAATGCTGGGCTAGATGAAGGACAAACTGGAATCAAGATTGGTGGGAGAAATGTCGGTAACCACAGGTACGCAGATGACACGACTGTTACAGCAGAAGGCAAGGAAGAACTAAAGAGCCTCTTGATGAAAGTGAAAGAGGAGAGTGAAAAAGTTGGCTTAAAACTCAACATTCAGAAAACGAAGATCATGGCATCTGGTCCCATCACTTCATGGCAAATAAATGGGGAAACAATGGAAACAGTGAGAAACTTTATTTTGGCGGGCTCCAAAATCACTGCAGATAGTGACTGCAGCCGTGAAATTAAAATACGCTTGATCCTTAGAAGTAAAGTTATGACCAATCTAGACAGCTTTTTAAAAAGCAGAGACATTACTTTGCCAACAAACGTCCGTCTAGTCAAAGCCAAGGTTTTTCCAGTAGTGATGTATGGGTGTGAGAGTTGGACTATAAAGCTGAGCACCGAAGAATTGATGCTTTTGAAATGTGGTGTTGGAGAAGACGCTTGAGAGTCCCTTGGGATGCAAGGAGATCAATCCAGTCTATCCTGAAGGAAATCAGTCCTGAATAGTCATTGGAAGGACTGATGCTGAAGCTGAAACTGCAATAATTTGGGTGCCTGATAAGAAGAACTGATTCATTGGAAAAGACCCTGATGCTGGGCAAGATTGAAGGCAGGAGGAGAAGGGGACGACAGAGGAAGAGAGGGTTGGATGGCATCACCAACTTGATGGACATGAGTTTGCGGAAGCTCCAGGAGTTGGTGATGGACAGGGAAGCCTGGCGTGCTGCAGTCCATAGGGTTGCAAAGAGTTGGACACGACTGAGCAGCTGAACTGAATACTGAACTAAAGCTTGTACTTATTCAGGGTCCCATTTAGGATATAACCACATTCTTTTTAATCACATGTCTCCTTAGGCCCCTCTTGGCTATGTGTGTTGCTCAGACTTCTTTGACCTTGACGGTTTTGAGGAGTACTAGTCAGGTATTTTGTCGAATGTCTCTGCTGAAATTTGACTAGTTCTTTCTCATGATTAGATTGGAGTAATGGAGTTTGTGGCAGAAGACTACAGAGATCAAGTGCTATTTTCATCATATTGTTTCAGGAAAGCATACAATGAATATGATTATGACTATTGACGTTGACCTTGCTCACCTTAGTAGTATATGTCAGGTTTCTTCACTGTAAAGTTACTCTTTTTACCCGCCTTTCCATGTTGTGCTCTTTGAAAAGGAAGTCCCCGTGCTCAGTTTACACTTAGAAGGGTGGAAAGTTTCTACTTATTTGTATAGTCTATCTACATAAAATACTTGGAATTTGCACTGGAGGTTTGTCTATTCTTTCATTTTTTTCAATCACTGATTTTTATCAGTATGGACTTGAATATTTATACTTTGTTTTATAATCCAATACCACTTTATTTTATTGCTCAGATTATTCCAGCTTTGTCCAGAAAAAAAAAATTTGATCTACCATAGACAAAGAGTGGTGAATTAATGTTGCTCTGTTGTTTCTGGTTCTTTACCTTTGTGTTACTGGTAGGTTTTACTTATGTGCTGTGGTGTTGTGTTATTCCACTTACAAAACAAGAGACTTTTAGGAAAGACAAATACGTCTAGGAAAGTAGATGGCAGTTATGATAGTTTTGTGACTATTGATTTCTCATCTCAGGTGATAGGCGTTAGTTTACTCTGTTATTGGAAATCTCCCTTGAAAGAAGCATTTTTGTCTAGATAATTCTTTTAGACTCTGCTCTTTAGATAGATATGGGGAATGGGGTTTAGACAAATCCTCTTTCTGCATCTGTTGATTTTCAAATGTCTCAAAATAATTTTTATGCCACTGGGATGAAATTTACATCCCTTCACATGTTTGAAAGAACAACAGTTTAGTTAAAGATAAAACACTTCTGTCATGCCTGCTTCCTTGAAATCTGACACAGTGCCACTTCCCTGTGCATTGCACTTTGGAAGACTGAAACTAGCCTGATGTATCTACTCCTCTCCTGCTTCAGGTGCTTTATTTAGAAGGGTGTGGGAGAGAGTGAAGGATTGAATTCTTATGGGATTCTTTAATTGCCTTTAAAATCAAATAGCTTAAATATAGTGTGCTGTTTTTTCCTTAAATTGTAAATATGTTGCCCCCCAGTCCTTTGCTGACGCGACTGTATGGTACTTCATCCTGTAGACGAGGGCCTGTTAGCCTCAGCACTGTTGACATCTGAGCTGTTCTTTGCTGCAAGGCTTTCTGCAGCACAGGACGTTTTGCAGCCTTCCTGGCCTTTTCTAACTAGATGCCAGGCTTGTCTTCTCCCCACGTCAGTTGTGACGACCGCAAATGTCTCTAGACGTTGCCAGATGTCTTTCTCTCCTGGTTGAGAACCACTGCTATAGATTTGTTCCATTTCTCTGTTGTTGGATATACAGATTGTTTTTATATTCAGTATAAATAACACCATAATGAGGCTTATACACAAAGATTTTTCTCTCTTGATCTTCCATTTTGGATAATTATATTATTTCCAAATACATAACTTTTCCTGTTCCTATTATAGAGGATTATTTTTTAACATACTGATAGATCCTATTTGTTAGTATTTTTAATCTTTTAAAATAATATTTTTGTACATTTGGGCTTATTTCTTTAAGATAACTTCTCAGAAACGGAACCACTAGGTCAGAGTTTCCAGGTTTATATACTCTTGGTATTTTTAGGATACACTTATAAGCCACCCTGGCATGATTGGCCAAATCACAGGTAGAAAGATTTTCCATAGCCAATGTATAATCCTTGCTTTAGCCAACACTTTGGTTGGTAGGGGTGTTCTACTTAATTTTGGTAGAAACCTGAGACTGACTTGTTACTCTTAAATTTTTTAAAAGAAATTTTAAATTTTGAAGTAATTTTAGGTTTATAGGAAAGTTCCAAAGATAGTACAGAGAGTGTTCTGCATACCCCTTGACCAGTTTCCTCTCTGTCAACTTCTTATGTTACTGTGGTCTAAACTAAGAAACCAACATTGGTGCTGTTCTACCAGCTAAGCTCCAGACTTGATTTAGATTTCACCAGCTTTTCTTTGCCAGGATCCTGTCTGGGTACCACATTACATTTAGTACCCTTGCCTTTTGGGTCCCCATACAGTTATAGGAATATCGTTGATTTTAAAAAGGAAGGAAAAGGTTTTTTTAATGCATTAAGCACTTAAGCCTTACGTTTAAGAAGCTGCTCTCTAGTCTGCTTTGGTTTGAATCCTGATTGCCACCTAAGTTGTATTGTATGAGTATACTAGGTATCTGACTTTTCTCAATTGTAAAATAAGAATATTGATAGTGCTAACTTTACTGCCTAGTTATTTGATTTAAATGATATAGTACTGTCAGTCTCTTAATAGAGCCTGACAGAGCTCACAAAAAAATTAAGCATTTTTGTTATTGCTGTTTAGTTTTTTAGTCAGAACACCTGGAGAAGGAAATGGCAACCCACTCCAGTACTCTTGCCTAGAGAATCCTGTGGACAGAGGAGCCTGGTGGGCTGCTGTCCATAGGGTTGCGCAGAGTTGGACATGACTGAAGTGACTTAGCAGCAGCAGGCAAAACACCATACTTGTCTTTAGAAACCCTTGAGGAAAATCTTGTCCATGGGCCTGAGGCCTCCCTGACACATCTTCTGTTTGATAGAAAGCAGATGGGATTGACAGATTATGCTGTTGTTGAATAGACTCACCAAGATCCACATGCCCCCTCTAAGAAAACTGTGCCAAATGTAGAAAGGAGAGGGGGAATTTTGCAGTATACGAATGTCCTTTGTTGAAATTTTATGACTTGCTTTCTTTAAAGATTTTTGGCTAGAGGTCGCTTTGAAAATTGTTTGCCTTTTTTGATATTTGTTATTTTTGAGAGTAGAATTTCAATGAGTTAATCTTTGTGAAGCATTTGAAATAGTGCCTGTCACAGAATGAGTGTTACGGAAGTATTTACTTATTCTTCGGTGCCTCAAATAAGATAAAAACATTATAATTGCTTGTTATAAGAAGCCTCTGTATCTAAAGTTAACTTTATATATAATAAGAGGTGAGAGGACCATTAACCCTCTTAGATTAGTCACCTGGTTGTCCCTGAGAGGGTTTTGTTGCTGACCAAAGAAAGCGCTCTGCAGTCAGCCCCCTCAAACTGTTGAGACAGCAAAAGATTCTTACCTTTGGCCATGAGGCTGATAAAAGTGTGAGTGATATTTAGCATTTGTAATCATGAAGAAGTAAAGGCAAAATGAAATGGCTCAGGAATTTTTTTTTTCTACATGTCTTGCAATTTAAATATCATTATGATAAAAAAATATAAATTTAGTTGCTCTTAATTTTGATAGAACACAGAGACAGCATTGCTAGTTTTAAAACATTTTGGTGATGGAAATTTTCATACATACAGAAAAGTAGAAATAAAGTGTAAATTGAGCATCCATGTATCAGGTTGGCCAGAAAGTTTGTTCGGTTATGGGATATGTTGTTCAATAAAGTTCTTGGTGAAAATGAAAAATAGGTTTTTTATTTTTACTTAAAACTGAACAAACTTTTTGGCCAACCCAATACCTGTTACGCTCCTTCAATAAATATTGACATAGAGCCAATTAAATGTAGTATTTTTAGATTGCTGTGGACTGGCATAACATCATCAGTCTGACAACAACTATATTCATTTTGGGATATTTTCCCTTATATGTACAGATTTTATGCTATTCCATGGGTACAATTTTTTTTATTGTTTATGTCTCTAAATAGTAAGCATCATTTTAATGGGGAATTACATTTTATCTTTTATCCCTCTCAAATTCCCCTTCTTCTTTGTTTATTTGCTCCTCTTTCCATATTCCGTTTTGACTTTAGCTTAGGAAGGGCACTCGGTTTTTCTGTTGCAGTAGACGCCAAGATAATGATGCATCTTGGGTTTTGTGTATTTGTAAACAATAGACACCCTCTAGTACAGAGTTGTCTTTTCCTCTTTAATTTTGGTGGTGAGTAGTGCATGTAAACTGTTAAGTGACTGAAGGACAGCTGCACTCCAGTTTTTAATTTAATTTCATCCTTTCTTTCAGCTTCTGTAATGAATAACAATTTTTAAAGAAATATTGTAATGTTAACTAGACACCTGGTAGGTCTACCCTCAGGAATAGATAAACATGCCATTTCTTCTTTTACAAGGACTCAGGATTCACTATCAGCCCTGCTCAGACTTAATGTGTGTGTGTGTGTGTGTGTGTGTGTGAGTCACTTCAGTTCAGTTCAGTTGCTCAGTTGTGTCCGACTCTTTGTGACCCCCATGAACTGCAGCACACCAGGCCTCCCTGTCTATCACCAAGTCCCAAACTCATGTCCATTGAGTTGGTGATGCCATCCAACCATCTCATCCTCTGTCGTCCCCTTCTCCTCCTGCCCTCAATCTTTCCCAACATCACGGTCTTTTCAAATGAGTCAACTCTTCACATCAGATGGCCAAAGTATTGGAAT
>NW_011494749.1:289715-299448 GCF_000754665.1 Bison bison bison | reverse complement strand
TAAGTTAGATAAGCAGGATGACAATGTACAGCCTTGACGTATTCCTTTTCCTATTTGGAACCAGTCTGTTGTTCCATGTCCAGTTCTAACTGCTGCTTCCTGACCTGCATATAGTCACTGCTGCTGCTGCTGCTGCTAAGTCGCTTCAGTCGTGTCCGACTCTGTGCGACCCCATAGACGGCAGCCCACCAGGCTCCCCTGTCCCTGGGATTCTCCAGGCCAGAACACTGGAGTGGGTTGCCAATTCCTTCTCCAATGCAGAAAGTCGCTCAGTTGCTAGTCATGTCCAATCCTTTGCGACCCCATGGACTGTGGCCGGCCTGGCTCCTCTGTCCAAGGAATTCTCTAGGCAGGAATACTAGAGTAGGTTGTCTTTCCCTTCTCCAGGGGATCTTTCCAACCCAGGTATAGAACCCAAGTCCCCCACATTGCAGGCAGATTCTTTACTGTCTGAACCACCAGGGAAGCCCTGGGACTTAATTCCTCTTCTCTAGTCTAAGCGGTCCCAGCTTCTTCAGATGTTTGTTACCTCATGTATTTTTTCCAGTTGCCTGCTGTTCTCATCTTTTACTTGGGATATATTTTAATTTTGTCAATGTTCCTCTTAAGTGTGGTCCTTAGAATGAAATTTGTTGCTGTATACGTTTGATAAATCACTGTGCTGAACCTTATATCAATCTGGACTATTGTATTTTTTAGCTTTACTGAGCTTGAGTTGGAAACTGTGGTTCAGCCATTTTCAGTTGCAGTAGGCCTCCCATAATGTGAGCATTATCCAATGCAGATTATTTCTGGAAAGTCAGCTACTTCATTTGGTGCTCACTTGCTCATTCATTCATTCCATACATATTTATGGGCTTCCCTAGTGGCTCAGTTGGTAAAGAATTGGCTTGCAGTGCAGGAGGCCTGGGTTCAATCCCTGGGTTGGGAAGATCCCTTGGAGAAGGAAATGGCAACCCACTCCAGTACTCTTGTTTGGAGAATTCCATGGACAGAGGTGTGGTACAGGCTGCAGTCCATGGAGCTGCAAAGAGTTGGATACGACTGTGCACCTAACTTTCACTTTTTTCCGTACATATTTATGGAGTGCTTACTGTGTACCATGCGTAGTTGTAGTCATTTTGGCATTGTGTAAGACAGATGTGTTTCTCTTCTCTTGGATCTTACATTCTGGCTGATATCAATAAAGTAAAGAATTGGATGAAAAACCGTTTCAGCAAGCTGTGAGTAAAAGAAAACTGAAAAATGAACTGTGATAGTATTCGGGGTTCTCAGGAAAGGTCTCTTTGAGTTAAACTGCTGGGCTGAGATCTAAATGTCAAGGAGCCAGCCATGCAGGTATGCGGGTGGAGAAATAAGGGTTATTCCAGGAAGAGGAAGAAGTAAAAAGTCCAGAGATAGGGAACAAGCTTGACATGTTGAGTGAAAAGATAAGTCCACAGTGGCTAGAGAGCTTAAGTGATGGTGGAAGAGTTATAGGAAGTAAGATTGAAGAACTAAACAGGAGTCAGATCATAGAGGACTGTGGTAAGTTTTTCTTTAAATTTTCTTTAAATTCAGTGGGAAGTCAAGAGTGAAATGATTTCTTCATATGGAAGAAAGATCACTCTGGAGAATGAATTAGAGGCAAAAGTGGAAGAAGGACCACTGGTTATTGCAGTAGTCTACGCAGTGGACAGTGATCACTTTGCGATGGTGCAGCTACAGATGAGAGATGTGGGATGGATTCAGGATATATTTAGAGATAAAATTGATAGGATTTGCTAGTGAATTAAATAGTGTGTTTGAGAGAAAGCAGAGTCAAGGTTCTGACAAACAGTTTTTTTTATTCATGTGAGGAAGTGGAGATTTGTTTAAACTCTGGAAGAAAAAAACCTCACATATTTTAAGTATTTACTATGGTGTGTGTTGTTGATGGTTAAGAGAATGGACTCTGGAGTTAGACTGCTTGGTAACAGTAGCTCTGCTACCTACCTTGGACAAGTTACTCAGCCATTCTTTGACTCAGTGCTCTCATCTATAAAGTGAGGACAGTAATAATATCCATCTTAAAAGTGTGTTGCAAAGATTAAGTGACTTGATTGATGTAGGTGTAGATAATACAGGCTCCAGCACCTACTCATATAAAGAATCTATATAAATGTTAGCTTTTATCATCTTAAAGGTCTTTGCAAGGGTAATATTGAGTCTACATAATGATAGCCATATGCTGGCTTTTTTTTTTTTTTTTTAATAAAAACAGTCCCACAGCATTTATTGTAATCTGGTAATAACATAAGGGTGAGCAGAACAATATGAATACATGTTTTAGAACTACATCTCTAACAAAGGACACCTAAAAAAACCAACGGTATTGCCAAATAGTTTCTCACTTCATCTGTCACTTCTAGTTGGAGACACTTTGGAGCAGAGTAATGTTATCTCCTTTTAGCGTGATCCGACCCAGTTGTTTTCTTGACTTTGTTTTAGAATGAATCTCTGCTGCGTCATCTAATACGAGGTTCATATACTCATCAAAACCAATGATACAGCCCTCTGTCTGCATATTCACTTGCTCATAAAGGCGCACCCGAATCCGTGATCTATTTTGCAAGTATCTGAAGATGAGATTGATGGGCGCAGCATCACCTTCTGCACCTTCTGGCCCCGTTCGCCGTGCTGGACGCTCACAAGCACCACAGTGCTCCACAGGCTCCCCTGTGCTGACTGATTATACTAATAGGTATATAAGATACAGTTTTTCTCTTTAATTGAAGCTTTATATTTTTTGCCTTTCCCCAGGGACATCTGTAATTTTTTGTTTACTGCCATTGTGAAAATATGATAAAGATTATTTTGTGTTTTCCTGTAGCTCTGTGTTGCTAGCTAAAATCTGCTTAGGACTGCGTTTGTATCAAATCTCTTTCAGAGTATGCTATACTAGAATATCTTACACTGAAGAAATGTCTTGCAAGAGGTACCAGAAATGCTGAGGTTTTGCTAACATGCCTCATAATACAGCTTTTATATTCCTTTTTGGGAAGTATCTATTAATCCTATTTCTGTAAAATTATAAAATGCACCATGAGAATTTTTTCACCTTGTTTCTTACAGAAGTACAGTTCATTTAACTAGAATTTGATATTTTGATTTATAGCATAGTAAGTAATACTAAATATTTAGTCTTGTTCTAAATTCTTTTGAGAAAGGAACTTTTCTGTTAGTGGTATATACATCTCTTTATGAATTTATGATGTGTTTTGCCCTAGATTGGTGCTTTTAGAGATTATTAATTACATCCCAATTTTTTTAAAATCTTGCATCAAGTGTAGAATCCATGCTTTTTATTTATTCTTTTTAATAGTAGGATTTACCAGTGGGTTTACTACTTCAAAGAAGTGCCAGTGTATTGAAACAAGCAGGATGTGTCTGCTGGGTGTTAATGGCTCTCTCACCATGTCACTATGAGTGATTGTTTCTTTGTTTGCAGAGAGGAAAACCTTTGGGTATCACTATATTGATATTTCTAGTCAAAATTTATTTACATTTTTATAGATTATAGCTTTGATTACTAAAGGATTCGTTATAAAGGGATTTTCATAGTTGAAATAACATTCATGAAATGGTATTAAATTTAAGTATTTAATGTTCATTACATTTACATGGTTTAAAACAGAAAAGATACAGCATGGTATATAATGGAGATTCTCTCTTTAATTCCTGTCTACCAGCCTGTTGATTTCTCTTCCCCACAGGTATCAGTTCTCTGTATGCTTCCAGGAAATGAATATAAACATTTATGCAGGAATATATACATCTGTGCACTTGCCCACATGTGTATATATTCTTTTTTAAAAGTTGTAGGGTATTATGGTTTATATTTTATCTTTAAGTGTATATCATAATTCATCCCTATTAAATAAAATTTGCTGTTCAGTTGCTCAGAAAATATTTTTTAGGCACTGTAAGTTTCTTGGTTCTTTTAAAGTCTAGATTGATATGTATACGCAAATATGTAGTTTTCTAGAGTTTCTGTTACATAAGGATTTCATAGATCTTTTCAATAAAATATGGCACATGGTTCTGATGTTGTTATTCAGTCACTCAGTCATGTCCAGCTCTTTGCGACCCCATGGACTGCAGCATGCCAAGCTTCCCTGTCCTTCACCATCTTCTGCAGCTTGCTCAAACTCATGTCCATTGAGTCGGTGATGCCATCCAACCATCTCGTCCTCTGTTGTCCCCTTCTTCTGCCTTCAGTCTTTCCCAGCATCAGTCTTTTCTAATGAGTCGGCTCTTTGCATCAAGTGGCCAAAGTATTGGAGCTTCCGAGTATTAGAACTGATAATAAAATTATCAGTTGCCAAATGAGTGATACTAAAATTGTCTTTTCTATTTTACCATTGCCACTCATATGTCTGTCCGTCTACCTACCATCCAGTTAACTATTCATCTGTCCATCCACCATCTACCATTTGTACATTTAGGAGTAAACCTGTAGGTAGAATTTTAGAATGTGGTTGAAGAGTATGTGCAACTGTAATTTTTGGTAGACTTTACTAAATTGCCTTCCGGTGAGGTTGTACCACTCTCTTGATACCAGCAATGTATGTTCCTGCATCATGTCGTCAAGAGAATGATTATCAAACCTTTGACCTTTGCCAGTCTGACACATGAAAAATTATCTTAGTGTAGTCTTAATTTTCATTTCTTTTATGAATGTGAAGTTGTACACAGTGTAAGATCCATTTCTGGGGGGTTTTTTGGTCCATTTATCTATCATGGTGTTCATCTTCTTACTGATTTATGGGACCCTTTTAATATTAGGGAAATTAGTTCATGATATGTAATATAATTTTTTATTTCTTATCCATGTAGTGTGCTATTGTTTTACTTTGTTTCTTTAATATATTTTCTTTTCTTTTTTAGTTAAAATAACTAGTTTATCTACAATCAAATAGTTCTAAAAGCTCCTCTCGGAGAAGATTCCCCGGAACCAACCGTTTTGAACTCTTGTAGCTGATTCCTTTGGAATTTATCTTCAAATTTCTAAACAGCTGTGCTTCTTGATTTTTCTTTCTTCTTTTTTTTTTAGTTTTAGGAATTATCTGTCCCATTACAGAAGAAGAGATTTAACCACTGTACTACCCCAAACACATATATTCCCTACACACCCTTCTCCCTTCACCTCCTGTTCTTCCTCATCTCTTCCAGATAGGATTACTTATTTCCAGGACAATTTCTTGTTTTCCTTGGAGTTCTTAAATTTCGTTTGGTGTGCTAATCATTAATTTAACCCCCAGCTTTCCCCCAGTTGAGACTGACACCATTCTAATTCTTGGGGTTTTGTATGAAAACTTTTTTCTCACTGAAAGCACAAAGGCTCTACCTATCAATTTTGCATAATGTGCCTTTGTAAGTCTTCTATTTTCATCCATTGTGCTTGGCACAGAGTAGACCCCTTCAGTCTTGAAAATCATGCCATTCAGTTTGGACATTTTCTTAGATTATTTTAAAAAATTATTTCCTCTCTTCAGTTTTCTGTTTTCTCTTACTCCTGTTTTTGACTCCTAAACCTCCTGGACTGATCGTGTACTGTTTTACCATGCCTGCCTTGTGCTGTAATTTCTGGGAGTTTCCTTCAACATTTATCTTTCCAACTTTCTCTTTTATGATTATGTTTTTACTTTACAGGAGCTCTTTGTTCCTCTGAATGTTCTGTTTTTCCTTTTAATAACATCTTGTTATTTCATGGATTCAAAAATCTTATCTTTCTGAAAGGAGTTTGCTCACTTGTTTCCTTCCTCTCGTCTTTCCTTAAATTTTCTTTCCCTAACCTCATCCCTTTTTCTTCCAAGCTGCCCTTTTCTGCTTGTTTTGCTTGCAAATCCCCTACCCCCCACCACCCCACCCCCCGCCACCCTTCTATTAGGGGACTTCTGTGTTTGGCCGTGGGCTTTCTGCTTATATTTTAAAGTGGGCATTGAATAGCTGATTGGAAGCTCTGTGCTTGTCCATGGAACTTATTGGCTGTGGGCTTCACTCCAGGGTAATCTGACTGACCTGTTTGTGTGAGTAACCTCCAGTATTAGCACCTTTTGGTCTTCCTTTAGGGCTGGTGATATTATAAAGAGTAGAAAAACTCTTCTCATCTTTTTAAGAGGGTATAAATTTGATTGCCATCACTTTGAAAATCAGGTGTCTGGAAAAGATTTTCAGTTCAGTCACTCAGTTGTGTATTATGTCAAAACTTTCACTTAATTTTATGTTTTTTAAATCTCACTTCCAACCTTTATCTCTCTGCCTGGTTTTCTTCAATACCAAAAGTCTTGTTTACTTTCTTCAGAAATATTATTATTTAATACAAGTGAAGTGAAGTGAAAGTCTCCCAGTCGTGTCTGGACTCTTTGCGACCCTATGAACTATACAGTCCATGGAATTCTCCAGGACAGAATACTGGAGTGGGTAGCCTTTCCCTTCTCCAGGGGATCTTCCCAACCCAGGAATCAAACCCAGGTCTCCCGCTTTGCAGGTGGATTCTTTACCAGCTGAGCCACAAGGGAAGCCTTTAATATAAGGCCTATCATAAAAAATATGTAGTTAATTGTCTTGTGTGAGAGACGCTGCTTCCAGGAGTTCAGAAGGATGATAAGTGATTTGGAGAGTTTTATAAAATTTCATTTAAGGGGATATGCTTGACTTGAAGGTTGTTTCTTTTCTAAGTTGGAGTAGACAATATGGTGGCTGTTACTTTGGGAACCTTGGGGAACAGGCCCACAAAACTTGTAACTTTCATTCAGAAATCAAGAAATCTGGTCAAAATTCTTAAATTTTTTTTCTTCTTTCTTTTCATGAATCATTTGCTGTGCATGAGATATGAACTTGGCTGGTGGTACTGTTCTTTTATGAACTATACTTTGATCTTACTGTGTCATATTTAATCTTTTAGCTGTTAGTAGCTGGTAATTCACTTACTAATCAGACTTCAAAAGCAGAGTTTCAGAGCAGGAAGAGATGCTCAATATTATTGTATATAACTTTTTCCCTAAGAAAACAGATAAGTGGAAGAGCCAGAAATCAAACCCAATGTTCAGGCATTCTTTTTCTTGTTTCCTATAGTTCATTGTCTTGATATGTTTATTGCATGTGTATGTATCTTGAGTACAAGTTCAATTCAGTTCAGTCACTCAGTTGTGTCTGACTCTTTGCGACCCCATGGACTGCAGCACGCCAGGCTTCCCTGTCCATCACCAACTCTGAGTTTACTCAAACTCATGCCCATTGAGTCTGTGATGCCATCCAACTATCTCATCCTCTGTTGTCCCCTTCTCCTCCCGCCTTCAACCTTTCCCAGCACCAGGGTCTTTTCCAGTGAGTTAGTTCTTCGCAGCAGGTGGCCAAAGTATTGGAATTTCAGCTTCGACATCAGTCCTTCCAATGAATATTCAGGACTGATTTCCTTTAGTAAAAGTTCGTATGCTTTTATTTTTTAGCAGAAAATATTTCATTTTTCAGGCACGGTAAGTTCCTTGGTTCTTTTAAAGTCTAGATTGATGTGTATACTCAGATGTGTAGTTTTCTAGAATTTCTGTTGCATGAGGATTTCATAGATCATTTCAATAAAATGTGGCACTTGGTTCTAATGTTGTTGTTCAATCACTCAGTCATGTCCAGCTTTTTGAGACCCCATGGACAGCAGCATGCCAGGCTTCCATGTCCTTCACCATCTCCTGAAGCTTGCTCAAACCTATGTCCATTGAGTCGGAGTCAGTAATGCTATCCAACCATCTCGTTCTGTGTCATCCCCTTCTCCTTCTGCCTACAATCTTTCTGAGCATCAGAGTCTTTTCAAATGAGTCGGTTCTTCGCATCATGTGGCCAAAATATTGGAACTTCAGTTTCGGCTTCAGTCCTTCCAGTGAATATTCAGGACTGATTTCCTGTAGGATTGATTGATTTTATCTCCTTGCAGTCCACAGGACTCTCAATAGCCTTCTCTAACACCACAGTTTGAAAGCATCAATTCCTCGGCGCTCAGCCTTCTTTCTGGTCCAACTCTCACATCCATACACGACTACTGGAAAAGCTATAGCTTTGACTAGATGGACCTTTGCTGGCAAAGTAATGGCTTTTTAATACTTTGTCTAGGTCCTCATAATCTCTAACAGATATTTTTGTAATTCATATGAGAAACTTAATGGCCAAGCCTTTCAGATGATCCTATTAAATGAACCTTAATAATTAAAATGGCTATGAGTATGTGTGAGTAAACTGTTACTTCTTAAAAAAAAAAAAGTCTATGCAGGTAGTGGCCAGTGTTCTCATTTGCAGTTCTTTTTCTTAAACCAAAATTCCTTTCCCCTTTGGGAGACTGTCCATTTTTATTATTGCCCCTCAATAATAACTTAAGGGAGACAGAGATCATTCAACTTATCTTTAACACCCTCTATAGAACATGAACTTGAGACTTTTTGCCCTTAATTTGACATGAGATAATTGAGGTAAAACAGTCAGCAAAAACAAGACCAGCTGACTGTGGCTCAGATCATGAATTCCTTATTGCCAAATTTAGACTTAAGTTGAAGTAAGTGGGGAAAACCACTAGACCATTCAGTATGACCTAAATCAAATCCCTTATGATTATATAGTGGAAGTGAGAAATAGATTTAAGGCACTAGATCTGATAGATAGAGTGCCTGATGAACTATGAGCAGAGGTTGGTGACATTGTATAGGAGATAGGGATCAAGACCATCCCCAAGAAAAAGAAATGCAAAAAGGCAAAATGGCTGTCTGAGGAGGCCTTACAAATAGCTGTGAAAAGAAGAGAAGCAAAAAGCAAAGGAGAAGAGGAATGATATACCCATTTGAATGCAAAGTTCCAAAGAATAGCAAGGAGAGATAAGAAAGCCTTCCTCAGTAATCATTGCAAAGAAATAGAGGAAAACAAGAGAATGGGAAAGACTAGAGATCGCTTCAAGAAAATTAGAGATACCAAGGGAACATTTCATGCAAAGATGGGCTCTATAAAGGACAGAAATGGTATGGACCTAACAGAACCAGAAGATACTAAGAAGAGGTGGCAAGAATACACAGAACTGTACAGAAGATCTTCACGACCCAGGTAATCACGATGGGGTGATCACTCACCTAGAGCCAGACATCACTGCGAAGAAAGCTAGTGGAGTTGATGGAATTGCAGTTGAGCTATTTCAAATCCTGAAAGATGATGCTGTGAAAGTGCTGCACCCAATATGCCAGCAAATTTGGAAAACTCAGCAGTGGCCACAGGACTGGAAAAGGTCAGTTTTCATTCCAATCCCAAAGAAAGGCAATGCCAAAGAATGCTCAAACTACCACACAATCGCACTCATCTCACATGCTACTTAAAGTAATGCTCAAAATTCTCCAAGCCAGGCTTCAGCAGTACGTGAACCACGAACTTCCAGATGTTCAAGCTGGTTTTAGAAAAGGCAGAGGAACCAGAGGTCAAATTGCACTGGATGATCGAAAAAGCAAGAGAGTTCCAGAAAAACATGTATTTCTGCTTTATTGACTATGCCAAAGCCTTTGACTATGTGGGTCACAATAAACTGTGGAAAATTCTGAAAGAGATGGGAATACCAGACCACCTGACCTGCCTCTTGAGAAACTTATATGCAGGTCAAGAAGCAACAGTTAGAGCTGAACATGGAACAACAGACTGGTTCCAAATAGGACAAGGAGTACGTCAAGGCTGTATATTGTCACCCTGC
>NW_011494749.1:236800-289615 GCF_000754665.1 Bison bison bison | reverse complement strand
AAAAGCACAAGCTGGAATCAAGATTGCCGGGAGAAATATCAATCACTTCAGATATGCAGATGACACCAACTTCATGGCAGAAAGTGAAGAAGAACTAAGTGCCTCTTGATGAAAGTGAAAGAGGAGAGTGAAGAAGTTGGCTTAAAGCTCAACATTCAGAAAACTAAGATCATGGCATCCAGTCCTATCACTTAGTGGCAAATAGATGGGGGAACAGTGGAAACCATGGCTGACTTTATTTTTCTGGGCTCCAAAATCACTGCAGATGGTGATTGCAGCCATGAAATTAAAAGACACTTGGGCTTCCCTTGTGGCTCAGCTGGTAAAAGAATCTGCCTGCAATGCGGGAGACCTCCTGTGTTCCATCCCTGGGTTAGGAAGATCCCCTGGAGAAGGGAAAGGCTACCCACTCCAGTATTCTGGCCTAGAGAATTAGTCCATGGGGTCGCAAAGAGTCGGACACGACTGAGTGACTTTCGCTTTACTCCTTGGAAGGAAAGTTATGATCAACGTGCTGCTGCTGCTAAGTCACTTCAGTCGTGTCCGACTCTGTGCGACCCCAGAGACGGCAGCCCACCAGGCTCCCCCATCCCTGGGATTCTCCAGGCAAGAATACTTGAGTGGGTTGCCATTTCCTTCTCCAATGCATGAAAGTGAAAAGTGAAAGTGAAGTCGCTCAGTCGTGTCCAACCCTCAGCAACCCCGTGGACTGCAGCCTTCCAGGCTCCTCTGTCCATGGGATTTTCCAGGCAACCTAGACAGCATATTAAAAAGCAGAAACATTACTTTGTCAATAAAAGTCTGTCTAGTCAAGGCTATGGTTTTTCCAGTAGTCATGTATGGATGTGAGAGTGGGCCTATAAAGAAAGCTGAGCACCAAAGCATTGATACTTTTGAACTGTGGTGCTGGAGAAGACTCTTGAGAGGCCCTTGGACTGCAAGGAGATCCAACCAGTCCATCCTAAAGGAGATCAGTCCTGGGTGTTCATTGGAAGGACTGATATTGAAGCTGAAACTCCAATACTTTACTTTTGCCACCTCATGCGAAGAGCTGACTCATTTGAAAAGACCCTGATACTGGGAAAGATTGAGGGCAGAAGGAGAAAGGGAGGACAGAGAATGAGATGGTTGGATGGCATCAGCGTTGGGATGGACGTGAGTTTGAGTAGGCTCCAGGAGTTGGTGATGCACGGGGAGGCCTGGCGTGCTACAGTCTGTGGGGTTGCAAAGAGTTGGACGCGACTGAGCAACTGAACTGAATTGAGGTAAGAACTTGCAAACTTTATTAAAGGTTGAGGAAATCTGAAGGGAAACAAGCATAGAGCACCGTGTGTGTGTGTGTGTGTGTGTGTCTGTGTGTGAGTTGCTCATTTGTGTCCGACTCTTGTGACCCCATGGACTGTAGCATTACAGGCTCCTCTGTTCATGGAGTTCTCCAGGCAAGAAAACTGGAGTGAGTTTCCATGCCTTCCTCAAGGGGATCTTCCCAACCCAGGAATCAAACCCAGGTTTCCCGCATTGCAGGCGGATTCTTTACTGTCTGAGCCAGGGAAGCCGAAGGGCTATTGATTATGCAAAGTAGATTGTGCTAAGTGCTCAGTGTATGGTAAGGAACTTAGTATTAATAAAGTTTAGTAGAGCACCACGGGGAAAGGATTTCTGGAAAAGAGGACTGAAATCTGAGTTTTCAGGAAGGATGGGAGGTAATGAAGGAGGGCACAATTTTAAAAATAATTCATCGTCTAAATTAAGGTAGACTAAATAGTCCTGCTTTTGAATTTACACTATATTAAAATCAGTACACATGTTCAGTTTAATAGTTTTTTCTTCGTTTTTATATTACTAAGGTACTTTTCATTTGAAAAAATGAAGCTATATGCTTTGATGACCTATTATTGTTGCTTATTGTGCTGTCACTTGTTTATAAATACGTAATCTGGTCAGACTTGATTGTAAACTGAGGGCAGCTCCAATGTAAGTAGGTCCCTTTTACTTTATTGATGAGAACAAGTCAGCCTCAGTCTACCAGGAAAGGCAAGGGAGCTGGAGTACTAAATTCAAAATAATTTTTAAAACATAATGCTTCAGACAGTTTTTCTTGTTCTTTGTCAGTTTATCATCAAAATAGGTTAGTAGCCAAGTGCATTATATTTACTGTTCTTAGGAGTAGTAGAGAATTTTATACAGGGAACCTTACATGGTTTATAAGTGGAAATTAACCTTTTTTCTTCTGTAGCAACTATGAATTCATTTCTTTAGATGAAGTTATATTCCCTAGATATGTTTAGGGCGAAAGGGAGAAAAGGACCTCTATTATATGGATCAGTTGACTTAAGGAATAGAGATGACTTTGAGTGAGCTAAAGGGGTGTTTCGAAAACAGGAATCTAATACTCAGTTTTGAAAGTGTTTTATCTGGTCATGAGTAGTATTAGTATCTTCTTAGTATGTACCTTTACCTGCATTTGACCTTATTTTGAACTTTAGTAGTAATATTTTAATTTGAATATTTAAACAGCCCATTAGGTTTCTTTCAACTGAATTTTGGCTTGTTATATATAAAGATTGCCCACCCTCTACCCTCAGCCCTTTCAGTGTTGATTTGTAAGCAGACTCAGAGGTATCAGAGTTTTTTAATGTGGAGGCTTATTCTAGAAAATAATGTCAGCTCTAGATCTGCTTGTCTAAATTTTAGGCCTCTAGGATTTTTGTCCAGATTTTTTGTTCTCAGTGGAAAGCATTTTCAGTCTGGTTTGCTGTTTGCCTAGGCAAGAAGGACAAGGCCATCCTTGAATTCCCATATCTGTGATTCTAAGTAGGCAATAGATATCTCAGTAGGAAATAATGTTGTTATTAGGATTTTTGTGCTTCTACTTTACTCTGTGAAATACTTGTGTACACACACATGCACATCAATTCTGCTCTTACTCTTTGGTTTTGTATATGCTGGCTAATTCCTTCTCCCACTCTACCTTTTACTTCTCATCTTAGGCTTCTTCCTTTGCAAAAATTTTAGGTACCTGTAACTTTTGATGCCTCTTCTTGACATACCTATACTCATCCCCTTAGACTCCCTGTATCACCACGTGCCTTCATAACAGTGCACTGGCCTTTGTCTTCCACCAGACTATACTTTCCTGTAGGGAAGAGGTCATCATATTCCTACTACCCAGAACAGTGCCTAGCTTGTAGTAGGCACTTAGGAAATGCTTGAATGAGTGACTATTGGGTTGGCCAGAAAGTTTGCTTGACTTAGTTTCTGTATCCAGTACTACTGTTAAAGTACTTTTAAAGTATTCAATACATTATGAATATGTATTATTTATTGCTGCATTTTATGCATTGACTGTGAATGAAAAATTTTAAAATCAGTCCAGAATTAAAAGCTATATTATATATATATAAACACATGTGAAACCTTTTAAGTGATTTTTAAAATGTGGTTAAAGTGATTTAAGGGCTTCCCTGGTGGCTCAGAGGTTAAAGCGTCTGCCTGCAATGTGGTAGACCTGGGTTCGATCCCTGGGTCGGGAAGATCCCCTGGAGAAGGAAGTGGCAACCCACTCCAGTATTCTTGCCTGGAGAATCCCATGGACGGAGCAGCCTGGTCGGCTACAATCCATGGGGTTGCAAAGAGTCGGACACGACCGAGCGACTTCACTTCACTTTTAAAGTGATTTAAGGAAATTACTTAAATAAAAAAGATAGCCAGTAGTTCCATCTTCCATGTATGAGAAATCTTTAAAATACTATTTCTCAGGTGCTTACTTTATAGTACAGTTACTCTGTACCATTGGTTAAGCAAGTAAATAATAACATTATGCTGCTTTGGGTTCAGTAGTGTATTTTTCTTCAAAGAAGACAATGGAAAAAGACAGATGTGCAGAGAGCATTGTTTATTCAGTCTTCAGACGATGCTTGCTATACATATATTCTTAGTCTTGTAAAAACTTAGGCTTGCAGAGTGGTATAGATCAAGTGATCTCTATAAGGACTATACAGGACCATCCATCAGTATTAATTTTTAAAGATTGAACCTCGATTGTCTTTCACCCTGAGAAAGGCAAATTACCTTTAATATAGTGATAATACAGTGATTGACATTGGCTTCCCTATGCTGTTATTATTTCACATGGGTTGGTGAGGGAACCTAAGGAATGGTAAAATTTTTACTTCCTCGGTTGTATTTGTTGTTGTACCACGTTGAGGTTTACATGTGATTACATTGATATCATGGATCTAGTTTTAGCTAAACTGTCTTCCAAAAATAAGCAAGTGATTGTAAAAGATTCCTATCAAGAAATTAGATTGATTGTGATTATGATAAAGCACAAGCAAGCACACAACATAAAAAATGTTAGAACTCTTAATCCCAATATGGGCTCTTAATATGGGGTAAAAAATATAATATCATCCCATCTCAAATATCAGTCTCTCAAAATTTGAGATTGTCCAGGATTATTTGAAACAGGTGACTGTTTACTGTTGAAACTGTAGCTTGTGTAAGTGTACATAACAGTGTGCTTGATAGGTGGCTAAGTGATAGCATAAAATCAGCAAATTAGCAAGACGTTTTAAAAAATGTGCATTGAGGATAAAAACTAAGCTTTATGAAGTTTTCCCCCAGAAGTGTTTGATCGAGCCATACAACTTTCAATACGGTCCTACAGAATTTCTCTAAATTTAATTGTAGATGTTTACAAGGCCCTTTGAGGTTTCTTGTTCAGTAGGAAAAGATAGAAAGCGTGCCACTGGGGAAACACTAGGTTTTCAGGCCTTGGTCAAAATGACTGAAATAATGCATAGAATATATGGCCAAAAATTAAAATACATTCCTTTGTCATCAGATGTCTTTGAAACATGTAGTAAACAGTGCCAAGTTGATGAAAACAGTATGAGACCAATTATATGTGGGAGCTCTACTTTAAGATTGACTAAAATAAAACATTTTCCCTTACTCTTTGCTAAGTTTTGTCTTTTGGTGGGGAGTGAAGAGTTATAGCAAAGAGATGCTGGACAAAAGTATATTCTCAACAGTAAATATTTCTTTCATAAAAATTAGCCTTTTATGGAAGAAAAATCATAGGCACTTAAGGTGAAAATGGTTCACTGCATCCTTCCTAGGAAAATTACTGCAGCAGAGAAATTGAACCAGGAGTTCAGAGCTGTTAGGGTCATCAGTGTAGTTAATTTTATGAAAACAAGACCTTTAACTTTAAAATCCAGGGAGCTGTTTACAGCAGTGATACCAAAATATGCAGATGCTCAAGTCCCTTATATAGAATGGTGTGGTATTTGCATATAACCTATGCACAACCTCCCCTTCCTGTATACTTTAAGTCAGCTCTAGATTACCTAATACAATATAAATGCCATGTAAAAGTTGCTGGTGCTTGGCATATTCGAGTTTGCTGTTTGGAACTTCCTGAAATTCCACCCCACCTCCGCTAGTATTTTCAACTTGTGGTTGGTTGAACCTGAAGACGTGGAAGCAGCTGATACTGAGGGCTTACTGTGAATGAATGAAATGAGAAATGACCAAGAAGTTACAGTCTGCCACATACAGTTTTGTATGATGATTATCTCATAGCAAAGATTTTTGCTTTTGAAGAGTTAGAGAACTTAAAATAGTAATTACTAATTGCTATGCAGATATTTTTGGATAAAAGAAAATACACACTCTTAATCATGCTATTTCAGGATGACGTTTGCTTACTAAGAAAGTAAACTTTTTTTTAGAGAGAGAGTACTGTTAGCAAAAGAACAGTTAGGAAACAAATGTTTGGAGATGGTTTGTTTTGTGATTTTTGTTGAGGGGGGGAAAAAGATAATATATATTAAATGAACTTTAAGAACTTTGCAATTTAGGTATATCTTCTAGGAAAATTTGCACCATGATTTTTTCTTTTTTTAAACAGCACTTTTTCATACTTTTAAATGAGAAATAACTCAAATAGTCGTTGACAGTGGAAGGGGTGGAATAAGCATACAGTGGCATATCGGTTCAGTTCAGTCGCTCAGTCGTGTCCGACTCTTTGCGACCCCATGAATCGCAGCACACCAGGCTTTCCTGTCCATCACCAACTCCAGGAGTTCATCCAAACTCATGTCCATCGAGTTGATGATGCCATCCAGCCACCTCATCCTCTGTCGTCCCCTTCTTCTCCTGCCCCCAATCCCTCCCAGCATCAGAGTCTTTTCCAATGAGTCAACTCTTCACATGAGGTGGCCAAAGTATTGGAGTTTCAGCTTTAGCATCATTCCTTCCAAAGAAATCCCAGGGCTGATCTCCTTCAGAATGGACTAGCTGGATCTCCTTGCAGTCCACAGGACTCTCAAGAGTCTTCTCCAACACCACAGTTCAAAAGCATCAACAGTCCAGCTCTCACATCCATATATGACCACTGGAAAAACCATACATAGTCTTGACTAGACGGATCTTTGTTGGCAAAGTAATGTCTGTGCTTTTGAATATGCTATCTAAGTTGGTTATAACTTTCCTTCCAAGGAGTAAGGGTCTTTTAATTTCAAGGCTGCAGTCACCATCTGGAGTGATTTTGGAGCCCCCCCAAAATAAAGTCTGACACTGTTTCCCCATCTATTTCTCATGAATTGATAGGACCAGATGTCATGATCTTAGTTTTCTGAATGTTGAGCTTTAAGCCAACTTTTTCACTCTCCTTTTTGACTTTCATCAAGAGGCTTTTCAGTTCCTCTTCACTCCATAATGGTGGTGTCATCTGCATATCTGAGGTTATTGATACTTCTCCCAGCACTCTTGATTCCAGCTTGTCCTTCTTCCAACCCAGCGTTTCTCATGATGTACTCTGCATAGAAGTTAAATAAGCAGGGTGACAATATACAGCCTTGATGTACTCCTTTTCCTATTTGGAACCAGTCTGTTGTTCCATGTCCAGTTCTAACTGTTGCTTCCTGACCTGCATATAGATTTCTCAAGAGGCAGGTCAGGTGGTCTGGTATTCCTATCTATTTTAGAATTTTCCACAGTTTATTGTGATCCACACAGTCAAAGGCTTTGGCATAGTCAATAAAGCAGAAATAGATGTTTTTCTGGAACTCTCTTGCTTTTTCCATGATCCAGAGTGAATGAGTTACAGCTCTCTCCATCAATGTGAATGAAATGCAGTGTTGAGCTGGAAATAAGAGTACTAGAGTAATATGTAGGGGTTAATAGTCAGCTGCCTGTTGCTCTGGCTAAGCCATGAGAAAATCACCATGGGAAAAAATAAAAGCAAAATATAGCAATATCAGATCAGATCAGATCAGTCGCTCAGTCATGTCCGACTCTTTGCGACCCCATGAATCGCAGCACGCCAGGCCTCCCTGTCCATCACCGACTCCCGGAGTTCACTGAGACTCAGATCCATCAAATCAGTGATGCCATCCAGCCATCTCATCCTCTGTCGTCCTCTTCTCCTCATGCCCCCAATCCCTCCCAGCATTAGAGTCCTTTCCAGTGAGTCAGCTCTTCGCATGAGGTGGCCAAAGTACTGGAGTTTCAGCTTTAGCATCATTCCTTCCAAAGAAATCCCAGACCCAAATAAAAGTACATTGGGTTGATCAGTTGGGGTTGTCATACTCTGCT
The DNA here is from genome assembly GCF_000754665.1 of Bison bison bison. Classification (NCBI taxonomy): domain Eukaryota; kingdom Metazoa; phylum Chordata; class Mammalia; order Artiodactyla; family Bovidae; genus Bison; species Bison bison. Next base: position 282,010 of record NW_011494749.1, on the reverse strand, counting down.
AAGCTAAGGAAAAGCATAGTGTGGACCTTGGAATGCTGGGTCAGCGCAAGTTCAGAACACTGCTTGTGCATACACTAAGATGTTTTCCCAAGGCATATGCGGGTCTATGACCTCCAGCGAAGGATAGCCCTTGTACAAGAAAATAACAGACAGTTTAAAGTAATCAATAAAATGGGAGATGTGACCAGGGACACAGGAGGCTGACTTCATCGTAGCACAACAGATACTTTCTGCTTGCCAAGACACTAAGAGTGATGTGGCTCCGAGGAACAGGGCTCTTGACCCAAGAGGTCTTGACTCCCTGGTCCCATCTTTAAAACTTTAATTCTGTCTCTAGTTTCTTTTCCCCAAACTGTACGTTGACCACTTTCCATCCCTACCGATTTGCTGGCTGCAGCAATGGCGCCCAACATGGGGCATGAAAGTGATGGATTGAAGCGGTGCATGATCCTGAAGAATAGTAGGGTGAGGCCTCTGAAAATCCTCCTTTGCGGTAAATAACACTCTTAGGCATTGAAACCAGGATTATATATGGGAAATTCAGAAAGCTCAAAACTGTACTGGCCGTATATATGCCTCTTAAGGCACCTTTTTAAAGAGGAGTGGGGGGTACAAAAATAAGCCAGGGCTAGCTGTTGGAGCTTTTACAAACCATTGAGAAACATTGCTTATGGTTCCTTTCTCTCGGTACTTTTAGATTTAGGAACTTGGGAGAAGGTAGGTAGTAAATTAGAGAAACTTCTTTGCAAGGGAGTGCCCTTGCCTGTATCTGTCTGGTCAATTTGGACACTGATAAAATCTATTTTAGAACCTCTTCAGACCCCAGAAAGCTCAGAGGGAGTGAGGATGAAGGTGAAACCCCATTAAAGGGAAAACCTGAATATGCAAAGCCTGAGGGGAGAGAGCAAAAAACGTGGGAGGCTCTTAAAGCTACAGTTCCTTCTGCACTTTTGGGCAGGACGAATTTCCTTTACCTCCACTTCCTCCTCCTGTCTTAAAGGCTGGAGTGACTCAAGCTTTTCCTTCCTTGCCATGGACAACGGTTCTGTCACCTCTCCAGAAAGGTATTTGGTGGGCTCGACAGGAGGGTGACTTGGAGGCTATGACTATGACATTTCCAATGACAATACATGAATGAGTAGCTCCTTGGAAAGATCCTAATAATTCTAATGGGGTGTATGAGGCTGTACACAGATTCCCTTCAAAATACTAAAGGAACTTAGGCAAGCTGTTCAGAGTTATGGAGTAAATTCTCCTTTTACCTTGGGAATAGTGCAGGGACTAGCTGAGGGTCTCTGTTTGATTGTGGTTGCTCATGACCAAGTCAGATAGATCCCTTTAGATCAGTTGATAGGCAGTGGAAATTGGGGGACGACTCAACATCAAGTGCTTATGGAAGATCAGGCTATAGAACAGGTGAGGTGATACTGCATAAGAGCCTGGGAGAAAATAGAGGTTAAAGGACAGGCTTTCTTTACTTTAAGAGATCTCACCTCCCCAAAGAGACAATCCCTACTGGGACAACATTACCCCTGTTAGCAGAGCCAATTCGAACACTGGTTTAAATTTTAGATAAGAAACTATGACTACAAAAAGGAGAGATGACGTTTTTGATATTGAATGGCCATGATATTCTTTAGACTCCAGAGAAAACTGGTTAAAGTGAAGTCTTTTTTGAAATTGCAAAACCGGTTCTTTGGAATTAAAAAAAAATGTTGGCTTGTTAAAATACTTTTTTTGGAGCTCCAGTTCTGCCTGAGAAACAAAAACAGGCCTGGGAAAAAACCTAAAGTTAACTCTTATTGTGTCCTTGGGATACGCAGCCCACTATCTGGGACTCCAGCCATGAACAAATCGGTAGAACTCAAACCAAGAAGAAAAAGAAGGGGCAAAGAGACATTTTAAATATTAAGCAGAAAACTATGAGATCTCTGCCTATATGTCTGTCTAAATTTATGAGTGCGCCTTCATCCTTGAACAGAATTGCTTAAGGCTGATTGGACAATGAGCTCTATTTAATTGGCCTAAAGAGAAGTAAGTGCTTACGAATCAAACAATTATAAATTCAAAAAATTAAAATGAATTCCAGGCTTGTGTGAACTGGGAAATATTCACTATTAAATTGATACCTGGTATTAATGTTTATTTATTGACTTTGTGAAGATACTTTTGCAGATGACATAGCTTTGGGTGAATTATACTTACCAATCTACAGAATGATGATATAAAGTACAGTTCGTGGTTACTAAAGGAAAGTAAGATGTGTTTTTAATAGAAAGGTATAAAGAATGGCATTACTTTCTATTAAGGAAAAAGGAAGTACATTTGAACTTACAGGTGCTATTCTCTGAATGGGCAAATAGAGTGATAAATACAGAAGTATAAAAAAGGTTTGTGACAAGTGGAAGGGAGTTTTGTACATGATACAAGTTTCTTAAAGACATTAAACTGCCTTTGAAATCTTGTATTGTTACTTTGACTAAGTGAATAACCATTGTTTCACAATGAATATAATCTGGTACCAATCTGAAATTTGATTTTCTCTTCCTGTTAAAAAAAAAAAGTCATCTTGGAATATGGCTTTTGATAACAGACTATGTAAATTTCTTTGTCTTTAAGTGATTCATACTTGCTTTTAAAACCTTTTGTTATTTTGATAAAATAAATGAATGTTATATCACAATGATCTATGGAAACTATGGCACACATAGACAAAGCTCATTCTGCTTCTACAAAATTAACCCCTCAACAGAAAATTTAAAATGGATAAAAAATGGCTATAAACCAGACAGTCGGGGCTATGGGAAATCCAAGGCGGTCTCTTGGCTTTTCCTGGCTCCCTAACAAACCTCACTTTTATTTGATAGGATAAAACCTTTCCTGGCTACAGGGTTAATATCTCACAATTTAAAAAAAAGATTAAAATACATTTTCTGCAATCTACAATGATCAGGGCACCCACTTTGCTGGACAGGTTGTACAGACACTGGCAAAAATTTCATGAGCTTCTTAGAGACTATCACGTTCACTGACGTCCTTTGTCGTCAGGCAGGGACTACAAAACAGAAGGATTGGTTACATGAGATTGAACAGGCTGCGAAATATGACTGCAATTTTCATGACTTTTTGTCTGACATATTACTGGCTTCTAATCTTTGTTTTTAGGTATAAAAAACCTCTTCTCCTCAAGTCACTGATGGTTTAAACAATTTAGTGATTTACACCTGTGGGTAAAATTAAAACATTTTTCTTTTCTCTCTGTCTCGCCAGAAATGGGAGACATTTGGGTTCTAAACAGCCTCATCAAGGTACAAAAAAGACTGTCTCCAGACATACACAAAAATCTCAGCGTATACTGGGGAGCCCAAACTCATATATAGATAAGGATTTTAACAGTTTGGTGGATTTAGAAAATTCAGTGCTACTCTTAGGAAAAGAAGCACAAAATCTTAAATTACAAGTACATTTAATGTGTGACTGGAACATTACTACTTTGTGTGACACGTGCCCCCTCCCCCAGGAATATAACCAATCTAAATAGTCCTGTGAAAAGGTTAGATGGCACTTGAAGGGCCATGTGCTGACAACCTTACACTAGATATTAAAAAGCTACAAGCAAAAATCACTGGCATGCAACATGCTTCTTTCAGACTATTACCAGATACAGATACACTTCACGGACTAAGCAGAGGGCCTTAACTCACTGAGTCCTCAAAGGCATCGGAGGTGGTCTCATTGAAACACCAGCTATGTTTTGCTGTTTCATTATATAATCATCTGTTTAGTCCTCAGATGAGTGCGAAAAACCCTCTGAGAACTAATGAAGAAAGAAGTTGCGAGATCAACATATCTTCTGCTACAAAAACAAAAAGGGGGATATGCAGGGGTGAATAGTCAGCTGCCTGTTGCTGTGGCTAAGCCATGAGAAAATCACCATGGGAAAAGAATAAAAGCAAAATACAGCAATACAGCATAACCCAAATCAAAGTACATTGGGTTGATCAGTTGGGGTTGTCATACGCTGCTAAGCTAAGGAAAAACAGTGTGGACCTTGGAACGCTGGGTCAGGGCAAGTTCAGAACACTGCTTGTGCACACACTGAGATGTTTTCCCAAGGCATATGCGGGTCTATGACCTCCAGCTAGGTGATAGCCCTCGTACAAGAAAATAACAGTTTAAAGTAATCAATAAAATGGGAGATGCGACCAGGGACACAGGAGGCTGACTTCATCGTAGCACAACAGATACTGATGTGGCTCCGAGGAACAGGGCTCTTGACCCAAGAGGTCTTGACTCCCTGGTCCCATCTTTAAAACTTTAATTCTGTCTCTAGTTTCTTTTTCCCAAACTGTACGTTGACCACTTTCCATCCCTACCTGATGTGCCTGCTGCAGCAGTAATGCATATTGTATTTTACATCAGTGTAAAGTGTCAAACATAAAACTAAACAACCAACATAAATATAGTTAGACTAGAAGGAACACTAATTATAAAGTTCAGAAATAATAAGAGGCTTCAGTGGTCTTGATAATGTTGTATTTTTAAAACTATATGGAAGGTATGTGGGTATTTAGTACTCCTTAGCTGTGTGTATACATTGTATAAAATAAATATGTATTTCATGATTAAATAATTAAATCATTATGGGACAACACTAACTTTAAAATGAGATCAATTTTAAGCTTTAAAACAAATTACTAATTTGTAAAAGAATACGATCCCGGTTACAGCCAGTGAGTGTGGCGGTGACCAAAGCTCAGTCGAGTAGTTAATAGTTTACTGAACTTTGAATCTTGAGTAAGTGACTTTGAGAAAGGAAGGCAGAAATCACCGCAGCCCCAGGCAAGGCTGTAATTTTCAAAGTGTTTGGCTGCCCAGCCTTAGGGGCTCCTTTGTTTCCTGATGGTTTTCCAAACTGTCCTTCCAGTCTCCCTTTAATTTTTAGAGTCTACTATAGTTTCTGTTAAATACCCCTCCTCCCTTTTCTCCTTTCTTTATTCCTAAATTAAAAACAAATTTGATGATAGAAACTTTAAAACTTATTTTTAAAACTCTTCTAAATGAGGAGTTCTGGTGACTTTTGAGCCCATTTGTTGAAATTTGAAACAGCAGCACCTTAATTTGAAGAACATCAAGATAATGGAAATGACAAATAAGTTCTTTTTTTGTAATTGGTAGTTGGGACTGAAGAGTGGGTGATAAATACAGTTATCAATTCAGTTTCACTTGCATTTAGCTATCTTTATAAGGTGGTGATGTTTTCTCAGGTGAAATAGGCATTAAAAACCATCTAAAATATACTTAGAACTAGGCTTTCAAATCATTGTATCAAAATATTAAACCAGTGTGTTAAAAAATAAGCATATTCTGTTATATTGTTCTCAATACTTGTGTATTATACTTGAATGAAAGTTATTTTTAGGTAAGAGTAAAACTTTGCCTTTTGAAAATGCATTTAAATAAACATTTGTATTTAAATTAATAATTAGTACAGTATTATATATAATGAAAAGTTACAAGATTGCTACAATTTACAAATATTATATATGGTGGTTCATTGGGTTTTTAGGAATATATAGTTTTATTATAGTTAGGTAACAGTTACAGCTGAAAAAGAGCTCTCTCAAAGATACCTAGAGCCAAATGAAAGTAAGTTGATCTAGGCTAGTATGTCTCAAAATGTAATTCTTAAGTCACCAGCATGCTTTTTAGAAGGCCCCATATAAAGTCTGCTGGGGGGCAGGGAAATGGGGGTGTGGAAGTCTGCATTTTGAGCCAATACTAACAGCAAACATTTTGTGGTGTTTACTATGTCTCGGGAACTGTTCTAAGCACTGCATATTAATGTTTTCTTCCCTGTCAGGTGTAGTGAGTGAGAGTCGCTTAGTTGTGTCCGACTCTTTGTGACCCCATGGACTGTAGCCTACCAGGCTCCTCCATCCATGGGATTTTCCAGGCAATAGTACTGGAGTGGGTTGCCATTTTCTTCTCCAGGGTATCTTCCCAACCCAGGGATCAAACCCAGGTCTCCCACATTGTAGGCAGATGTTTTACCGTCTGAGTTACCACGGAAGTCAGGTGTAGATAATATTGTTATTATTCCCATTGACAGAGGAGGAATTTAAGGTATAACAGACTAAAAACCTTACTAAGGTCACACAACTCAGGAGTCTTAGGGCCAGGCTTGTATATGGAAAACATATCAAGGCATTCGCATTCCCACTGCTCTAGTCCAGGCCATTTAAAATTGAAAAGATTTTATCCTAAAAGTGAAGTTGGGAGGATGGTGATGTGTAGTGGATTTCACAGTTCTCTCATGGGTAAAAGTAAAAGCACGTTTACTTTTTCACTCAGTAAAAGCACTGAGTAAAAGCTGTCCTAATGCCACTTCATGGATTGTAAACTCGGCAATATTAAGTAGTGTGCTCTTCAGCACATCATTAAAGTTATATTTGTTTTTATGGGTTAATGGATTTCCGTCAGTCCAAGTAAAGTTCTTTATTTGATGTGCAGTACAACCTAGATGGAATCACATATTTGTAAAACTGAGATTTTGTTTTAATTAATTTTGGGGATTGTCTTCAACATCTCTGGTGGGGGAATATACTTGATTATAACACTTACTTTTGGAAATCTTTCTAAAATGCATTGGCATACTTTACTACATTAATGAGCAAGATGTTGCCAAGTTTTGAATATTCTCATTGTTCCATCTTACATATTTAACTCTCAAATTATAAACTGAATTAAAAAAAAAAACAGGTTTGTTTCTTGGTTTTCCTTTCTCCAACAACAGTGAGTGGTTTTCAGCTTGCTGCACATGCAGATCACTAGAGAGGCATTTTTAAAAAGATGATGATATCTGGGTCCCACCCCTGGAGACTCAGGTGTGTAAGGATTGAGAAACCACTGTTCTAGAAGAAGTATGTGTGGGGCAGTTTTCTTGGTTTCTTTTTGTTGTGGTTCCTGTAAGTTTTGATAATAATGAAAAATACACTTAAGATTAGGAGTAAACTAGAAAATAGATGAACTATTGTTGATAAATGCTCTTAATTTAAATATGTAACATCTACATTTTTTCCCCCTTTCAGATTTATTACTAAACATGGGTGCATTTTTGGACAAACCCAAAACTGAGAAACATAATGCTCATGGTGCTGGGAATGGTTTACGTTACGGCCTGAGCAGCATGCAAGGATGGAGAGTGGAAATGGAAGATGCGCACACAGCTGTTGTAGGTATTCCGCACGGCTTGGAAGACTGGTCGTTTTTTGCAGTTTATGATGGTCACGCCGGATCCCGAGTAGCAAATTACTGCTCAACACACTTATTAGAACACATCACGAACAACGAAGACTTCAGGGCAGCTGGAAAGTCAGGATCTGCTCTTGAGCCTTCAGTGGAAAATGTCAAGAATGGTATCAGAACTGGCTTTTTGAAGATTGATGAATACATGCGTAACTTTTCAGACCTCAGAAATGGCATGGACAGGAGCGGTTCAACTGCAGTGGGAGTTATGATTTCACCTAAGCACATCTACTTCATCAACTGTGGCGATTCACGGGCTGTTCTGTATAGGAGTGGACAAGTCTGCTTTTCTACCCAAGATCACAAACCTTGCAACCCAAGGGAGAAAGAGCGAATCCAAAATGCAGGAGGCAGCGTAATGATACAGCGTGTTAATGGTTCATTAGCAGTGTCTCGTGCTCTGGGGGACTATGATTACAAGTGTGTTGATGGCAAGGGCCCAACAGAACAACTTGTTTCTCCAGAGCCTGAGGTTTATGAAATTTTAAGAGCAGAAGAGGATGAATTTATCATCTTGGCTTGTGATGGGATCTGGGATGTTATGAGTAATGAGGAGCTCTGTGAATTTGTTAAATCTAGGCTTGAGGTATCTGATGACCTGGAAAATGTGTGCAATTGGGTAGTGGACACTTGTTTACATAAGGTATGTAAGTCTTTTTTTGTTACAATTAAAATGCCCTATTAATTTTTAAAAGGCATGGTAAGTAAGATTAAGCAAACTTTTAAGTTTTAAAGCTTTTAATATTTTCATTAGGAAAATCCTAACTAAGTCCTATGTATTTTAAAGTTACTCTCTTCCCCAGAAATGAAATTTTTTTTTTTTGCCATCTTCACTTGTCTAAACCTTCTAATTTGAAAATTAAGTTTAATAAATTTATGACATTTATTGTCATTTAAGTGCTTTATGACTTGTTGTGGCAGAGGCATCTATACGCAATTGTGACTTGATTAAAATTCTCAACATTGGCAGTACCTGTCTTTTTTGGTTTGTTTTGGCCACTCAGCTTGTGGGATCTGTTTCCTGAGCAGGTATTGAACCCTGAGCCCAGGCACTGAAAGCCTGGAATCCTGATACTCTGCCATCAGGGAACTCCCGGCAATAGCTGTCTTATGCCTGATTATGTAGCAGTTTCATTAAAAAAAAAAAAAAAAAAGAGCAAGATTGTATATTAGATACACAAAAGATCAAGAGCCACATAAAATATTGGAAGATACAACAGAAGCCTTAAACTAAGTAAAGTTTTGTAATTTAGCTATGAGCCTACTAGCCTTACTAGCAGCTAAGACAGAAACTGAAGTAAGGGTTGTATATTTCTTATTCTATAGTAGTAAAAGAAGCTTTTTCTAGCCGTAAAACCTAAAAGGAATTTACATGTGACTCTGTGTAAATATGACATGGTGGATAATATCTTACTTTTATAGGAGATAATCAAAATTGTTTCCATAGAGATGCCTTTATCATCCCCAATTAGAGAACCAAAGACTAGTATAAAATGCAATCTTGTTAAGAATTCCTATGGAACACTAAAGTTTAATTTACATTTGCAATATTATATGAATCTTATTTCGATAGAGTAATAGACAGGAGCATCCAAACTAACAGGTAATTAGCAATTTCCTTTAATGTCTTTAAAATATTCAGTAATTTCAAGTGGGCTTTTAACAGCATCTATATAGCAGTCAATTAAAATTTGAGTTATCTGACCAGAACCTAAAATATGTAAGTATTCTGTGACTCTGATTGAAGAAGGTATCAGGACAAAACTAACCTTTGGTTATGTGATGTAAAGATTTTGACTGACTGACTCTGTCTAGATTAGAACCACTCTATTTCCTCACCATGTAAGTTGCTGTGAAAGATACAAGCATAGCCAGGAAGCTTCTCTAAAGGTCTCTGGGTCTATGGAAATACTCAGGTTTTGTTGAAGTGTCTATTACTTTTCCATAGGATGGGAAGAGACACCTTCAAAAAGAGAAAATAAAAGGGCTGGTGTTTCCAGCTTTTTTCTTGATGGTATCTCTAGTACTCTACTGTTCGTGTGTTTGTTTGGTTTTAAAGCATGTTGTATCTTTTTTGCTTCTCTGGATGAATTAAGTACAGAAATATTGATGGTTGTCAGTGATCAAATAGTAAGTTGTTCTAAAATTGTCTCTCTCCTTGGACTCTATATGGAGAAATTCTGACGTGCGGCTTTTTGAGACGAAAGCAGGCATTTTTTTTTTTTTTTTTGGCCTAACTGGGAACTGAAAACTGTTTTCCCCAATTATTTAAAACAAAAAGTTTGTTTATTGAAAAAAAGGCCAGATAATATAGGGTGTATATGTATATTTTAAGGTGATACAGAATATGTAAAGGAACGCTTGAAAATTTTGCCACCGACCTAAGTGGGCTATTGTCTTAATTGTGGTACTTATTTTTTTCATCTTTTTTGCCTGCCTTGAATGTGTATATTTTTATAAAAAGGAATTCATTATACTTGTTATTCTGCAGTCTGCTTTTTAATTCAACAGTATATTGTAGAGAGATCTCCATGTCTGTATCTGTTGATCAAAATCATTTTTCATAGTTGTGTAGCAGAATGACACGTAGTTTTGAGGGGATAGCCAGAAATCTATTATGTCTGTAATTTAGAGTAAGGAGAGAAGTTTGTATTCTGGATAAACTGCACAGTCTCTTTCCTATAAAGGATATTAGTTTTCAGGAATTTTGACCTAGCCATTTTGAATGGGGTTTAAATGATTCTGGTGGTGTATCTTCCTTTGATGGTTTTTATTGGTTTAAAGTGATTAAATATTTTTGTTGATGGTGTTAAACGATTCTAGGCAGAATCGCAGAATCTTAGAAATGATAAATGATAGTAAAGAGGGACAAGGGGTTGGAATGCCAGATCTCTGTATTGAATTTAGTTGAATGAAGTTGACCATCTAGTGCCTTTGAATTAAGTTATATTTATATTGAAATCAGTTTTGAGATGCCTAGCTAGCTCTTTTGTGTTAAAACGGAATAGAGGTGAATTTTTTTGAATCACCACATGCGACTTATGGAATTAAACAAAGCTCTTATCCATTCCTGTTTTTCTGACTCCGTAATACTGTCCTTCCACTAATTTATATTGTAAAGCCACCAGTTAGCAGTATTTAAGACACTAGGATTAAAATAGAGCATATGATTGCTTTTAATTTAGTCTGAAAGATTGAATCTAAATTTTAAAATCCATGGAAAGTGTGTTGGCCAGTGCTTGCCCTGAGCAATTGCTCAGTAGGTATTAGCTGATTTTTTGTGTGTGTGTGGTAGAATAAATTTTAAAACAGTTTTTTAAGTTAATTTTTTATTGGAGTATAGTTGATTTACAGTGTTGTGTTAGTTTCTGCTATATAACAAAGTGAATCTAATTGCTGCTAAGTTGCTTCAGTCGTGTCCGACTCTGTGCGACCCCATGGACTGCAGCCTACCAGGCTCCTCCGTCCATGGCATTTTCCAGGCAAGAGTACTGGAGTGGGGTGCCATCGCCTTCTCCTTGTTTTATATATAGTAGTGTGTATATGGAGAAAGCGATGGCACCCCACTCCAGTACTCTTGCCTGGAAAATTGCGTGGACGGAGGAGCCTGATGCGCTGCAGTCCATGGGGTCGCGAAGAGTTAGACACGACTGAGCGACTTCACTTTCACTTTTCACTTTCATGCATTGGAGAAGGCAGTGGCAACTCACTCCAGTGTTCTTGCCTGGAGAATTCCAGGGACGGGGGAGCCTGGTGGGCTGACATCTATGGGGTCGCACAGAGTCGGACATGACTGAAGCGACTTAGCAGCAGCAGCAGCAGCAGTGTGTATATGTCAATCCCAGTCTCCTAGTTTATCCCTCCCCCTTCCCTTAACAAGCTCTAAGTTTGTTTTCTGTGGCTCGATTTCTGTTTTGTGAATAGATTCATTTGTACTTTTTTTTTTTTTAGATTCCATGTATAAGCAATCGTTGATATGTCTTTCTGTCTGACTTATTTCACTTAGTATGAAATAAGTATACTCTAGGTCCAGGTGTTAGCTGCTTTAGGAGAAAGTGTGAATGGAGTAGATTGAATTTTTAACTAGATGCTTTTAAGATTTTTTCTGATAATAGATTTAAGTTAAGTGTTGGAAATTTCTTGATGATCCACTGTTTATAACTTGGCATTTTCATTGCCAGGGCCTGGGTTTGATTCCTGGTCAGGGAACTTAAGATCCTGCAAGCCTTGGGGCTCAGCTATATATAAATAAATAAATAAGTGTTAAATTTTCTAACACTTTTAACATTTATCATTCCCTAATAGTTTACAGGGATTTTTATATGTTAACTCACGAAATGTTGGGGTATTATGATAACCATTGTAATCACAGTAGTATCAATAAATTGCTTTTTGTGAGCCATATGCTATTTTAAGCACTTTTTACACATTTTAATTTATTTAATTTTCACAACAACCGTAACAGGTAGCTAGCATTATTGTTTATGATGGTCATTTTTCAGAATTGCTATTCAGCAATATGAAGCTATAAGAGTTGGATGATTCTGGTCAGGTATTACCCTATTTAGATAATTAACTCTAGGGGAAAACGGTCCCTAAGGAAGCAGCTTTTCCATTTTATTGCCAGTGCTAGTAGCATTTCTGGTGTTTATGCTAACTAATTTCCGGTTGCATAGAATGAAAGTGAAAGTGTCAGTCGCTCAGTTGTGTCCGACTCTTTGTGACACATGGACTGTAGTCCACTAGACTCCTCTGTGTATGGGATTCTCCAGGTAAAGAATCCTGGAGTGGGTTGCCATTCTCTTCTCCAGGGGATCTTCCCAACCCAGGGATCAAACCCAGGTCTCCTACATTGCAGGCAGATTCTTTACTGTCTGAGCCACCAGGGAAGCCCGTGGAATAGAATATGTAATAGCCATTTGCATGGCCTTTAATAACTTTATAGATCACATTCATCCTCATAGTAACCTTCTGAGGGGAACAAAGTAAAAATTTTTATTTCCAATTTGTAAGTAAGGAAATGGAAGTTTGTCATAAAAGACTTTTTTAATAAAGAGAAGCTGTAAGTCAGATATTTGATGAATTTTGAAGCAGAGTCTAGAATTGAAGCTTTCTGAGTTAAGCTTTGCATGTATGTTACCAAAGTTTCCCATTAGATTTGATGAAAAAAATTTTTCCCAAGGGAAACTTTTAAGACCTTCCTTTTCTTTTTTCAGTAATTACAAAATAAAAAAAAAATTTAAACAAGATGATATTTGAAGTGAAGTTATTAATCTTTACGTCTCTCCTTGTCAGTCTCATCCCCTTTAGGTAGCCACTGTTTACAGTTATATATCCTTCCAAATAATTCTCTGTGTTTATTCATAAAAATAGAAGTATAAAAGGTAGGGTCATGTATGCATGTTACTTTGCTAGCCCTTTGTTTTTCTTAATCATAAAAGTCAATATTTGTTCAAGTTTTTTAAAAATATAATTTGATTTCCTTTAATCAATCTATGTACCACCTATTAGAAGCTTATTTATTTTAAAGAATGAAATATAATACCTGATAATTGGATTATGTTGAGGGGAAATTAATAACATTTTCAAAAGGCAATATCAATCTAAGTCACTGATAAAACGTGGAAAAATGTACTTCTGTACCCCTTAAAATAGTTGTTTAACCCTAAACTCGGAAGCTTTTTGATTATAGTTTTCAGAAAATGTAATCATAAATAATGCAAAAGTAGACATAGTATTAGAGTGGAGTGTGGCTGGGTTTTTTGAAGTATGGAAGATAAGGATGTAAAAATACAGTATATGTAATGTAGAAATTCCGAAACCTTCTTTGTTGATGGTGTCTGAGTATCTCAGTAAGTTTTTTTGTAGTGCTACTTAACCATATTAATATCTAACAGTTATAAGTATTAAGTAGTTAGATCCAAACTTAATGAGTGTACAAATAATATTTAACAAAATAATACATATACATGGAAAAACATTTATTCCATTCTTTTAAAAACAATAATTGCATAATAGGACATGCTTGCACCTGTTGGATATGGCACAACTTCTCAAGCCTTGGAATCACTGGATAGTGCCACCCTTGGAGGACTTGACTTTAATCTCAGTAACTCCTAGAACCTCCGCTTTGGGAAAAGAGAATGTCATTGAGAGGACTATAGCGCTATCTAATGTTAAAAGTGTGAACTACCTCAAACTAGTTTGGAGTGTTCACAGATACTGAATATTGCTATGTCCTTCCCTCCCTCATTTAGAATATCTCTGAGGACATTTGGCTTCGTGGGGCTTTTTGGTACCGTGTTTAGAACCACAGTTTCAGTATTAGAACATAGGCTCTTTGGAACCAGACAGCTTGGTTTTGAGTTGTGCTCTGCCATTTGGTGCAAAGCATGGGTTTCTTCATTTTATAAAATAGAGATAGTAATAATCTTCTTCATGGAGTTGCTAAGAATATAGCTTTTGGCAAGTGCATGAACAGTATCTGGTTTACAGTCCTCAATAAATTTTAGTTCTGACAATTATGAAATGAAGAGGTAAATTTGTGCAAAGGGAAATATAGATTCAAGAGAAGGGAATGGTGGGAGAATTTAGTGTTTTAGAAAGGAAGTAATGATAACCTTCATCTTTCTTGGGTAGGTGGAAATTTGGGCTATTTCTTAAAATTGGCTGTTTTGAACACTGTAAATGTAATAACTACAGTGAGTGGCAGATTTTAAAAAATTGATTTAAAGAATTACAACTTTGTAGTATAAGATTCTGTTCACAGACCATTTCATATGCTGTGCTCAGGACTTGATCCAGAATGCTTCAGAAGCATGCAACATTCAACTTTAAAACTAACAGCATCAAATTATTTTCTGATTAATTTTAGATACCCTTACTTATGGCAGGGGCACTGGTTATTTTGATCTGTTGTTCAGTCGCTTAGTCATGTCTGTTCTTTGCAACTCCATGAACTACAGCACGCCAAGCTTTTGACCCATAACTATCTATTAAAATAGTTCTGATTCCTTTAAGCACTGCTGCTGTGCTGTTGTCATAAAAAATGAAAAGGTGCTGAAGTCATCAGTTTTTAAACATCTGGCTGATTGCTGTAATTGTTCAAGTTGATTTTTGCATATTTCATTTGTGGACTTTACAAAAAAATGTATACTGAATATGCAAGGATGATTTATCTCTAGAAAACTAAAGAGTCATAAAGGAAAGGCTCTTTTTAAATTGCTATATAAATTGCTATATAAAAATTAATGAAGTACACCCATACTTTGTATTTAGGGGAAGATCATCTTTATGTACGGAGAAGGCAATGGCACCCCACTCCAGTACTCTTGCCTGAAAAATCCCAGGGACAGGGGAGCCTGGCGGGCTGCCGTCTGTGGGGTCGCACAGAGTCAGACACGACTGAAGCAACTTAGCAGCAGTAGTAGCGTCTTTATGTAGAAATAGAAATACCATCGTTGAAATGACACATGCTGAGATGTTTATGTAAATTATTTTCTTTAAATATCTCCAGGTACTTAAACTTCTTGAAATTATCTTTTAGTTAATTTTCCAAATAATAGGATGTATGTTTTATAACTTATAAAAATCTAATGGAAATTATATATATATGATAGATTAAGAATGGGTAAACAATGCTCACACTGTTGTTAACAAAATAGAGTAGAAGAAACTGGATTTCTAAAAATGTAAGGTGGTAATTCTGTTTATTCATAAAATTGCTTTAAAAAGTCATTGGTATTCATGTGATGCTTGATTCTTGAATATCTATGGTATAAAGAGTTTTCCTGACCTGAATTTACATGGTAAATCCCGATTCCTATGGGATGTATTGCTGTTTGGAATCATAGAGTGTATATGTGGGATATGTGTGTGTATATCTTCATATATATGTGTGTGTGTGTGTGTGTGTGCGATGATATGTATATTCATATAGCCAGTGTAGTTTTTTTTTTTTTTTTTTCCACACCACATGGCGTGTGGATCTTAGTTCCCCAACCAGGGATTGAATCCATACCCCCTGCATTAGAAGCGCAGAATCTTAACCACTGGACCATCAGGAAGTGCCCGCCAGTGTATACTAGGTCATTATGAAAGTTTTGGTGGGTTTCATTAAGTGATAAAATTCATTTGGGCCAGTTTGGAAATCCTGATTTTTCCCCCCAGATATTAAGAATTTATGTATTCATGATGATTCTATTAAAGCATAAGAATTTGTACAGAGAATTACTATTTTCGAAGTCTTCTTAAGACTCAACCTATACTGCCTTCAAACTTTGCTCCGTTAAGGTTTAGCAGAAGTTTTTCAAGGCCTGCCTGTGTTTGACTGTGTCATGTGGGTCCCCAAAAGGTGGCAAGTCTTAACCAAAGAGTGCTCACCTAGATTCTGGCCATGATGACTGAAAAGAGTAGCATGGGTATGTTGTTGGCTCTCTTCACTTGGGTTGGCAAATCCCACCTCCATTGACTTAATTTTTGAGAGTGGTAAATAGGAAAAAAAAAAAAGAAGTTAAAAAAAGATCACTATTCTAAGAACAGTTTCATTTGGTTTTAAGAAATTCAGTAAAAGTAATATGCCTTTAAGAAACTGTTTTAACTTTATTGCTTATAGTCTTGTGGTAATAGAGTAGTATATATCCCGTGTTTCCTTTTTGATATAGATCTTTTGTGATGGTGTGATTAAAAAGGCAGCGGTAAAATTTGTCCTTCAATTAGTAGTTTTAGCTGCTCTCTCCAAATTCTGACACTAACTGTCTGATGTCATTTCTTCAAAAGTTATTTCATCTGACTGCAGTGTATCTATTTGATCATTTGATACTATGCCCTTAGAACAGTTTCCAGTTTAACTTTTTTCTCTGCTTGTTTAGTTTAGTGTCTTGGGTATCCTAATAATGAACAGTTTTCATCCATGTCAATTTAGTGAGTTTCAGTAGCATTGCTCCAATGCAGGTTAATTAGCTAGGGGGGAAAAATGCATATTTTCTTTGGAAGGATGCATTTTGGGCTTAAGTCACTTCGGGAATATGTAGTCTTGAGTGGGAAACAGAGTTTTTAGAAGATTTAATATGTATGAAGATACCTTCATTTCTCAAGTAGTGGAATGGACGTAGATAAGAAGAGGTGCATAGATTCAGAAATCATAAAATAATTACCATCTACCCATACCTAAGAGTCCTTGTTTCTTCAGGAAGTGCTTCAAATAGTTCTTTGAATATGAATGTGTTGAAGGTGTACATTCTGGATGATTAAATAATTGCTTAAAGTAAATAATAGTTGATAGACTGTAGAAGTATAATTTTTATTTTCTTTTTTTTAATATACAGGGAAGTCGAGATAACATGAGTATTGTACTAGTTTGCTTTTCAAATGCTCCCAAGGTCTCAGATGAAGCAATGAGAAAAGACTCAGAGTTGGATAAGTACTTGGAATCACGGGTGGAAGGTAAGAAAGATGCTTTTTTTTTTTTTTTTTAAGAAGAAGCAAAAGTATTATTCCTTGTTTGTCAAATCTTTTAAAACTTCCTATAGATTTTGGACTAAAAATCCATTATTCAGGAATGAGAAAGGGGAAAACTAGTCTCCTTAACGTCAACATAATTTGCTAATTGTTTGGGTTTATATCTGTTGTTTACATATGTTCCACCTATTCTTTTCCCTTTTTTCTTCCCTTTTGGGTTAATCAGTATTTTCTATTTGAGTTAATCCCTGCATTTGCTCATTAGTTATACATTCTTTGAAATATTCATTTAGTGGTTACCTTGATAGAGAATACATTTTAGAGTCTATGGCAGGATCTCTGGTTTAATACTTTAGTTTTATATGTGCTACTTTTCAGATATAAAATTATTTTATATGAAGTTACACATGTCGGTCTTATTTATTTTGCCTCAATGTCATTCTTACAAAGTTCTTTCCTCAATTCAGGGTTACATTTTTTTTTTGTAACAAAATACAAAATTTTATTTTATATTTTTTAAACTATTTTATATTGGAGTAAAGTTGATTAACAATATTGTGGTAGTTTCAGATACACAGCAGAGTGATTCACTTATACATGTATCTATTCTTTTTCAATTCTTTTCCCATTTTAAGTTGTTATATAATATTGAGTAGCAGGTTCAGGGTTACATATTGACCTATATTTTTTCCTAACACCTTATGGCTTGATCATTATTACTTTTCAATAGTAAATTTGAATGATATAATGATTATGGTGTGGTCAGCTTGTTGAATTTGGCCTATTTACGAGTCATGTTTTAGATGTATAGTAGCTATAGTAATTGGTAAAAGTTTTGAAATGCGAAGATTGGTGATTTCCAATGTGTAATTACCAAAAGAAAACTACATTCTTTTGCAGATTTGGTGGCGAGGGACTGATTCATCTTTTCTAGCTTTACAGTTGTCTGCACATCCTAAACATTTTTTTGTTGTTGGTCTGCAATTTCTTCAACCCTGAACTGTCAGTGAAGTTGTGTTTTCAGCGAAACGGAGAGATAAGGAACCTGTGAAAACACTTGGAAGACCATGTTGGAAGCATTCATTCCTGTTGATAATGTCATAATTATGAAGAGGAGCTGTTTATAGGAGTTTTTAGTAACATACATTTTCTGAAAGGTCGAGTGTATTGGGGTGGGAGGTTGCTGGCTCAAATTTGTCAGAAGACGAGGAAGAGTTTCTTATTGTCCAATTTCCTTGTTGTCAAAAAAGAAGCTAGATAGTTTTCATTTGGGGAAGAACTCTAAAATTTGGTCAATTACATGTTATATGATCTTGACCAACTTGCCTAATCTCTCTTAAGGCTCCAGTTTGTTTATTGTGAACTAAAGGTAAAAACACCAACCATACAGTTTGTTTTAAATAAATGAGATAACTTTGTTAAGTACTTGGTGATGTGCCTAGCACACAAGTCCGCAGCAAACTGTAGCTTTTATTAACTCTTCTGTAACAGCTAAATTTTAATTTCTTAAATGTGTGGTCAGTTCAGCTCAATGTGGGTTGTTAAAATTTAATATTAATTTTATTTTGTATGGTTTTAAACTATCCAAAAGATACATTATATGGCAGATATAACAAATATGTATTAATATGATGTGATCTTAGGGCCTGTGGTACACACTTGATTATAATCACTCAATTAAAAAGCTCTTTAAAATCCTTGAAAAAGCAGCCACTACAGATCAATATGCCTTGGTACCTAACTTCTTTTTTAGAAGCAGTTGTTCTTCAAGAGCACTGTATTTCTGTTAGGGTTTAAAGTCATGTAATTTGATATTAGAATTTTGAGGTGAAAGCGTTCTGGTATATTGGCAAGTCTGTGTATGTGTTTTTATTGGGTGTGCAGAGGAGAGGTATAATGTTAAATAGTCTTTAACCTAAATTGATTAGATATCTGGTGAATGCCTTCTGTATGTATTCATTACTTCAGCAGTCCTTGAGCATGTGAGTCACTGGGAAGGTAGCAGAAAACAAAGCAAATGTGTTCCTGATCTCATGGAGTTTATAATCTAGTGGAGACCAGTATGTGTGTGTGTGTATTTTTTTAATAGAAGAAAACAGAACAGTAGGCAGACAGGAGCAAGGAATATTGGTTAGGAAGGTCTTTTTGAGGAAAAACATTTAAGCAGATGACTGTATATGGGAAAGAGTGGCTATTTGGGGAAAGAACATTCCAGCAAAGGGAGCAATAAGAACTGAGGAGTGAATGTGCTTAGAGTGTATGGCTGGACTAGAAAGAGCTGGTAGAAAAGTGAAAGACTAGGAGAAATTGCTAACGAGCAGATCATGTACTACTCTGCAGACACAAATGAGGACTTTGGACTTTATTTAAATAGTGTTGGGAAGTCATGGAAGATGTTGAGTGCAAGAGTAACATGATCTGACTTTTTAAAGGACCTCTCTCTGTTGCTCCGTGAAGAAGAGATTGTAAAGAGAGACAGGAGAGAGGAAGCCAAGAGACCAGTTAGAAATCATGCGTTGAAGCAGGTGACAGGTGGTGGGGGAGGATTGGATTGCAGAGGTACCAGTGGTATGTGAAAGTTGGTTGGTGAAGTGCTAGACTGCAGTGGGTTTGGGTTAGGGGAGATTGTCCCTCATGCCACATACAACAATGTCTGGAGACAGATTTGGTCTCATAAAAGAGAGGGTGCCACTGACATCCAGTGAGTGAGGCCAGAATGTTCCTTAACATTCTGCAGTGCACAGGACAACCTTCACAGCAAAAAATTGTCTAAAACATCTGTAGTGCTGAAGTTGAGAATTCTTGGACTATAGAGATAGAGTGTAAGGTAGAAAAACACAGTCCTGCCTTCATGAAGTTTACAGTCTGTAATCTAGTAAATATCATGTATAGTGGGAGTATCTAGCAACACTCCTATCCAGGCATGGGTCAGAGAAGGATCTGAGAAAGTTACACATGAGGTTGAAACATGAAGGTGAATACACTTTAACCATACAAAAGTGTTAGTTGAATAGGTTTAAAAAGTGTTTCAGACCAATTGGCAATATAGCTAGGGGTCGGGGCAGAGTTGAATAGGAGCAGAGTTGAATAAAAAGTTAAGGTCATGGTCCTTGTGAGGGATGCATGGTAAACCGTTTGGATTTAGCCTCTTGAGGGCTGCTTAGGACACTGCTTTGTTGCTGATTTAAAAGTAAGTTTGCCGTTGTCTGATTTTTCAAGAAGTTTATTGTCTTGATACTGGCCAGATAAATCATGCCTTAAGAATCTGTTTTCTGGAAATTGTAAATATAAATGAAACATATAAATGTTTTATTTTGTTAGAGTATTAGCAAATTCTGAGATTTATTTTCCTTTTTTGTTTTAAATAAATTGTACCTGGTGAAAATAATAAAGCAATGGATTCATAAAGGCAAAAATAAATAGATTATAGAACATACTGTTTAGACAAAAACCTATAAAGCAAATTTTAATCTTCCCTTACAATCCTTATCCTTCCATTGCTTTTCTTTTCCTGTAATTATAGCATATATGCTATATATATATAATGTGTTTTCATATAAAAAAATGTGTTTCCATGTGGCTGTGCCTTGTTCATAGGGATCATTGTAGTGATTATAAGCCATTTCACTCAGTGGCTATTCTGAAGTTTTCTTAATTGTTCCTTTATTGGACATTTAATGTTCCAGTTTTTGCTTTTATGAATAATGCTAGAATGAGTATATATATGCAAGTAACTTTTTATCTTACCTTTTTTTGTTCCTTGTGTGATAGTATTGCTAAGTAGTACCTCTTGTTTCACTTTGTGAATTCTGAGTTATCACATTAATTCAGGAACTCTTCTTAAAAACCTGCAGAAATTATGGAGAAGTCTGGTGAGGAAGGGATGCCTGATCTTGCCCACGTCATGCGCATCTTGTCTGCAGAAAATATCCCAAATTTGCCTCCTGGGGGAGGTCTTGCTGGCAAGTAAGTAGAACAAAAAGAACTAATTTTGACTTCATTTATAATTAGTAATTAAATAATTTGGGGTTAGAAGTACATCAATTATCTAAAGATGAAATGGGTTGACAGTTCTTATACTAGAAAAGAACATTTAAATTTCATCCAAAAGATTTTCTTTTTAAGACATTATTTATTATATTCTTTGGGGCTGAGGATCCTTCTTCCCTTAGTAAATGAGAACAGATGGATTGTGCAGGATCAAATTCTGAGTGAAATGCAGAAACTGTTCTTGGCAGGTATTTATTGGGACAGTTAATTTTTGACTGTAGTCAAGATATATGAAGTATTATTTTAAATATGCAGAAGCTTAGTAACTATGTAATTTAATAAAACTAAAGCATAATTTTTTTTAGGCGCCATGTTATTGAAGCTGTTTATAGTAGGCTGAATCCACATAGAGAAAGTGATGGGGTAAGTTTTGTTTTATTTCTTAAGTATTTTAAATAATCTTATTATATAAACAGTGGCTATAAATATACATATACACAATGACTGCTTTTCATTTTAAAGAGTCAGTTAAAGTTTAAGGAGATGTATTGAAGTGGAAGATAGAGCTAAAGTTCTGTTTTGTAGATAGGTCTGTTGTCATTTAATGGGCATCAAATACCTTTTTGTGTGGGCTGTACTTATTTCTTCCCTGTGTGTCTTGCCTTTCCTTCTCCTTCTCCCTTAAATCTTAATTTTGAGGCAAACAAAGAATGTGCTTTTAAATGTGTCCATTTCTCCTCCAGCAGGCTGCTGCAATCACTGGAAGTTAGTGATCGTGATCAGACTAGACCTTTCAGACTCTTATTTTATAGACTAGACCTTTCAGTGCCTCTTTTGTGCCCAGTTGAACACCTGAGAATAATTGCATTCTAGCCTTCTTGTTGTGCTCTGGGTATACATGTTGAACTGGGATGACCATTTTTTGTTGTACTCTACTGTGCTTCATCAGAGCAAAACTCTTTGTCCCTTTGCCTTCCTTAGAAATACTGATCAACTGCTCCTCTGTAGGTTTTTAATTTTATTTTAATACTAGTACTAGGAGGCCAAACAGTAGCCTTTAAAAAAAAAAAAAAACAACTGCCCTAAATTTCAAAGTTAGTAATTCAAATAACTGTCTTCTCATAGAGTTTTCAAGTTTTTGGACATCTAAAACTGAACAATTTAATTTTAACATGTATGCTTCAAAGATTTAGGAGAGCCAAACTTAGTAGTAAAACTTATTGAGAGGAAATAGCCTCTATGCTCCAGCTCCTCTTGGCAGGTCTTGAGAGACCACTATTGGCCACTGGTAGTAATTATGTGTCATTTTAATTGCATTGTTTTCCAGGCTTCATTATTGCACAGCAGTATCATATAATTTGTTTTTTTCTTAGCAATAAAAGTTACATTGACTAAAAGGGAAATTTTTACAACTAATGCATTTTAGTTACCTGAATAAAATTATACTATATATTGCTAATAACAGAATTTATACCTGGGTTTAGAGCAGTGATTCTGAGACTTTCTTTTGTGTCAGGTACCTCTAAAGTATTCAGAATTGTGTCCAAAGCTGTGGAAATTAATTTAAGAATAAAGATAACGTCATTTGATGCATTTAGACAACTCCAAACCAAACAAGTGAGGATAGGATGTCAAGAAAGATGGTAGTAGTTGGGAGGTAAAGAGAGCCTTACCTCTTCAGCTAGATTATAGGTTCCACGTAGCAGCCACTACCAAGGTTGGAGGAACTAAGCCCTCAAGTAGTTACTGATTCATTATTAGCCACATAATTACTTTGTTTCCTCACATGTTTGAAAATGCAGCCCCAGTGTGTAATCTGAAAAATTATTTCATAATATACTTGCTAGGTTTCTTAGTCTCTTAAGAAAGTTCGCAGCTTTTATTCCAAACAAAAAAGTTTATAACCCAGAATTTCTGTTAAACATACACCAAGGATGAACAACAACAACGAAAGGATGAATTTTAAACTTTCTTTAAAAGTAGAAAATATGTATTATACATAGTAGCTATGTAAGCAGTGAATAAATAGGCAACAGAACCATGAAACTGAGGAGAGCTGCTCTGGATATAAAACTGGCCTTAAAGATGATTATTTGAATTGAAATTGAAAGTGTTAGTTGCCCAGTCATGTCCAACTCTTTCCAAGCGCACGGACTGCAGCCCACCAGTCTCTGTCCATGGAATTCTCCAGGCAAGAATACTAGGGTGGGTGCCCATTCCCTTCTCCAGAGGATCTTTCCAACCCAGGGATTAAACCCAGATCTGCCACATTGCAGGCAGATTGTTTACTGTCTGAGCCACCAGGGAAGCCCTGGTGATTATTATATGATTATAAATCAAGGAAATGTATAGTTAATCACCTTTATATATAAACACTGATGATCCACCATGTAATGAATTGATGTGGGAGGAGATTATGAAACAAAAGGCAAGGTCCCCCATCCCTGCTTTGAATGCAGCCGGCAGTGTTGATACAAGCAGAGAAGTTAAGTAATAAAAAGGTTTCACGTCATTTACCAAAGAACAAAAAGAAACGCAAAATATAGACTGATTGCCATGTGAATTGTAGAGTGATTGCTTGGACAGTCAGATTTTCAGAGATAAGATTAGATTTGAAGAATGGTTTGAATGGCAGAAATTAAAAGAAGATTATAGTTAATGTGGATTGGGAGAGGCAAGAACAAAGTTTAAGCTAATCTTTGAAAGAGCGGATGTCATTTTGGCTAGAGCAGGAAACTGCTGTGGTGAAAAATAAGAATTCAAAATGCCAGAAGTATTTTTGAATAGATTGGAGACACCTTTGACTTTATATTTCAGAGTGAGGAGCCACTGCGTGTTTACGGTGTGAGAATGGCAGACTCAAAGGAGTACCTGGCATTCTCATTTGTTAGAGACATATGCAGTGTTAGGTGGAAAACATGCTAGGGGTCAAGTAGTTGTGCATGACCGCAGAGACACTTAAGTGTAAGCTCATTAGTAGGTAGATGTGTGAATTAGAGAAACTTCCTGTTTACTATAAAAACAGAATCCTATGTTGGGAAACATTACTTTACCCTTTCAGAATAATCACAACCTTAGAAAAATGTTGAACCATAATCAAAAGTGGAAGTATACTAAAAAATACAAAAGAAACAGAAAACTGAAGAAATGATAATGTTTGATTAAATTCTTAGGCCTTAACTTGAAGCACAGAAGTGCTCTATGAATGCTTCTCAGCTTGGTCAGATCTGTGCCAAGTGGAAGTTGCTGCCAGGAAGTACAGAGTGGCAGGGGCTGATATAGTTAACTTGCAGAATGGGCAAGACAGGAGGGTGCTAGAAAGACAGAAGAGGAGACAGTTGTATGGGAAGGAGGGGAGCTCATTTTAAAAATATTTTTTAAATAAAAATAATTATTCATTCAGATATTTAAAAATACAAATGCTAGTCACAGTAAATCAAAGATTATTTAGAATCCTAAAACATCTGCTTTATATCAAAGAGAATAGAATTGTTCTGCGCAGTACCGAAATGGGTATTCATTCACTTTTCTTATATTAAAAAAAGTCTTTTGGTTAATAAAAGTATTTTTAAAAAACCTGAGTTGAATATAAGTCAGAATATATTTAAAATATATTCAGGAAAGTCATTATTTAGGGGAATTTTAAAGTGTTTTACTTAACTTTTTTTTTTCTGTTCAACTTTCTGGAATATGTTCAGTCTTCTTAATGTAAGCAATATTGATACTTTCCCAGCTTTAAAATCAGTATCTGGAAAAGAATCAAGCTTGAAATTTTAATAAAGGGGTGTGTGAATCCTCCAAAAGTTTTTGCAGATATATTTATGTGTGTGCATAAATACTATTTAATGATTAGAGTATGTCTGATTTTCATTAGTTCCTCCAAGGAGTCTGTGACCCCCAAAAGAATAATAACCTAGGGGACCAGAAAAAGTAAAAAATTACATTTTGCTCTAAGTTATTGTTATATTACGTAGGGCTCTGTGATAACCCCCACTCTTTCTTCTTTTAAAATGCTAGTTTGTTTTTAATTCAAGTATAGTTGATTTACAGAGTTGTGTTAAAGTGTACAGCACAGTGATACACAGTTTTCAGTTTTTTCAGGTTCTTTTTCATTACAGGTAATTATAAGATATTGAATATAGTTCTCTGTGCTCTACAGTAGGTCCTTGTTGTTTATCTAAAAAATGCTAGTCTAGTTTTATAACTCTAATTTAAATTCTTTTGAGATCTGGGACTTCGTTCAATTTGTTTATGGCTGTTCCCCAGCTCCTTTAGCAGTGTCTGGTATATGTTGAGAGCTCAGTAAATATTAGTTAAATAAGGAACATTTCTGTTTCTTTCACTATAATTGTATGCTAAGATTATTTTTAAGTCATATATTTTAAAAACTAATTTGAGGTTGCTCATGAGTAAGAAAGTTTATTATTTGAGCTTTATATTTTTCACGCCAAAAGGTTAAGTTCTTCCCTCAAAGGAGACTTAAAATACTTTTGAATTATTATACCAGTGATCAAATAGCTATATAAGTTGATGATTCTTAGGAACTTGTATTTTCCCAACTCCTACTTGTGCTAAGCCATATCTGCATAACTGTATCTACATACTATGTAGGTAACTCAGCATCCTTACTTTACAGAGAAGACTAAGAATTGGTGCAAAGGAGTAGCTTGCCCAGGCTGCAGAGCTAGATGAATTGAGTAGCTAGAATTGGAGCGTAAGTCAGAGTGCCTCCATCTGTTCCTTTTATACCTTTCCATGCAGCCTCTCTGATATTTAGAGGTTACATATGTGTCTATACCCCACCTCTCTCATGTAAGAAAAATCATTTCCAATTCTCATGTTTAGTTGTCTTAAAATATTCCATTTTTGATGAATAGTTTATAAACTTGTTGAGATTAAGCAGTCAAGCCCAGTATCTTATTAGTTATTTTTCATTTAAATACACACTTTTATTCTAATTTAAAAAATTTAAGGTATTTGGATTTTGAGAATGGAAGGAAAGAAAACTAAAGCCCCCCAAAATCTTCCTTTTCTGTTTTCACATTACTAAATTTTATAGACAAATCTTTTTAATTTTATTTCAAATAGATCAATTATATTTTTATATCACAGTTTTAGGACTTTGTGAATACTGTTTTTTTAATAAATTGTTTCTCATTTACTTTTTCACTTGTCAAAGCATTTTTTATGGGGAAGATCTACCTACACTGTTTGAAAACACACTAACTTTAGTCACTTTTTTAAGGTGTCATTTGACATACTCCTCATAGCTTTGGTCTTTACCATTTTAAGTGACTCTTTAAAATTATTTCAGATTGACTGAAGTTTACACGATACTTGGAGATGATATATGATTTATTAGATTCTTTATTAGTCACTCTTAATTGTATCTCATGAAGTCATATTTGAGAATCTTAAGATTATTTTTACCTGACAAGCAGGGATGAGGACTCCAAAAAAAAGAAAAAACCACACAGTAAATATCTGTACTAGCATTCCTTAAGTTTTCTCCACTATTGGAAGAGTTTCACTTATGGCGACTATGTTTTTAAAAAATTGGTGCAGATGAATTTTAGCTAATTAAATTCTATTTTTAAAATGTGCTTAGATTTCCCTACCCACCTTTTGCTGTCTTTTTTGATTTATCTATTTATCTGGGTCTTATTTCGTGTAAGGCAGTGTTTTCATAATGGGAAATTTGATTCTCAAGCTGAGTTAGTCTAGGTGACAGTAAAACCTTAAAAACAGAATCTGAGGGAAGAGTCCTAAATCCCCATGTCTGTAATTGTCTTAAATTTATTTTGCAGACTAATTTAAACTGTCCCATCTAATATGATTTTTTTGTCCTGTAATTTCATTAATTTTTCTATTATAAGAAAATACATTATAGACTTCAATATGAAATAATTTGTGGTCCAACTCAACAATAATTTTAATTATTTATTTAGTAAGCATCTATTTACATGAGGCGCTTTACTCTGCAAAACTGTTACTGTAATGTAGTCAGAAGAACATTCAGAGGGACATTGATGTTGATTACACTTGTAGACAAATCTGAGCTCTGTCACTTCCTAGCATTGTCATCCTGACAAATAACTTAAATCTCTCTGTGCCTTAGTTTCTTCGCTTATAAAAACTAGAGTTACAGTATCTATTATAATAGAGTACCTACAAGGATTAAATGAAATTATGTATATTAAGTTCTTAGCACAAGCATTAATTTTTCATCCCTAGGTGGTTGGGAGGATACAGAAAGGAATAGAAATTATCTTTGTCTAAAGATTTTATAGTGCAACTGGAGAGACTTGTCAACAGTTGCAAGGTGAAATGAATTGCTCTGATAGAGGTGTAAACCTGAGGTACCTTTTGTGTGAGTTCAGGTAAAGAAGGTGCAGCTAAACAATAGATTCATTTTCTGATATTAATGAAAATCCATGACTGTTGTATAACAGTATTTTGAAACATCAGATGAAATGGAGAGGTTTCACCTATCTATGTCTAACACAATAGGAAAATGTAATTTGCTATAATATAGAATGACTTAAATGTGGTCATTAACTCAAATTCTTTTCAATTGGCTATTGTAAATCCATTCTTATTGAATTTAGAGTTTGGGTTTTAGTGTGCTTTTTATAAAGCAACTACTTCTCTCTCCCCAGCTACCACTACTGTAGCCCTTCACAGAAATGTAGATGATTACTGTGATGATCTAGATGTCAGATGGAGTGTGAGATACAT
The DNA here is from genome assembly GCF_000754665.1 of Bison bison bison. Taxonomy (NCBI): domain Eukaryota; kingdom Metazoa; phylum Chordata; class Mammalia; order Artiodactyla; family Bovidae; genus Bison; species Bison bison. The sequence continues at coordinate 254,515 of NW_011494749.1, read as the reverse complement.
CCACGTATAACAGCTTTGATCCAACCTTATCAATCAGCTCAGGGAAGTAAGACGGTTTATCAGTCGTTCTCAACCTTTGCTGTGTATCAGAATCACCTTTCAGGCTTTAAGAAAATCATCCCAGCTCACTGAATCTGAATACCATGGCTTGGAGTTTGGCATCTGTATAATTTTAGAAACTCTACAGGTGATTCTAATGTGAAACCAGGGTTGAGTTCTTTATTGTCCACTTGATTTTGTTTCAGTGTCCAAGGGAGTTGTCAAAGGTAGTTGTTGGTTTGAGGGCTTTTTATTTGGAGGGCAGAGAGGAGTCTTATACCTTCCATTAAAAGTTCTTTGTGATACACTCTCAAATAGAAAATTTCCTTTTGGAAGACCTGATTAAAAATTGATAAGGTTTATGATCAGCAAGCATTTAACTCATTGTTCCATCTTAACCTTTCCTGAATGGATTCAAATTAGAAACTGTATTTAGGGAAATAATGTTTATTTAGTACAGAAAGAAAGGTAAATAGGGGGAGAAAAATCTTAAGAGACCATATTTTATTATGTTCTCTCCACACACTAAATTTTGCAAATTAAAAAAAAAAAGTTATGTTGATAGTTAATATGCTTGATGTAGAAAATTGGAGTAGTCAAAGCATCTGAAACTTCATCACCCATTATTATCATTTCTATATAGCTGTGTTTCCTTTCTTCCTAGGCATTTTACATGTAATATCCTAAAGAATATGGGCACACATATGCCTACACATAAAACATATGCTGTACACAGTATTATCTCTTGCTTTTACACTTAAAAAAAATACTCAAGTGCTCTCATGTTTCTAATAATAAGCATTGCCATTTACTATATGGCTATAGTCATATTACCTTTGTTGTAGAATTACGGAGTAACAACCTCCAAAGATGGTTAAGAGTTTGTATCAGATCTATATCAGTAGCCTTTTTGTATTTTATTTTCCCAACATTTTATGGTGAAAACTTCCAAACGTATAGAAAAATTGAAATGGTCATAGTGGACATCTTCATTTTACCATATTTGCTCTTTGCTCTATGTGTACATTCCTGGCCTTTTTTTTTTTTAAACTGACTGAACTTTTGACAGCAAAGCGCTGATAAAATATTTTACCTCTAAATATTTTGGCACACAGCTCTTGAGAATGAGGACATTTGTTTACATAATCATGATTACTATATTATTATACCTAAGAAAATTGGTAATAAATTTAATATCATCTAATATAAAGTCCACATATTCTCAGTTGTCCATAGAAAGACTGTTAAAATTGTTACATGGTCTAGTCCAGTTGTTACCGGTCAAGCATGTTAAGCAAGCCTTTAACTAAGCTCCCAGTTTGTTTTTACCCTTAACACTGAAAATAAGTCTAAGCCAGCTTTTAATAGGATGTCCTACATTCTGGATCATATGATAGTTTCCTTGTGGTGTTTTTTCACATAATTCTGTGTTCCCTGTTTTCTTATTATATTGGGAATTAGCTTAATTAAACATTTTTTGGCAAGATCACAAGACATAGCTTTGTCCTCCCTAGCACATCATGTCAGGAGGCACATATAAGGTTGAGTTGTATCTGTCAGCGTATCAGTATGATCAGCTTGGATATTAGAGTTTGTTCTGCAAACAAGGTTAAGTAGCTACTATAGGAGAAATCTGTCAGTTTTACAAAATTCGGTAAAATATTAAAAAAATTGAGTAGTTTAATATTCATATTTTATTATAATGTTTAAAATGATTTTAATCTAGAGATTTTTAGTAAAATATTTGACGACAAAAAATAAGTAAAATTTTTATCCACAGAAATTTTACAATTCCCCCAAATTTAGTTTATATAATACTGCATTTTGTTTCTCTTCTCCTTCCTGTCATTCAGCAGAAATGAAGAAACTAATGTTCTAATGGCCTGCTTTCTGTCCTTTCCTATTGCTTTAAACACTAATTTCCTTTAGTTACTAAATAATTATAGCCTATTATTTTCTTTTGAAGTCAGTTGCTTTTAGGAGATGCTGTGTTGCTCTTGAATTTTGCTAGCAAGTAAATTTCAGATTACATTTATCAATGTAAAATAAGACGTTAATAGTTCATGATGCTCATTTGCTAAAAATAACTAGAGGTATTTCGATTGGAAATTTTTGTTAATTGACACAGTAACACTTGATTCTTAATGAAATGTTCTCATGCTTAGACTATATTACTCATGGTAGAGAAATGAGTGTTTTGCTGTGATATGTTGTGAAATACGTGTGATATCCTAGTTTGTCTACTGACACTGGGGTCTTGAATCTTAAAAAAAGGCCTCCGATGAAGCAGAGGAAAGTGGATCACAGGGGAAATTGGTGGAAGCTCTCAGGCAAATGAGAATTAATCATAGGGGAAACTACCGACAACTTCTGGAGGAGATGCTGACTAGTTACAGGCTAGCTAAAGTAGAGGGCGAAGAAAATCCTGCTGAACAAGCTGCTACAGCTGCTTCTTCGAACAGTGATGCTGGAAACACAGTGGCAATGCAGGAAAGCCATACTGAATCAAAAAGCGATCTTGCTGAATTAGACAGCTGTACCGAAGATGCAGGGACAAAGATGAGTGGTGAAAAGTTATGACTTTACTTTGTGGTAATACTTTTGTGATCTTTGATTTGATGGTTTTTTTCTTAGGAAGTATAATGTATGCATTTATATAACCATTTTGTTATTTGAAATCTTGGTAAACTAGTTTTATTATATTCATATATTATAGCCTTGTTTTTTAAGAAGGCCTTTGCATACATCTTTATCAGATAGTTTAAAATTGGCTATATTCTAGTACTTTGAATTTAATAAAATTACATGTCATTTCATATTGTATGCCAGAAATGAGGCTACCAGTTACTAAAGTCAGTAGTTAAATTCATACTAGGAAAGGATTAGAAATTACCGATTAGCAAGATTACTTTATATTGTGGAAAAAATTGTTAATGTAGAATTATACTGCTTCACATATTAGTACGTTCATAGTTAGCTTTGTAATGAATTTGTGTTTTCTTTAGTAATTTTAGTTCTTCAAAGAATGGCAGATGCTGTCCTGTAATTTCTTTTTTCAAGGATGATAATTTGTGTGTTCTTGGAATTGTTTATATTTTGCCTCTCTGTAGTTTTATTTTTCAGTAGTTCTGAGATTCCAGATGTGTGGTTATTTTTCCTTTTTCTGTATCCTTTATGAAACATTTTTGAAAAACCTATGTATTATTCATCCAGCTTTGGTTTGTATATTCTGTATAGCCTAACTACATACATCCAAATGTATGTCAACCAAGTGTTTAGAATGAAATTATAAATGTTTAAGTCCAAATAAAGCATGTGATGTGGAATAACCTATGCATGTTGTACTTATTTTTAATTTTTTTAAAAAACAACCAGGTTTGGTATATTGGAAAAATAATTTGAATTTCATTTGTATCTATATAAAACTTAGAAAACTTTTGGTTTGGTGCATTTTTCATTAATTAAAAAAATTTTGAGAAGTCTAGGTTACTCACAGTAAATCTGTTCTGTTTCTTAACCCCCTTGTGACACAAAATATTAATCTTTGGACAGTATGAACACATGTAAACATGTCAGAAGGTTGTCATGATGAGCTTTTTAAAGATTGCAAGACTGAGTTTTGCTAGAAGTGTTCATCAGATTAGTAATGCAAGAAGTATAAGATATTTTAAATAGTGGTGGCAGATATGAGCTTGACTTTGCTAAAATGAGTTTTTAAAATACAAACAACTAAGTCACATTAGAGTATTTTTTAAAACAATTGTGTATGTAGAACATGTTAACTTTGCTTTTTCATGTTTTATATTTATCATGTGTCTAAAGTTGCTTAAGGTACCATAAGTTGAAGCTTTGGAATCTTTGTATATAGCTGATGTTTTGATCTGTTTTTCCAATGCCAGAATATTTTTAAGTGGTTTGAGAAAGAGGAAGTCATTTGGTGGAAAGGGGAGGAAAAAACCCAACCAGTTTTCTATCTATATTAGATAGATCCATGTGTGTATACACACAGTATACAATACACACAACTCTCTCTGTAAAAGTACCTTTTCAGACAAAGAAAGGAAGGTAACTTGTTCATCTGATTTTGTTTTCTTTTGAAATTCAGTCCAGCCTGGAAGTGGTGTAGGTAAATAGTAATAATATTCTTCCTTTTCTCTTCCTGTAGGGTGCTGGAGATCTAGAAGACCCATGGTAGCCTTATAAACCTTCTAAAATGCTTTTGATTCTGAAAATTGGGGGAAAAAACTTTTAATCACAATTTTCTTCAATACAAGGGAAAAATATTCTTGTGGATTCCCAGCGTTTTGTGATATGAGCAGAAAATCATTAGCATTTCCCATCATTTGTTCATATTTGTGTTTTCTGGTAATTGCCACTTGTAGCATTGCCTGTACTACAGTATTTTTGCCAGCCTCAGACATACTGGTTACATCTGTATTGAACTTTTGACCCTAGAAACCAATGGAGTTATTTCACCACAAATAACGAATATGCCTGAGGTGCATGGGAATATAGTTAGCTGTACTCTGAAGATACATTTTTTTTTTTTTTAACTAAGGCACACAACATATAAGCATGTAAGAGTAAAGAACTGTATGAGATGTTCCTTTTTTCAGTTCACCAAGTTGGAAGCCTTTTGCAGCTCTGTGGCTTAAAATTTCATTTGAGCAATTTACTATAGGATTTATATTTATTATTAATTGTTATTTAATTTTTTTTCCAATTTTACCTGTATTACCAAACTGGGTTCTCCAATAATGTCCAAATTGTAATGTTGCCTGCTTCAACATAAAGTGTATTTGGCAATAATATTATAAACCCTTACAAATTTTATGCATGTATCTACTACATCCTTCAATTCTCACTAGAAGAATCTCTTGAAACCAAATGGATTAATTTATGGCTATTTATAATTTGCTTTGACATCTCACTGCTGCAAATTTTTTTAAATGATGAAATTTGCCTTTATAATGTAAATTGTGATTTTTGTTTTACATGTGGGTTTCTATAGTTTTAATTTTTCAGCTTTTAAGATACAACAGGTTTTGTGTAATTTGGTATAATTTTTAATTGTTTACGTTATTTTAAAAGCTCAGAATATCACATTGAAATGACTATAAATACATTTAAAATTATCTATTTTAGATCTAAGGAAATATTACAGAGATATTTTCATGGGTTCAGTAACCTTTCATTTTATAACATTGGGCACGGTACGGAGTGGCTGTCACATAAGGTACTTGAAGATTATTAGTTTAATTCTATTTTTACAATAACCTTGAATTCTTGAATTCTTTTGAGTTTTGCATGTATCCAGTTAATGCTGAACGTGAAGAGTGAAATATTTATCTAAAAGGAGCGTGGGGGGAGGAGAAGCAATGAATGTATCCATTTGTACATGGTGTACATGTTGTGGATGCTTTGTAACGTTTTCCTATCTGTTCAGATTGTGTTTCAGCAGGATGTAATTGCCCTTGTGTGTAGTTGAAATGAGTCATCATCTGGTCCTGTGTGAAATGGAATTCATGGTATTTTCTGTAACATTTTCCTGAAGCTGTTTCTGGAGAGCCACACATTTAAATACAGCTTTCTTGATCATTTCGATTTATTGTGCACCTGATTTTTTGGTCTAAAAGGAATTATTGCCACAACATATTTTATTTATTCTTTAGATTTTAGCCTTGTAAGTTAAAGTGCTTTACATGATGATGTTAAAAGCTATTTGTCCCTTAACCGGGTTTGGGGGGGGTTGTTAAAAGATAGGGAATGAAGAATGCAAAATGGTTGTTGTTCAAACTGTCCACTCTGATCCAACCCTGTACTGATAGTACCTTTCCAGTATGATATTGTGATGTTTCATACAATGCAGTGAACATAACCAACTTGTTACCTAAATAAAGACTTGATAAAAACAGTGTGACATATTACTATTTTGTATGCTATTTAAAAATAAAAGTTCAGCTTTGTATGTTATCGTAAACATCTGATATAGTTAGAATATTTGTTATAAAAAATTTCATACAAAACCATGTAGGGGAGTTACAATTAAATCCAAGGAGGTATTAACCAAACTCTGTAGGACAATACTAGTTAACCCCTTATCCACTCCAAAAACATTTTTATACTGTTTTAAGAAATCTTTTTCAGGGGACTTTGTGGCCATGGAAATAAAAATTCTGTGTGAGTTAGCAAAAGAAACACCCATATTCAGTATTTACTAATCTAAATTCCATAGTCTAGCTGTTCTCAGCTGTTTTTGTTATCAGGACCCATTTATATATCTAAAAATTCAAGATCCCAAAGGACTTTTTGCTTTTGTGGGTTTTGTGTGTTGTATAGAAGTTAAAACCAAGAAATTTTGCATATTATTTTAATTCATTAAAGATAAAACCATTACCTGTTAAATAGCATGTTCTATTAAAATAATTATTTTCCAAATCTAAACAATTTAATGTGAAAAAAATAGCACTAGTTTTCATTTTTGTAAATCCTTGAATGTTGACTGGATTCTCTTACTTACTTTTGCATTCAATCTGTTGCCGTGTGGCACTGTGTTCGCAGTATATAATGAACTCTGGCCTCACACAAATAAGTATTGGAAAAGAGTATTTTATTTTAATATCTTCAGATCATTATGGATATTCCTCTTTGATACATTATCAGAACATCAGAGCAGGTAGCTTCTTAAAGATTCGTTGTAATATGAAATCTGAAACTTTATTGTCAGCTTTGTTCTCTGTTACATTAAAATCCATTTGATCTGTCTTGCATTGTAAATAGTGGATCTTTGACATTTGCATGATTTTATAACATGCCTTGGTCATTTGGAAAATACTGGTTCATTAAGTTAATGCAGTTCTTTATAGAATATTGGCATCTGATTATGGTGTGTTTATAATTTTTTTTAATATAACTGATCTCATCAGAAAAATCTTTTTTAAGTATTAGAAAGCTGTCAAGCTCATGATGATGGATACAGATTTTTCAAAATTTTAATTTTCATTTGAAAGGTGAAATGTTATCATTGGCAACAAATATTGTCAGTTGTTTTCAGTATATAACAGGCTTTCTTCATTTCAGAGAAAATGCTGAATTACCACTGTCTGTCAGTCATTCTTTCAAGTAAAAATGGTGTTCATGTAAAGTGGCCGCTAGTTCAGCACACATGTCTCACACTTGAGCATGCTGTAGAGCCAGCACTTCTCATTTCACCATAATAGGATATTAAAAAGATGTATACTCAAGGGTAGAGGTATAATGAAATTTTTAGGACTTTCTTTGTTAACTGAAATTCCCCACCCCCCGCTTTTTTCCCCTTCTGTGAGTACAAGGAAAATAGTGACTAGCTTGATGCTAGTGTCATGATTCATGCTGAGGTGCCTGCAGCTTTGCCCACCATTTCTCTTGCCCAGTCAGTGCAAATTTTGATACTTTGAGAAAGAATAAATACTAGTATTATTAAGAAAATAGTTTTGATTTCTTGGACTTGCTTGAAAGAGTCTCTGGGACCCCTAGACTTTAAGATTTGCTGCCCTCATCCTGTTGGACAGCTTGACAGTATTCCCAACATTACAGTGTAATAGTAGATGAATCCGAAGACATACAGATTTGATACGAAATTTACTTGGGGGAAAAAATGATGTTTATGTAGTTACCATTACACTGATCCTTAGCAAGATAAACAAAGTGGAATCTTTATATTGTGGCATTTTTTTCTCCCAGAAGTTTCCTGTAATGGGTTTCAACTTGGAAAACTCGTGATGTTTGTATGGCATAGATTTGGATCATTTTAATCTTTTAAGATGACTTCTGTTATAGATTTGTGTTACTTCTTTTGAGAAGGTCTCGGTTCTATATTGAATTTTTAAATTCATATTTTGAATAAAATTATTCACCATGACTGAGATGTCATTTCAGGTTGGCCCAATAAAAACAAGACTTTTCTTGTTTAATGTTGATTAAGTGGATTGTGGTTTTATGCTGAATTTTTGTTGTTAGATTTTTTGATTTTCTCAACATTCAGCAAGGTTGGGGAAACTTACCATGGAGATTGTTTTTTTAAAAGCACACTTGGGAATTTCCCTTGCGGTCCAGTAGTTAGGACTCTGTGCACAGGTTTGATCCCTGATCAGGGAACTAAGATCCTGTGAGCTGCACGGCACTGCCCCTCCTACCCGCCTCCACAAAAAAACCCTCTTGATTTCTGTTATACATTTCTTGTCCAATTTTGAGGCATGGTACTCATAATATTTACTTAAGATACTTTAAATGTGTTTGGGTAGCCAAAAATGACTGCAACTCTGATTTCTCCGAGTCAGGTTTATTTTCAGATGCGTGGGTCTCAGTCAGGTGTTACTTTTCATAGTGCTGTCAGGCAGTTCATGTTGCTTGAATTAAACTGAGTTTTAATTGAGATTAACCTGAAGACATCCATTGAGTTTCTTTTGCTAGCCAAGTATTATCCTTGTCTTGAGTTTAGATTCATTTTAAAATGACATCTCATATTCACATTTCCTCTTCCAAATTGCCTTTATTTGTGCTTTGAAATTAAACTGGTTTGATAAGACAAAGCATTTGGTAAAAGATTTTAGAACACAGTCTGTTTTGGGTAGCTAAATAGTATTACTGAAAAATAGCATACTGTGGTTTTCATATATTAAGACAATGCACAGTGTGCATAAAATCTGTTAAGATAGTCAAATGATAATATAGTAATCATTGAGACCAAAATTTTTAAGTTATTTCAGAGAAATCCTGAGAGTTACTTGGTTTTGCAGATCAATTCTTAGGTGCACATTCTAGCAATTTGCATTGTCTTTTTTTTTTTTTTGGCTTGCCGGCTCTTAGTTTCCTGACCAAGGATTGAATCTGGGCTCAGAGTGGTGAAAGTGCCAAGTCCTAACCACTGGACTGCCTAGGAATTCCCATGCTTTTTCATTTTTTATGCTCAATTGCTGTGTGAGTTTTTTTTTTTTTTTTCTATTCAACATTGGGCATTATTCTGTAAGGCTTAATGAAAATGCTAAGCAAGTGTTTATTTTTGCCCATTATTTTGGTGACTCCAGTACTGTTATGCTATATTGTGATCAGAAGTAAAACAGTGTAGCTACTAATATAAAAGTTGCTTTTCAGACAACATCACCACTGATTCCCCTTCTGCTAGCTTTCCTGGCAATGATATCTTCTCTCCCTTATTTCCTGTTTGTTTTATTCTACCTGGCAAACATTTCTATTTTCCACTCAGACATAACTGGTAGCTGTGCTCTTCTAATTCAGGAGCGAGAGGGTGCATGATTTTGGTATTAACGGATTAGTAATTATTTCTTTTACCTCTTAGTATCCACAACCCTAGTGAAGCACACAAGAACCATAACTTATTAAATATAAGTAGAAGAATCAAAGATAGGGTTTTTCTCCCCCTTGACTATGAAATCCCTGCACAATAATGTTGGCAATATTCATCTTTTTAGTGATTAAATCTATACAGCAAAGGTATTTTTTTTAAACCCTATAATATCCACCTGCATTTAAAATACTTGGACATGTATTTGAGGTGAAGAACACCAGTACAATCCAAGAATTACTCTAATATATGGATCTGACTGCTTTCCCTTTCCTGAGTCATTTATGCTTATTTTCAATTGTGCACTCATTATGAAGAGATGGTTTTGCTTCATTTCTAAATCTTGAAGACATGAAGTACACTTTATTTTGACAAAATTCCACAGTAACATGATTTAAAAGACCGTGTCACTTATTTTCATGATGTTTTGCCTATGAATAAGCATCTTATAAGTAAATTGATATAGAGCTTATAGACTGGTTAGTTATTATAGCACTTGGATGCTATTGAAGTATACTCCTAAATTGAACATTAGTGGATTTAATTGTTACAGTTTCTTTAGGAACTACAAAGCTTTTCATGAAGAGTTGACATTTTAAAATTATGTGTAGTCAAAAAATAAGAGTCTTAAGAATTTTCATATATGGTTTACACTGTCTCTAAAATGTTACAATTACCAAAGGAAGTTCTGGAGTTCCAAATCTCAACCTCCAGAGCAGTTCTGCTTTTTTCTGTTGTTGAGATTCCATCTAAGATTTTGTTTGAATGAAAGCTCTTTGGAAAATTTGAAAACCATTAGGCTCAGAGAATGTATTGGTGGACTTAGGCAGAGGAAACTAGTAGTATTTGTTTTGCAAGAAAGGAAACTGAAGTGTTTGGCTGAGCTATGAACAGTATTTACAGGTGTTGATTGAGTTATCTACCTGAATATTATCATTGTTGCATTTAGAAGAGGGGAGAGGAGGTGGTGTTGAGCACTGCCCACTACCACCTACCATAAGAGATCAGTCGCCTCATAACTCTTGCCCCACACTGTCTACCCACCATGTTCGGTTAGTTTGGATTTTGCAGGGTGGATTATGGGAGAGGAAAAGGTATTATTCCCAATATCAGGTTTGAATTTATTCACACTATTACCTCTACATTCCCCACCTCTTCCATAAAACAAGCTAACAGTTAAGTAAACTGGTTTATTTTTGCTGAGAGAGATTTAGATTATTTACAACTTTTTACTGTTACAAAACACTAATGCAATAGGCATCCTGGTGTATGTCCCTTGAGTATGTGTACTAGTGTTTCTCTAGTATTTGCCTAGAAATAAAATTACTGGGATTACTGAGTATGCTTATCTTCAAGTTAATATTGTAAATGCCTTATACTCAAGGTGTGCTAACTTCCACTTCCATTAGAAATCTATGAAAATTCCTGTTCCTCTGTTCCTCCCCATCCTCAGTAACACTCAGTAAAATTGTCAGTCTCTAAATTTGCCAGTCATTTGAACGTGAAATAATAATCTGATTTGCATTTCTAGTTACATGTGATGCAAACATCTTTTCTGTGTGTGTTGGCTATTTGTTGAATGCCCCTGACTTTTACCTACTTTTCTTTGGGATTATCTTTTTCTCATTTATTTGTAGTTTTATTTATTTTCTATGTAGTGAGGATACTAGTCCTCTGTTATACTTTGTAAAGTGTTGCTCTCAGTTGTGTCCGACTCTTTGCAGCCCCACTGACTGTAGCCCACTGGGCTTCTCTGTCCGTTGGGTTTTCCAGACGAGAATACATCCTAATTCCTGAAAAGCTACAAACTCAAAGGCATAGAATTGCACCTCCCCCACCTTACAGCATACTACCCTGTGTCTGCTTTTTCTTAGTGTTTTTTTGTTTCTATGCCAGCTTTTCCTATAGGCAGAATAAAGGTTTTTAATCACTGTGATTGGAGAGAGACAAGAGAGAGCTAAGATGGTCTGATCTGAAGAGTACTGGATAGTTCTCCTTGGTCAAAAATAATTCTTTTATTTTCCGTATATTGTTTTAAGAATATAGTGGGGTTTATTTTTTGTTTGTTTGTTTTACTTTAAAAAATACATGAAGTAAAATTTAAGTGAAAAGATGTTCAATTTGAGTTTTGAGAAGTTTCTTGGTTTTTTTAAGTTTCAATAGTTTAGAACGTTATCATTTTCTTCAACAGTTTGAACCTTCAATTGTATACTTAGACAGTCTTTTCACATTCTGAGTAAGTATTTACATGTATTTTCTTTTACAAATTTGGCCTTTTTATTATAAATTTGTAATATAAATGGAACTATTTATAAATAGTGGAGTATTACTCCACTCCTAAAATATAATGTAATATTTTCCATTATTCCCTCACAGTAGCTGATACATAAAGTTTTTGTTTATTTGAAAGTGCCCTTTTACTATATATTCTTGTGAAAATGAAGTCGCTCAGTCGTGTCCGACTCTTTGTGACCCCATGGACTGTAGCCTATCAGGCTCCTCCGACCATGGGATTTTCCAGGCAAGAGTGTTGGATTGGATTGCCATTTCCTTCTCCAGGGGATCTTCCCGATCCAGGAATCAAACCCGGGTCTCTCCCGCATTGAAGGCAGACGCTTTACCGTCTGAGCCACCAGATATATTCTTGTATATACTTGTATTTTTATGAACATTCTATTTCATTGCTTTGTATTGTATACCAGTGTGTCATCTGAGTTATCATTGTTTTATTTTTTTTAGTCTGATAGGGAGAGTGCTCCCTTCTTAATCTACTTAAATAAAAATTGAACGTTTATTCTTCCAGATGACCTTTTTAATAATTTGGCCAAGATTTCACTGCCAAATAAAAATCCTGTAATTTTGAGTTGTTATATGGTAGATTAATTTGGGGGTTTCTAGCAGAGATGAGTTCCATTCCAGAATTAGTGCTACATCTTTTTACATAGATATATTTCTTAGTGCCCCAGTAAAATTTTTATCTTTTTCTTCATATGTTCTATACACTTACTAAGTTAATTCCGTATTTTATATTTCTTACTGTATTGTGAATGAACTGTTTTTCTTCCAATTTATTTTTAATTTGTACCTTCTTAGACAACTGATTTTTAATCACTTACAAAAACCATTTCAATTTCTATCATTTCCACCAGATGGCAGTCTTGGGCACGTCCACTTGTAAACCCGCTGAGAACTCTGGTGACAAGAAAGGCAGTGGCTGGCAGACCTTACAAGCCCTTAAAAGTACAAGAACAAAAATGTTTTTCGTAAACCTGAAAGAAAAACGAACCCAACATTATGTAATTATAGTATTTATACTGCTATTAACCTGTAATCTTAGAGCCCGTTAATGAAGGCAGAGAACTGTCACTGTAGCTTTCAAAATCATATTTTTCTCTGTCCTTGTGATAAATACCTGTGGCTTCTTGGCAGTACTTTTGCTTTTATTCCGGAGACTTTCATGGTTAAAGGCAGGCTATATTTAATAAATATCATTATTGTTTCCCCTCTCCTAAAAGCACCATTTAAATCAGAAGTTACTGGATTTCTAAATGTTTATGTAAGAGCATCTTGTGACTCTTTTATGATGCCCAGAACTCATTTGACATATGAGGTACAGAGTTAATAGCTAATACAAAAGGAAGTAGGTTTGTAACTGGCTTGTTCTACATGCATACACATCTTAATAAATCCCTTAAATTAGACGCTTTTTAGCTTAATTTTGGTGAGTTCAGAGACTTATGTTTAGGAATATAGAAAGGAGTGAATGTCTTGATCAGACAAGGAATTGGCTCAAGTGCTTTCTCATAGATGCTTTTCCCAGTGGCCCAAAGAGAGCACCTTTGGACAGCAGTACCTCGCCTAGGTAAGCTCCCCTTTGTACCTTCATTACAGTTCCATTTGCTACTTTTATGTAATCAGAGAGTAGTAAGTGACTGGACAGTAACTGTACATTCCCTTTCCGAGAGATTTTATCTCTGCTCTGAGATTGAAAGGTGCAAAAAAAGTATTACAAGAATGAAAAGAGCAGGTTTGGTACAATGGTATGCCAAGGTTAATTCTTGCTTTTCCAAGAAAATTGATATAAATATCCTAGGAGGTGATATAGAAAAATTGCTGACAGATGGTAAATAATTTCTTTAGGGAAAATCGTGGAAAAGTTTCCTTTCTCAGTCCCTGATGATTCTAGGATGTAGTTACGTGAAATAGCAAATTTCTTTCATGTAGTACATGCATTTATTCATATTTTGTGTGATCTCTGAGAATGAATGTTGAAATGGACTTCAGGGAATCCTGTGCAGTAGTTATGCCTGGAGGTTTTGTGTAGTGTAGTGTAAAACATACCTTTAATTAATTTTAAGACAAAATTGAACTTCGTTAGTTCGTACCACACATTTCCAAATGGTTTTGAGTAACCTAAATTATACAAATAGATCCATAAGTTAAATAAACCTGAAAGATTGGCTATGTAAAATTATTCTTGACAGCCAATGTTTGTTTATGTAATATTTTTTAAGGCTTTTTCAGGATGGGACACACATGAATCTGGCAGTTAAGAATGTGTAATAGAGTACACACTATTACAGTGTATTAGTGTATATACTGCACTTGTCAAATGCCTTTCACCATCAAAAGTTTACATGTCAATGCTGATTAACAACTTGGGGAAATTTCACATCAGCGAGCAACCCACAAACAGTGTCTGTCAGTTTGAGAGAGAAATACGCCCATAAAGCAAACTGAATGATTTGTAATTTCATATCGTCAAACATTTTAACACAGTAGTCCTGAAGACTTGTCATCTGTGTGTTCTTCAAAGAGTAATTTTATAATGGTACAGATCTTTAAATATGTTTTTATGAGGTCTCCAAGTTGATTCCCTATGTACCAGATAGGCCTTTAGAAGCTCTGATTGGGTTCTCCAGGGGCCAGAATCTACTTCCATTTGAGGGCAGCTCTGCCTATCCTGGTTGGTTCTTCCTGTCATTTGTCTCATGAACCCCTTGGGGCCAAACATTTAAGCACAGCTCTTACAGTGACTTGCAGTATCTTTTCTAATTCTGTTAACTTCCCTGATAGATTGTGGCTTCAGTTGTCTCTACCATCCAAACTTCAGTTTTCCAAAGGCTCTAGTTTTCTTTTCTGCTTAAAGTACACAACCCAGAACAGAACCAATATAGGTAGCAGAACATGGTCCTTTGTTCTAGTTACTGCTCTTTTGTTCTTCGATTTAACACTCAATGAACTAGCTTTTCTGACATCCACATGAAAATGAGTCTTTGAGGTTAATTATGTTTACTGCTGTTAATAGTCTTTCCCCATCCTGTACTTGTGCAGTTGGTGTTTTGTTCAAACTGCTTTGCAGGACCTTCATTTTTTCTAAGTTTTCTTGTGTTAGATTTATTAACCTTTTGAAATGTTTTGGGAATCATCTAAGATAGATATACTATCTTACTCTTTTCCATCACCCCAAAGTTTGAAACTTGAACATTCAATATTGAATGAAACAAGTCTGAGGACAATGACCTAAGAAACTTCTCTTTGATATGATATAAATTGACCAATGTTTTAAGCAGCATCCATTAGGTAAAAAATTTAGCAATTTACTGATTCATCTATCAGCCTGTTTCTCTCCAGGTTTGTCTGTGAGAGCATCATGGATCTTACATTCCTTGCTGAAGTCTTGCATTTCTCAAATGTTAGTCAAGTAACTGCCCTCCAAAGTTCATGAAGTACCTGCTGATACTTGGTGAACAATGTTCTCTTGCCAAAAGGCTTAAGAAACATCATTGTAAGTAAGGTTTTATTCTAGGGCCTTTCCTGGGATCAGTGTCAAGTTGTTGCCATCTTTTACCTCTTATAAAAATCGGAAAGATTGTCACGCTTTCTAATATAAGGCCAGTACCCCCTTTCCCACTTTTATATAACTACAGTGGGTCACCTACAAATATTCTTAGGTTTCCAGGATCATTGTCTTGTTTTCCATTAGCATAAAATAGGAAATCAGTTTCTTATTGGCCTTATCACTTCTGTATAATTCAATTTATTTGGTGTTTTCACTTTGACCCTATTCCCATAGGCCCAAGCAAATTTATTTATTTTTGCTTATAGTGTTTCTTGCATCATTTATATGTTTTTGAAACTCTGAACTTGTTACATTTTTTCCTGTGTAAACTGGTGGTTCTTGTTTTGTTGTTGTTTCATATTGCTTTTAGTTACGTCTCCCTTTTTATTCTGTATATATATGATTCATCAATTTAAAAAGTATTTTAAAAGTAACCTTTATGCATCTAAAAAAAAATCAAAATTACAACCTGGCCTGAGGCCAGCTGCAGCATGTGAACTGAACAGAACAGGCCACATCCAGAAGATGCTCTTCACATCACAGACACTGGGGCCTTACCTACACAGCTTCGCAGCAAGGGGAAGGAAAGTGTTCTTACCAGTAAAGTCAGTATGGTTATAGTACAGCAAATATCTATCAGGTGACTTGAGAAAAGGAGTCCTTTATAAAGAGCTTTTTAAAAATTTATCAAAGATGCCACATGGGCCAGTAGTAACCCTGGAGCTTTATATTTGTTCTAGGAAATGATGTAACTTCTCTCTTCATATTCTTCCCTGTTTTATATCTTTGTTCCCTTAAAACATGGGGAAAGGTAGCACTGTAAGAGTGTGGCAGAGGAACTGAGCAGCGTATAGGTAATTGCAAAAGACCAGCTTTGGCTTTCTAACCTTGAATTCAAGAGCCTCTCTAGGATAACATCTTGGGTGCCCTTCTGTCTCTTGTTCTTGACTTTCTCGATTACCAGGGCTTCAAAAATAGCAAGTAAGAAATAACAGGAAAAAAATGCCCCAGGTGTAGACAGCCTTATATGTTTCTACAGATCATATGAGTTACATATATTGAATGTATAGATAGTATGTTTCTTGGCACCCATTTCTGTACACATGCTATATACTTCAATAAAAATTTATTCCAAAAAAATCTTGGCTGGTGCAGTAAACTTCCTATGTATTTATTTTTATTCATATGAAGGTTTTATCTATTAATGGAACACATGAAAATATTGAGTAGATGCAGTGGGTATGCTTTAGATAGTATGAACTGAAATATAGACTCTGTGTTTTGTGATAAACTCAGGGAGATGGAAAGCAGAGGGGAACCTTCAAAAGATAGCATTTGAATCTCAGGGTAAGCTAAACTAATATAACAAACAGAACCAAACCTGTAATGGTTCAAAAAATAGATTATTTCTTGCTCATGTATTACCAGGTTGAGTGTTCCAGGTGAGGGTGCTTCTTTCTTCTATGTAGTGATTCAAGTCTGAGATTTTTAATCTTGTGGCTGTATCATCACCCAGGGCCTTGTTATCTGTGTCCAACCAGCAGAAGTAGACCGTGAGCAAGGAAAAGGCACCCCTGCTTCTTAAAAGTCTCCTTAAATTTAAAGGGCATTGAAATTTTATATATAAAGCATTATTTTCCAGACACAGTGGAATTAATGTAAACAACAGAAAGATAACAATACACTTAAATAATTCATATGCCAAAGAAATCATAAGAGAAATTAGAAAATATCTTGGCTAGAATGAAAATAAAAATCATAACAAATTGTGGGCTACAGCTAAGGCAGTATTCAGAGGAAATGTATAGATTTAAACACATATATTAGAATGTAGAGTCTCAGTTAACTTTCCAACTTAAGTAAATACAAGTGCAAGAAAAGAAGAATAAGAACAGAAGTCAGTGAAATAGAAAACAAAAAAAGCAAATCAGAAGTTGACTCTGTAAATATTAAAGAAGTTGATTAAACTTATAACCAGGCTGATCAGGTAAAAAACAAATTATCAGTGTTTGAAATAAAAGGGGAGATACCAGCATGAATCCTACAGACATTTAAAAAGGAGTATTATGAAATGATTTATGGCAATGAAATTAATACCTTAGAGGAAACATTTGAAAATGAATGTAATTCCATGCTGGGAGTAAAATAGAAAAACCATATCATTACATTCAGAAAAAGCATTTGACGAAATTCAAGACCTATTCCTAGTAGAAGTTCTCAGCAACCTACAAATAAAAGGGAATTTGCTCAGCCTGATAAAGAGTAACTAATACCATATTTAACAGTAAAAAACTGAATACTTTCCCTCTAATACACCAAATAAGGCAAGAATGTCTGATCTAAACACTTATATTCAATACTGTTTGGAGGTTTTAGCCAGTGCAACAGAACAAAGAAAAATTGGAAAGATACATATAACTGTCTTTATTTGTAGATGACATGATTGTGTAAGTAGAAGATGATAAACTATAAGATGCTGCTGCTGCTGCTT
>NW_011494749.1:236500-236700 GCF_000754665.1 Bison bison bison | reverse complement strand
TATAAGATGCTGCTGCTGCTAAGTCACTTCAGTCATGTCCAACTCTGTGCGACCCCATAGACGGCAGCCTACCAGGCTCCCCCATCCCTGGGATTCTCTAGGCAAGAATACTGGAGTGGGATGCCATTGCCTTCTCCAATGCATGAAAGTGAAAGTGAAGTCGCTCAGTCGTGCCCAACTCTTAGCGACCCATGGACTGC
>NW_011494749.1:225568-236344 GCF_000754665.1 Bison bison bison | reverse complement strand
ACAGGATGCAATGTCAATGTACCAAAATATTTTTATATACCAGGAACAAACGAAATTAAAAAATAACACCATAGCATCAAAGACCATGAGATAAATTTTGTGAAGTATGTGTAAGACCTGAACATGGAAAACAAACCATTCTGAGAGAAAGAAAACCTAAATAAATGGAGAGAGAGACCACGTTCTTGGATGAAAGGTTTAATGCACTGGTGGTTTAGTAACTCAGTCATGTCTGACTCTGTGACCTATGGATTGTAGCCCGCCAGGCTCCTCTGTCCATGGGATTCTCCATTCAAGAATACTGGAGTTTGTTGCCATGCCCTTTTCCAGAGGACCTTCCTGACCCAGGGATCGAACCTGGGTCTGATGCATTGGCAGGTGTATTCTTTACCACTGATCCACCTGGGTAGCCCTTAATATGATTAACATGTCAATTAAAATTAAACTGACATAGATTAAGTGAAACCCTAATCAAAGTACTTAGCAGCCATTTGGGGTAGAAATGAACAAGGTGAGTCTAAAATTCATATATAAATGCAATTGGACCTTAAATAGTCAAAACAGCTTTGATAAAAAGATTATATTGGAGGATATATGCCTGATTGCAAGAATTACTATAAAGTTACCATAGTTAACATGCTTTTGGTATCAAGGTGTATTCATAATCTGCTGGAAACAATGGAAACAGTGACAGACTTTATTTTCTTGGGCTCCAAAAATTCCTGGGCTCCAAAATTACTGCAGATGGTGACTGCAGCCATGAAATTAAAAGTCGCTTACTCCTTGGAGGAAAAGTTATGACCAACCTAGACAGCATATTAAAAAGCAGAGACATTTCTTTGCCCACAAAGGTCGGTGTAGTCAAAGCTATGGTTTTTCCAGTAGTCTTGTATGGATGTCAGAGTTAGACTAAAAGCTGAGCACCAAAGAATTGATGCTTTTGAGCTGTGGTGTTGGAGAAGACTCTTGAGAGTCCCATGGACAGAAAGGAGATCCAACCAGTCAATCCTAAAGGAAATCAGTCCTGAATATTCATTGGAAGGACTGTTGCTGAAACTGAAACTCCAATACTTTCGCCACCTCATGTGAAGAATTGACTCATTTGAAAAGACCTGACGCTGGGCAACATTGAAGTCAGGAGGAGAAGGGGACGACAGAAGATGGTTGGATGTCATCACTGACTTGATGGACATGAGTTTGAGCAAGTTCCAGGAGTTGGGTGATGGACAGGGAAGGCTGACGTATTGCAGTCCCTGGGGTGGCAGAATTGGACAGGACTGAGCAACTGAACTGGACACAATAAAGAATCCAAAAATAGACTGTGTGATTATGTAACACCTATATGGTAACTTAATTTTTCATAAAACTGACAGTAATTTGATGGGAAAAAGGAAAGTCACTTCCACAAATAATTCTGGAACAAACATAACTGTATATATATATATATTTTTAATCAACCTTTATTCCTCTGTGTCACACAAAAATTAACTTGAAACACAGACTTAACTGTAAGAACTAAAACAAATTTCTAGACCAAGACACTGAAGGAAAATTGGGTTCAGCAAAGCTCAGATTAGAATAACATCTGCACTTCCAGAGAGAGACACTGTTGAAAATGGAAAGATAAGCCTTAGACAAAACACATCTTGCCTAAGGATTGCTGTTTATAATAGACCACTTTTAAAAACAGGTTAAAATGTTGAAAAACTAAATAAGGGTTTTATCAAGGAAAACATATGAATAACAAATAAGCACCAGTGATCCAAGTTGTTATTAGTCATTCAGGAAGTGCAAATGGTAATACCACCACAACACAGTAGAATGAAGTCGCTCAGTCGTGTCCGACTCTGCGACCCCATGGACTGTAGCCTACCAGGCTCCTCCCTCCTTGAGATTCTCCAGGCAAGAATACTGGAGTGGGTTGCCATTTCCTTCTCCAGTTATTACTCATTCAGGAAGTGCAAATGGTAATACCACCACAACTCAGTAGAATGACTATAATTAAAAAGATGGGAATTGCCAATAGCGATAATGGGGAGCAAATGGAACACACGCATTGCTCATGGAAAGGTTAAGGTCCAAGGACCTCAGATGACAGTTTGGCAGTTTCTCATAAACTTAAATATTATACTAACCTTGTGACTCAGCAATTCCACTCCTAAGTATATACCCAAGAGAAATGAAAACATATCCACACAGAAAACTACATAAATGTTCATAAGCTGTATTATAGTCCAAAATTGAAAACACCTCAGAAGTTCAGCTGGTAAAAGGATAAACCACATCCATACAATGAATGCTAATTAGCAATAAGAGGAACAAATTACTAATCCAAGCAACAACAGGAGTGAAGCTCAACAGCATTATGCTAATTGAAAGAAGACACAAAAGACTGATTTCATTTATCTGCAGTTTGTGAAAAGGCAAAATTTAGAGACAGCAGATTGATTGTTGCCAGGGGCTAAGGGGAGTAATGGAACTTTGGAGAGTAATGGAGCTGTTCGGTATCATGATTGTGGTGGTGATTACATAACTGTGTACATTTGTCAGAACTCATCCAATCATACACCTGAAAGTGGTAAGTATGCATTTTATATCTCATTCATCTGGCTAAAAGAAAAAAGTAATAATAAAAAGAATCAAAATGTGTTAAGGTAAGTTTGGGTTTATGGGTATTCTCAATGTGTTAATGTAAGTTTGGGTTTATGGGTATTCTTTCAAATCTGTTTTGCATTTAATAATTTTAATTTTTGCATATTTCCAAAGACATGAACTTGAGATAAAATTCACAAGAGAAGAGTAGTCCAAATTTTGTGCCCTGAGTTACTTTTCACATGGGCTCCTCTATGTGACCTGCTTAGGGTAAATAGCACCAGGGATTTACCATTTATGTATTTATTTAATATCTGTATATATGTATGAATTTATTGTTTGTTTAGTTACTTGATGGTTTTCTTGAGCAACTGCTGGGCTGATGGGGTTGGATGATTAGGAAGCTTTGCTAAGTAATCTATTTAAAGGGACTGAATTACATGACATGGATATATATTGATCAAGTCCACTTTGTTATATAATCCCATTTGCTACCCTCTCCCACCTGCCGAAAATCAGGAAGACTTACTAATAAAACATAACTTTAAAATTTTGTAAGAGTAAGTAAAATTTTTATTGAAATCCAGCTCTAGAAGATGGCCATAGTTGTTTTCCTCAAAAGCCACAGTTTAGTAACCTTTTAGAACTGTCTCTTTTGCATGGCATCCTCACTAATACGATACTCCTCAAACCAAAACCAATTTCATTTACTACATATAAAGAGCAATTACTCCATAATTACTCCATTTTAAGTATGACTTTCACTTTGATGTTTCCTCAAGCTTAGGAAAATGGAATTCTACTTTTTAAAGTAAGACTATTGCCTGTCTGGCAAAAAGGTATATAGGCTTAGGCTGGCATCCCTGAGACTTTTGGAGTGATACCTTTTAAAAATAAAAACCCTTTAACATCTTTAGTTATTATTCTTTATTCTGTAGGTCCAGGGTTGGCAAACTATCTATAAAGGGCCAGAGAGTAAATATTTTAGGCTTTGAGGACCAAATAGTCTCCATCTCTCAATTCTTCTCTTTTGGCAAGGCACCACAGATAACAAGTGCTGATGGATGTATTCAAATAAAACTTCATTTATAAAAACATATATAGTTCTGGATTTGACCTGGGACAAAGTTTGCTGACCTTCACTGGAGATCATAAACACCCCGCAAATCTATTTGTTTTGACAAACCAGTCACAGACTCAAATAAACTTAGGTGCTTCAATGAAAAGAAATAATAATGATAGCAATGGAGTTCAGGACATGGTACCCCAAAATATGGTGCCTTGACATATTGAACGTTTAAACCTGAAGGAACTTGAGAAATGGCATGTGCAGGAAGGATACTCTGAACTTCTCTGAAGCAGGTCATAAAAAAATAAAACAGGTCATAAAAAAATCTTGTGAGAGATTTATGCCCTCTCTATGCCAGGAGGAAAGGAACATCTCTGTCTGAAGACAACGGGACATGGAGAAGACTCCAAATACTAGCTTTGCTAAGTTTCTCCAGATTCCTACGCTTACCTCATACCCTTTGTTCTATTATATCTTTCCACCCTGCATCAAGCTTAGCGTAAAAACACACGGGCTTAACTTTCTTTAAGTTTTCATTTCCTTACTAAGTCTCTTGTGACACATAAAGCTTATGTTCAATGAATTTGTATGCTTTTTTTCATGTTCCTTTGTGTTTTGTTACAGGGGTCTCAGTCAAGAACTTAAAAGGATAGAGGGGAAAGATATTTTTCTTCCCCTATAGAAAATAACAGGAATAAAGTGTTCATTAGGGAGGCTCCACATCAGAAAGTCGAGGTATGCGTGTTCTGCAACTCTGTGTGATTAACTGTGTACAAAAATGTATAATATCTAGAAAATATGAAGATACTTGTCCGAGCTAGCTTACAAAATACTTCATGAATGTGATTATGACTTTGCTTGGTAAAGTTACAAATGTAGATTTCAGAGAGTAGGTTTTACTTTTATTTTTGTTCCCCTTTCTATATATAAGATTATGTTTTTTTTATATATTTAGCCAGTAACCAAAGATGACCACTCTTCTTGCTAAAACAGTGCAACAAATAAAATTCACTCCTGTTGAAGATTTAGTTCCACAATTTTTCACTCTTGTTTGTAAGGAGTAGATAAGGACCTGACTAACATTGATGACTATAACCTAACACGTTGTGTTGCTCCCTGTATTTAGATCATTTTCCCCAGTTTAAAGCAGAGTTACTGATGAAGGATTAACAGATGATCAATTATGATTCAAGTAGAAATACTATAATTATGCAGAACTTGGAAGAACTAGAAGTCCTGGTCCTCGTGGTCTTATCATTCAAGTTAGAAATATTTTTAAAGGGAAAACAGAAGAAACAGAAACAAGGATGTGATGGTTTATATTATTATAAAGCTCTGCTTTATAAAGCACAAGCTCTGCTGCTTCTAGTCAGTGTTTACTATGAAAGAGAACTATTATTAATTTTTGTATTAATACTTTTGAATATTAGAATATTTATGTTTAGTGAGATAACTTTCCAGTTGCCTCTTGGAATAACTGAGGATAGAGAAATTATCTCTAAGCAGGTCATTCTTGTGAAGAATAAGAAGTTCCTTTCAGTTCTGTAAATGTAGTGAGTAGACCCCATTGACCTAATACTTAATAGTAATGGTTATTATTATAATGTTAACAATAGCAACTTTTATCAGTGACATAGGCCTCACTCTGCAAATCTCTTTGCTGAGAAGAAAGCTGACCAGCCTTTGTAAAGCAAGCCTGTTATCACTGGTAGGTAGTTTGTATATGCTATTTAATTAAACTTAAAACTTTAATTGAGTTTTATTTGTATTTAAAATAAATTTTACGATTTAAATGTATTTTATTTATAACAACACTATGAAGCAAGTGTAACAGATGAAACAGCTGAGATCCATTCAAAGAGGCTGAATGCACTTACCCAAGACCATGAAGCTTAGAGTGGCTGCTGTCCCTTAGGCAGGGCTTGAGTCTCCTGGTTTGCCACCATTCACCATCCCCTCACTTTATTTTTTTTAATTGAAGTGTTAATTAGTGCTGAAAAGCAAAGTGATTCAGTTATATATATTTTTTTCTTTTGATATTCCATTACGGTTTATCATAGGATATTAAATACAGCTCTCTGTGCTATACAGTAGTAGCATGCCCACCTTCCTGTTGAGCCCCGCCCTGCCTCCTCCGCTCATTTATGTGCACCATCACAACCTCAAGCACTTGTGGTCCAGGTACCACAGCACTGGCATTATCTGGCAGGTGGTTAGAAATGCAGAATCTCAGGCTTCACCAAAAATCTAACGAATCAGAATCTACATTTTAACAAGATCTCCGGGAGATTCGTATGCAGATTAAAGTTTGAGAAGGCTTGCTGGAGGGGATCTCCAAGGTCCTCCCCCTCCACACACACAAGATTCTGAATGTTGACCATGGGCCAAACCCTGGACTTTTCACTTTGTTAATAGGTACAGCTCTCCGTTTTAGGTGGGAAATCCAAATAAAATCCTATATTAAAGTAACTGCCCTTATAAGGATGGATATACAAATGAATAACACAGGAATTCTGCAAGGGCTAGAAGAGTGTCCATGGCGGAAGGCGGATGAAGCAGGGCCTGTAAGAGAGGTGGGAACAAATGTCCTGAACAGGTGTCCCTAGTTGACAATGAGAAGACAGTGAGCGTGGCTGATGGGACTAGAGAGCTTGGTTTGGGGATACTAAGAGAATTAAGTTTAGAAATGTAATAAGTGTGTAGACTGTAGCTTGGACCTCTAGGCTGAGATATTTGGAGTTGATTCTCTTTATAATGAGCAAACATTGATAGCTTTCAAGTTGCCACTTGAGAGTTTTGAGAAAATTAATGGTCTGACAGATTGTGTAGTATGAGTGGGCTTCACTTTAAAGATATATTCACAGTGGTTTTATGTACATGGCTTGATGTGGGTAAAGCACTTTCCCAAAAGTATGACATGTTTAGTGTTTTTTCTGCCTATATTGGCACTTGTTCCTCTGATACATGTTCACAGAGACCCCAACCCAGCACCCAAACCATTCTGAATGTTTCTGGGCTTTGAGGCAAGCCTTGCTGAGAGTGTGTCCATTAAAGGTCAGGGAATCATAAAGCCTCCCCCAGGAATACTGGGTCTGACCTGGGAATTGAAGAATTCGCTTAACATCCAAGGACCACATTTCCGTGGCAGTAGATTACAGAAAATGACGTTTGTGTCCCAATGAAGTTCAAACTCGCAGTGTTCTCAGAGGACTGTAGCATTTTAAAAGTAGCATGTGAGTCACACTCTTTGAATTTACAGTGAGACTATTCGTGGCAGTACAATGTCTATCAATGCTGATAGTTACAAGTTTTCCAGAACAGCTCAGTGTATCTGTATTTGACATACTGGTCACAGGGTATGTAAGTTGGCATTTAGCTGTTGGGTGCTCTTTTTCAATAGAACTTTGTTAAAGGCCAGATATTATATATTACTGTTTCTTTTATGATTCTGGACTGTTTTGGAAAACAAAGTCTTCAAGCAGTAAAGAATTGAGACATTCCAAGGTTAAAACACTTTATAAATCAGCCCATTACACTGTGAAGTAAATTACATTGTTGGCCAGTGATGTCACGGAAGGACCTAATTATGCTTGTTTGTGTGTGTTGTTTTATTTTGTAATATTTGGCTACCAAGAAGGCACAGTGGTGAAGTGTGACTAACTGTGGCTATGGGGACTTCCCTTGTGGTCCAGTGGTTAAGAATCTTTCAATGCAGGGGATGCAGGTTCAATCCCTGTTCAGGGAACTAAGATCCCACATGCCACAGGGTGACTAAGCTTGCATGCCGCATCAAAGATCCCATGTGCCTCAGCTGAGACCTGATGCAGCCAAAGAAATAAATACATATTTTAAAACAAAAGCAGTGACTTCTGGGTTGACAACAGCCACAGAAATCGCCAAGCTGTGAGTATCACAAACTTGGGTCTGAGATACACGGAAACACCTGCCTCTCATCAGGTGGACGTAGCCAACTTAGGGCTGCACCTGGTGCTGTAAGTGCCTGTTGGAAATACAAATCAAAGTGCTGTTACAACTCAACAAAAAAATCACATAACCTAATTGTTAAAATGAGCAAAAGACTTGAATAGACATTCCTCCAAAGATGTACATGGTCAGCAAGCACATAAAAGATGCTCATGTCACTCATCATCAGGGAAACGCAGACCCAACCACAGTGATGTGCGACCTCACACTCATCAGGGTGGCCACTCTAAAATAATGAAATACAGAAGATAATCAGTGTTGGCGAGCATATGGAAAAACTGGAACCCATTGGAACCCTTGTGCACTGTTGGTGGGAATGTAAAATGGTAAAACCGCTAGGGAAAACAGTAAGGTGGTTCCTCAAGAGATTAAAAATTGAACTACCATATAATCCCACTTGTGGGTGTATATCCGCAAGAATTAAAAGCAGGGTCTTGAAGATACTTTTGCACAACCACGTTCGTGGCATCATTATTCACAATATCTGAAGGATGGAAGCAACCCAGATGTCTGACAGATGAATGGATAAACATGTGGTGTATACATACAGTGGAATAACATTTCGTCTTAAAAAGGAATGAAATTCTTTCACATGCTACACCATGGATGAACCTTGAGGACATTATGCTAAATGAGGTCACAAAAAGTCAAAGATTGTATGATTTTTATCTAAAATAGTCAAATTCATGGAAACAAAGTAGAATGGCAGCTACTGAGGTCTCGTGGTAAGGAGAAAAATCTGTGGTTTAATGGGTTTCAACATTTGCAAGATAAAAAAGTTCTAGTGGTTGGTGTCACACCAGTATGAATATACTTGACTCTAGAGAACTGTACACTTAAAAATAGTTAATATGGTATCTTATGTGTATTTTTAACTACAATTTTAAAAAGTATTGTGAAGGTGTGTGTGTTAGAGTAATTGCACTAAAGGTCCAAATAATGGCTTCCCTGTATATCCTTTACTCCGTAACTTCTCACATGGACTCTGGCCTTTGTACATCAAGTACAGTCAAAAAGATGCTATATGACTTCTAAGGCTTGGTCACAATAAGGATACAGTTTCTGCCTTGCTTTGTTTATTCATTTGGGGCACTCACATTTGGGACCAAGCTGGAATGCTATGAGGAAGCCCAAAGTAGCCAGTGTGGAGAGATGCCATGGAAAGATCCCTGTGGAGAGAACTGAGACCCTCTAGTTGACCCCTTAGCCAGCGTCAACTGCACCAGAAAGATACATGGGTAGCAAAAAAAGGCTGAAGAGACACTCAGCAAAACTAGTCAAAAGAAATGTGCAAATTCACTGCAATAAAATACCACTACCTACAAAAACGAGAATCACAGAAATTAAAGACTGAACATAGCAAGTGCTGGGAAAGATGTGAAAGAACTAGAGCCTCAAACGCTGCTGAAGGTAATGGAGATGGTATAAGCACTTTCTGAAATAGTTTGGCAGTTTTTTAAAAGGTTATACAATGTACACCTTCCATATGCTCCATCTGTCTGTACCCAAGAGAAAAGAAAACTATATCCTTACAAAGACTTGTGCATGATTGTTCACAACAGTTTTATTTATAATAGTAAAAAAGGGGGAAACCCCCAAATGTTCAGTTATCAACATATATTGTATATTCATAATGGAATACTACTCCATGATAAAAGAATTAACTAAAAAATGGGATACCACTGTTCTCAGAATGGCTTATGTCCAAAACACTGACTACTATAAACATTAGCAAAGATGTGTATCAAGAAGGAACTCTTATTAACTGCTGGTGGGAATGCAAAATGACACAGTTACTTTGGAAGACAGTCTGGCATTTTCTTGCAAAACAGAGTCTTAGCACAAAATCCAGCAATCACACTCCTTGGTATTTACCAAAAAGTTGAATACTTGTGTCCATACAAAATCCTGCACATGATGGTTTATAGAGGCCGTATAATTGCCAAAACTTAGAAGCAACTAATATGTCCTTCAATAGGTAAATGGATAAACTGTGGTACATCCAGACAATGGAATATTATTTGGCACTGAAAAGAAATGAGTAAGCCACAAAAAGACATAAGGGCAACTTAAATGCACTTCAGTTCACTTCAATCGCTCAGTCATGTCCAACTCTTTGCGACCCCATGAATCGCAGCATGCCAGGCCTCCCTGTCCATCACCAACTCCCAGAGTTCACTCAGACTCATATCCATTGAGTCAGTGATGCCATCCAGCCATCTCATCCTCTGTCGTCCCCTTTTTCTGCCCCCAATCCCTCCCAGCATCAGTCTTTTCCAATGAGTCAACTCTTCTCATGAGGTGGCCAAAGTACTGGAGTTTCAGCTTTAGCATCATTCCCGCCAAAGAAATCCCAGGGCTGATCTCCTTCAGAATGGACTGGTTGGATCTCCTTGCAGTCCAAGGGACTCTCAAGAGTCTTCTCCAACACCACAGTTCAAAAGTATCAGTTCTTCGGGGCTCAGCCTTCTTCACAGTCCAACTCTCACATCCATACATGACCACTGGAAAAACCATAGCCTTGACTAGATGGACCTTTGTTGGCAAAGTAATGTCTCTGCTTTTCAATATACTATCTAGGTTGGTCATAACTTTTTTTCCAAGGAGTAAGCGTCTTTTAATTTCATGGCTGCAGTCACCATCTGCAGTGATTTTGGACCCCCCAAAAAGATAAAGTCTGACATTGTTTCCAATGTTTCCCCATCTATTTCCCATGAAGTGATGGGACCAGATGCCATAATCTTCGTTTTCTGAATGTTGAGCTTTAAGCCAACTTTTTCACTCTCCTCTTTCACTTTCATCAAGAGGCTTTTGAGTTCCTCTTCACTTTCTGCCATAAGGGTGGTGTCATCTGCATAGCTGAGGTCTTTGATATTTCTCCCGGCAGTCTTGATTCCAGCTTGTGCTTCTTCCAGCTCAGCGTTTCTCATGATGTACTCTGCATATAACTTAAATAAGCAGGGTGATAATATACAGCCTTGACGTACTCCTTTTCCTATTTGGAACCAGTCTGTTGTTCCATGTCCAGTTCTAAATGTTGCTTCCTGACCTGCATATAGGTTTCTCAAGAGGCAGGTCAGGTGGTCTGGTATTCCCATCTCTTTCAGAATTTTCCACAGTTTATTGCTGTC